>NC_069502.1:835061617-835409117 GCF_027579735.1 Bombina bombina
GCCAAAGCATTTATGAGAGGAGAAATAAAAGCCTACCTGTTTAAATGGAAAAAAACTAAACAGAGGGAAGTACAGCTAGCCAATCAATTAAAAATTGCTATAAAGCCTATATAGATAACCCTACAAAACAGCTATAGAGTAAATATAGAGAGAATAAACAAGAAACAACATAATTTATGTAAGAACTTACCTGATAAATTCATTTCTTTCATATTAGCAAGAGTCCATGAGCTAGTGACGTATGGGATATACATTCCTACCAGGAGGGGCAAAGTTTCCCAAACCTCAAAATGCCTATAAATACACCCCTCACCACACCCACAATTCAGTTTAACGAATAGCCAAGAAGTGGGGTGATAAAAAAGTGCGAAAGCATATAAAATAAGGAATTGGAATAATTGTGCTTTATACAAAATCATAACCACCACAAAAAAAGGGCGGGCCTCATGGACTCTTGCTAATATGAAAGAAATGAATTTATCAGGTAAGTTCTTACATAAATTATGTTTTCTTTCATGTAATTAGCAAGAGTCCATGAGCTAGTGACGTATGGGATAATGACTACCCAAGATGTGGATCTTTCCACACAAGAGTCACTAGAGAGGGAGGGATAAAATAAAGACAGCCAATTCCTGCTGAAAATAATCCACACCCAAAATAAAGTTTAACGAAAAACATAAGCAGAAGATTCAAACTGAAACCGCTGCCTGAAGTACTTTTCTACCAAAAACTGCTTCAGAAGAAGAAAATACATCAAAATGGTAGAATTTAGTAAAAGTATGCAAAGAGGACCAAGTTGCTGCTTTGCAGATCTGGTCCACCGAAGCTTCATTCCTAAACGCCCAGGAAGTAGAAACTGACCTAGTAGAATGAGCTGTAATTCTCTGAGGCGGAGTTTTACCCGACTCAACATAGGCAAGATGAATTAAAGATTTCAACCAAGATGCCAAAGAAATGGCAGAAGCTTTCTGGCCTTTTCTAGAACCGGAAAAGATAACAAATAGACTAGAAGTCTTACGAAAAGATTTCGTAGCTTCTACATAATATTTCAAAGCTCTAACAACATCCAAAGAATGCAACGATTTCTCCTTAGAATTCTGAGGATTAGGACATAATGAAGGAACCACAATTTCTCTACTAATGTTGTTGGAATTCACAACTTTAGGTAAAAATTCAAAAGAAGTTCGCAACACCGCCTTATCCTGATGAAAAATCAGAAAAGGAGACTCACAAGAAAGAGCAGATAATTCAGAAACTCTTCTGGCAGAAGAGATGGCCAAAAGGAACAAAACTTTCCAAGAAAGTAATTTGATGTCCAATGAATGCATAGGTTCAAACGGAGGAGCTTGAAGAGCTCCCAGAACCAAATTCAAACTCCAAGGAGGAGAAATTGACTTAATGACAGGTTTTATACGAACCAAAGCTTGTACAAAACAATGAATATCAGGAAGAATAGCAATCTTTCTGTGAAAAAGAACAGAAAGAGCAGAGATTTGTCCTTTCAAAGAACTTGCGGACAAACCCTTATCTAAACCATCCTGAAGGAACTGTAAAATTCTCGGTATTCTAAAAGAATGCCAGGAAAAATGATGAGAAAGACACCAAGAAATATAAGTCTTCCAGTCTCTATAATATATCTCTCTAGATACAGATTTACGAGCCTGTAACATAGTATTAATCACAGAGTCAGAGAAACCTCTTTGACCAAGAATCAAGCGTTCAATCTCCATACCTTTAAATTTAAGGATTTCAGATCCTGATGGAAAAAAGGACCTTGTGACAGAAGGTCTGGTCTTAACGGAAGAGTCCACGGTTGGCAAGAGGCCATCCGGACAAGATCCGCATACCAAAACCTGTGAGGCCATGCCGGAGCTACCAGCAGAACAAATGAGCATTCCTTCAGAATCTTGGAGATTACTCTTGGAAGAAGAACTAGAGGCGGAAAGATATAGGCAGGATGATACTTCCAAGGAAGTGATAATGCATCCACTGCCTCCGCCTGAGGATCCCGGGATCTGGACAGATACCTGGGAAGTTTCTTGTTTAGATGGGACGCCATCAGATCTATTTCTGGAAGTTCCCACATTTGAACAATCTGAAGAAATACCTCTGGGTGAAGAGACCATTCGCCCGGATGCAACGTTTGGCGACTGAGATAATCCGCTTCCCAATTGTCTACACCTGGGATATGAACCGCAGAGATTAGACAGGAGCTGGATTCCGCCCAAACCAAAATTCGAGATACTTCTTTCATAGCCAGAGGACTGTGAGTCCCTCCTTGATGATTGATGTATGCCACAGTTGTGACATTGTCTGTCTGAAAACAAATGAACGATTCTCTCTTCAGAAGAGGCCAAAACTGAAGAGCTCTGAAAATTGCACGGAGTTCCAAAATATTGATCGGTAATCTCACCTCCTGAGATTCCCAAACTCCTTGTGCCGTCAGAGATCCCCACACAGCTCCCCAACCTGTGAGACTTGCATCTGTTGAAATTACAGTCCAGGTCGGAAGCACAAAAGAAGCCCCCTGAATTAAACGATGGTGATCTGTCCACCATGTTAGAGAGTGTCGAACAATCGGTTTTAAAGATATTAATTGAGATATCTTCGTGTAATCCTTGCACCATTGCTTCAGCAAACAGAGCTGAAGAGGTCGCATGTGAAAACGAGCAAAGGGGATCGCGTCCGATGCAGCAGTCATAAGACCTAGAATTTCCATGCATAAGGCTACCGAAGGGAATGATTGTGACTGAAGGTTTCGACAAGCTGTAATCAACTTTAGACGTCTCTTGTCTGTTAAAGACAGAGTCATGGACACTGAATCCATCTGGAAACCCAGAAAGGTTACCCTTGTCTGAGGAATCAAAGAACTTTTTGGTAAATTGATCCTCCAACCATGATCTTGAAGAAACAACACAAGTCGATTCGAATGAGATTCTGCTAAATGTAAAGACTGAGCAAGTACCAAGATATCGTCCAAATAAGGAAATACCACAATACCCTGTTCTCTGATTACAGACAGCAGGGCACCGAGAACCTTTGTAAAAATTCTTGGAGCTGTAGCTAGGCCAAACGGCAGAGCCACAAACTGGTAATGCTTGTCCAGAAACGAGAATCTCAGGAACTGATAATGATCTGGATGAATCGGAATATGCAGATATGCATCCTGTAAATCTATTGTGGACATATAATTCCCTTGCTGAACAAAAGGTAAGATAGTCCTTACAGTTACCATCTTGAACGTTGGTATCCTTACATAACGATTCAATATTTTTAGATCCAGAACTGGTCTGAAAGAATTCTCCTTCTTTGGTACAATGAAGAGATTTGAATAAAACCCCATCCCCTGTTCCGGAACTGGAACTGGCATAATTACTCCAGTCAACTCTAGATCTGAAACACATTTCAGAAATGCTTGAGCTTTTACTGGATTTACTGGGACACGGGAAAGAAAAAATCTCTTTGCAGGAGGTCTCAACTTGAAACAAATTCTGTACCCTTCTGGAACAATGCTCTGAATCCAAAGATTGTGAACAGAATTGATCCAAATTTCCTTGAAAAAACGTAACCTGCCCCCTACCAGCTGAGCTGGAATGAGGGCCGCACCTTCATGTGGACTTAGAAGCAGGCTTTGCCTTTCTAGCTGGCTTGGATTTATTCCAGACTGGAGATGGTCTCCAAACTGAAACTGCTCCTGAGGATGAAGGATCAGGCTTTTGTTCTTTGTTGAAACGAAAGGAACGAAAACGATTATTAGCCCTGTTTTTACCTTTAGATTTTTTATCCTGTGGTAAAAAAGTTCCTTTCCCACCAGTAACAGTTGAAATAATGGAATCCAACTGAGAACCAAATAATTTGTTACCCTGGAAAGAAATGGAAAGTAAAGTTGATTTAGAAGCCATATCAGCATTCCAAGTTTTAAGCCATAAAGCTCTTCTAGCTAAAATAGCTAGAGACATAAACCTGACATCAACTCTGATAATATCAAAAATGGCATCACAGATAAAATTATTAGCATGCTGAAGAAGAATAATAATATCATGAGAATCACGATGTGTTACTTGTTGCGCTAAAGTTTCCAACCAAAAAGTTGAAGCTGCAGCAACATCAGCCAAAGATATAGCAGGTCTAAGAAGATTACCTGAACACAGATAAGCTTTTCTTAGAAAGGACTCAATTTTCCTATCTAGAGGATCCTTAAACGAAGTACCATCTGACGTAGGAATAGTAGTACGTTTAGCAAGGGTAGAAATAGCCCCATCAACTTTAGGGATCTTGTCCCAAAATTCTAATCTGTCAGACGGCACAGGATATAATTGCTTAAAACGTTTAGAAGGAGTAAATGAATTACCCAAATTATCCCATTCTTTGGAAATTACTGCAGAAATAGCATTAGGAACAGGAAAAACTTCTGGAATAACCACAGGAGCTTTAAATACCTTATCTAAACGTTTAGAATTAGTATCAAGAGGACCAGAATCCTCTATTTCTAAAGCAATTAGTACTTCTTTAAGTAAAGAACGAATACATTTCATTTTAAATAAATATGAAGATTTATCAGCATCAACCTCTGAGACAGAATCCTCTGAACCAGAGGAATCATCAGAATCAGAATGATGATGTTCAGTTAAAAATTCATCTGTAGGGAGAGAAGTTTTAAAAGATTTTTTACGTTTACTAGAAGGATAAATAACAGACATAGCCTTCTTTATGGATTCAGAAACAAAATCTCTTATATTATCAGGAACATTCTGCACCTTAGATGTTGAAGGAACTGCAACAGGCAATGGTACTTTACTAAAGGAAATATTATCTGCTTTAACAAGTTTGTCATGACAATCAATACAAACAACAGCTGGAGGAATAGCTACCAAAAGTTTACAGCAGATACACTTAGCTTTGGTAGATTCAGCACTTGACAGCGATTTTCCTGTAGTATCTTCTGACTCAGATGCAACGTGAGACATCTTGCAATATGTAAGAGAAAAAACAACATATATAAAGCAAAATTGATCAAATTCCTTAAATGACAGTTTCAGGAATGGTAAAAAATGCCAAAGAACAAGCTTCTAGCAACCAGAAGCAATAAAAAATGAGACTTAAATAATGTGGAGACAAAAGTGACGCCCATATTTTTTCGCGCCAAATAAGACGCCCACATTATTTGGCGCCTAAATGCTTTTTGGCGCCAAAAATGACGCCACATCCGGAACGCCGACATTTTTGGCGCAAAATAACGTCAAAAAATGACGCAACTTCCGGCGACACGTATGACGCCGGAAACGGAAATAGAATTTTTGCGCCAAAAAAGTCCGCACCAAGAATGACGCAATAAAATGAAGCATTTTCAGCCCCCGCGAGCCTAACAGCCCACAGGGAAAAAGTCAAATTTTAAGGTAAGAAAAATGTTAAATTAAAATGCATTATCCCAAATATGAAACTGACTGTCTGAAAATAAGGAAAGTTGAACATTCTGAGTCAAGGCAAATAAATGTTTGAATACATATATTTAGAACTTTATAAATAAAGTGCCCAACCATAGCTAGGAGTGTCACAGAAAATAAGACTTACTTACCCCAGGACACTCATCTACATATAGCAGATAGCCAAACCAGTACTGAAACGAGAATCAGCAGAGGTAATGGTATATATAAGAGTATATCGTCGATCTGAAAAGGGAGGTAAGAGATGAATCTCTACGACCGATAACAGAGAACCTATGAAATAGACCCCTTAGAAGGAGATCACTGCATTCAAATAGGCAATACTCTCCTCACATCCCTCTGACATTCACTGCACGCTGAGAGGAAAACCGGGCTCCAACTTGCTGCGGAGCGCATATCAACGTAGAATCTAGCACAAACTTACTTCACCACCTCCATCAGAGGCAAAGTTTGTAAAACTGAATTGTGGGTGTGGTGAGGGGTGTATTTATAGGCATTTTGAGGTTTGGGAAACTTTGCCCCTCCTGGTAGGAATGTATATCCCATACGTCACTAGCTCATGGACTCTTGCTAATTACATGAAAGAAAGATATATTTTTAATACAGAACTCAACACAGAGTGACATGAAAGAAAAAGCTTGCTACAGTGGTAATTCTGCAAAATTTTGTCCAGATTTAGAGGGATATTTATCAAAGCGTCAACTGATAATAGGCTGGAATCCAGCGTCATATTTGACGCAAGATTGATTTGCTGTAGTTAACAAAGCGTCAAGATCATTAAATGTTGAAAAAGACTTCTCCCTGCTTCGTTGAGGATGGATGTCCGGTCTTTAAAACTGTAAGTGGATCTTCGGGGGTTAGTGTTAGGTTTTTTTAAGGGTTTATTGGGTGGGTTTTATTTTTAGGTTAGGGTTTGGGCTGCAATAGAGCTAAATGCCCTTTTAAGGGCAATGCCCATCCAAATAGGGAGCTTAGGTTTTTTTAGTTAGGGTTTTATTTGGGGGGTTGGTTGTGTGGGTGGTGGGTTTTACTGTTGGTGGGTTGTTTGTATTTTTTTTTACAGGTAAAAGAGCTGATTTCTTTGGGGCAATGCCCCGCAAAGGGCCCTTTTAAGGGCTATTGGTAGTTTAGTTTAGGCTAGGGTTTTTTATTTTATTTTGGGGGGCTTTTTTTATTTTTATAGGGCTATTAATTAGGTGTAATTAGTTTAAATATCTGATTTGTTTTTTTATTTTGTGTAATTTAGTGTTTTTTTGTTTTGTTATTTAGGTAACTGTATTTAATAAATTTAATGTAGTTTAAGGTTACGTGTTAGTGTAACTCAGGTTAGGTTTTATTTTACAGGTAAATTTGTATTTATTTTAGCTAGGTAGTTAGTAAATAGTTAATAACTATTTACTAACTAATCTACCTAGTTAAAAAAAATACAAAACTTATCTGTAAAATAAAAATAAACCATAAATTATTAGTTATATTGTAGCTAGCTTAGGGTTTATTTTATAGGTAAGTATTTAGTTTTAAATAGGAATTATTTAGGTAATGATAGTAATTTTTATTTAGATTTATTTTAATTATATTTAAGTTAGGGGGTGTTAGGGTTAGACTTAGGTTTAGGGGGTTAATAAATTTAGTAAAGTGGCGGCAATGTTGGGGGCGGCAGATTAGGGGTTAATAAATGTAGGTAGGTTGTGGCGATGTTAGGGGCGGCAGATTAGGGGTTAATAATATTTAACTAGTGTTTGTGATGCGGGAGTGCGGTGGTTTAGGGGTTAATATGTTTATTATAGTGGCGGTGAGGTCCGGAGCGGCAGATTAGGGGTTAGTAACATTATGTAGGTGTCAGCGATGTTGGGGGTGGCAGATTAGGGGTTAATAAGTGTAAGATTAGGGGTGTTTGGACTCGGGGTTCATGTTAGGGTGTTAGGTGTAAACATAAATTTTGTTTCCCCATAGGAATCAATGGGGCTGCTCTCTCCTTTGATGTCTATAGGGGAAATTGTGCACGTGCACGTAAAACCAGCTTACCACAGCTTTCAGCAGCGCTGGTATTGGAGTGTGGTATGGAGCACAATTTTGCTCTACGCTCACTTTTTGCCTGTTAATGCCGGGTTTTTGTAAACTTGTAATACCAGCGCTGTAGGGAAGTGAGCGGTGACAATAACGTGCAAGTTAGTACCGCACCGCTCATAGCGCAAAACTCATAATCTAGCCGCAAGTTAATTAATACAGTGATTTTGCAGGGTCATAATAGCGAAATTGGTCGCTTTGCGCCCCCCCCCCCCCTGGCTGTACATAACCTTAAAGTATTTTGATATTGTGTGCATGGGGCCAGTTCAATAACTAGAAAGATGGGAATTTAGATATTCTATGCTTTCTATATATTTGTATGGTAAGATTGCGCCTTCCCATAGTTCTGCTATATCCATATAAGATGATTGGCCCCATACATTGTTACAACTTTATTTAATTCAATTGCCTGCAGGCTGCTTAAAGTAGAGAAATGCCCTTTTCTGTTTCTTTTTCTTGTTGTAAACTTATATAGGGATATAGGATTTGGCTTTGTTTAAGGTTCCCTCAACAATGTTTGCTTTATACTGGTTATGTCTGCTTGGGTATTGGGGCACAAAACAAGTTTTGATTTAATTTCATCTAAGCTCCTGCAGACCAAATAAAAACTGATATGTCTGTTTCTTTTTTTCCTCTTCGTCTTTTTTTTCTATAATGTATAATAAAGGGCTGTTAGGTCATTTGACCAAACCCTATAAAGGTTATAGGATGTGGATCTTATATAAGGACTTGTATATAATGTCTGTTCTACATTCCTCATGATTATATGTTTATTGGGCATGGAAATATGTTGAGAAATGTGGATGGTTATGAATTCTGCTTGTACTTTTTTGTCTGTGAATTTGTGGTTTATGGAATCACCTGCCCTGTATAGATATATTTGAAATTAATATATATAAAAAAAGGAAAAGCCTAAAGCCAGCCTTAGTGCTCAGTACAATTATTACCCTCACAGTCATGTAGATACATATTATTTTGAGCATTAAAGGGATAGAAGTACAAAATGTATATGTGAATAGGAGCTTTTCAGTTTTAAATGGAAGAATTTTGAAATAAACTTCTACTAGCAAAAATCCTTCTAGTAAAAGTTATCACTGTTAATCAGCGGCATACACACATATGCTGTGTGTGTGTGGGGTCTGTGCACCAGTACTATTTAAAATGGAAATGCACTTGTGCACCACTAAATAAACCTATTAACCCCTAAACCGCCAGCCCCCACATCGCAACAACCTAAATTAAACTATATTAACCCCTAACCCTAAACCTAACACCCCCTAACTTTAACATAAATAGATTAGAGCTAAATCAAAGTTACAATTATTAAAGTGATGGTAAACTTTTCCATTTGCATAAACAGATCCGGAATGTTATTAATATTCACCTAAATTACAAGTTATGCGTGCTATAGGGAAATTAACAAACGCAACAAAAGTTGCGTTATTTCACCCTCTATAGCGCAGCCATTACAAGTTTTCAAACAGCTTGTGCGTGCAATATGGTTGCGTTAAGCTCCATACCACACGCAATCCAAGCGCTGATTTACACATACATTTATACACACACACAAACACACACACATTTACACATACATACACACACACACACATGCATTTATATACACACACATACATTTATAAACACACACATATTTGCACACACATTTACACACACACACATTAACACATACATTTTATATCCCCAGTGTAGTACTAACTTGTTATGTATATTAAAGGGACAGTCAACACCAGAAGTTTTGTTGTTTAAAAAGGTAGATAATCCCTTTATTACCCATTCCCCAGTTTTCCAAAACCAACACTGTTATATTAATACACTTTTTACTTCTGTGACAAACTTGTATCTAAGCATCTTCTGACCGCCCTAATCACATGACTTTTAGTTATTATCTATTGACTTGCATTTTAGCTAATTAGTGCAGTGTCTACCACTAGCCACGGGCGTGATCACAATGCTATCTATATGGCCTACATGAGCTTGCTCTCCCCTGCTGTGAAAAGTAAATAAAATAGAGGCGGCCTTCAAGGGCTTAGAAATTATCATATGAGCCTTCCTAGGTCTAGCTTTCAACTAAGAATACCAAGAGACAAAGCAAAATTGATGATAAAAGTAAATTGGAAAGTTGTTTAAAATTACATGCCCTATTTGAAAAATGAAAGTTTTTTTGGACTTGACTTTCCCTTTAATGTACAAGTTGTCAGTGATTTCCATCAGGTCTGTATTTGTGCATAATACAAATAATCTTAATAAAAACAGAATTTAAAAAAGTCTCCATTCTCAGACTGTGACAAGCAAAGTCCCACACCTTACACTCTAACACCAATGCAGGAGACAGTAGCCACAAGCCAGCCACCCTCCCCTCTACCTTCTGCTCCACAGTGCCGCATTTTTACTTTAAAACCTAGTTACTCACTTCCTTGATGTCTACTCTGCGGGGAGGGGGGGGGGGAGAAGGAGGGGCGGTACCTGCTGATGCTTGATGCACATAGCTCCGTTCATTTCTTAAATACATACATCAGTCTGACACAGTCACCAGGGAGGAGGGAAAGGAGCAAGGAGTGGAATCAATGTTTTCTGGGCTCATCTGTCAGATTCTGAGCTGCTCTGGCTGTGCTCACATTAAAAATAATTACCTTTAAAAAAAAAAAAAAATACTGCTGCTATAAATTTGAGCCCCCCTACTGGGCGCAATAAGGTGGCTGCCTTTAGTGCCTTGTGCAAACACCGGTCCTGCATACACACAGAGGGTTGTGAGTCTGCAGCAGTTAAGTAAATACAGAGTGTTGTGAGTCTGCAACAGGTAAGTACATATACACAGATGGTTGTCAGTCTGCAGCAAGTACATATACAATTTAGGTTGTGAGTGCACTAGGTAAGTACATATATACAAAGGGATGAGAGTCTGCAGCAGGTAAGTACATATACACAGAGAATTGTTTGTCTGCAGCAGGTAAGTACATATATACAGAGGGATGAGAGTCTGCAGCAGGTAAGTACATAGACACAGATAATTATACATAGAACATTTTCTCCTATGTGTAGAACATTGGAATCTAAAATATTTACAGTAAATACATAGTTATACACATTATAAAATATTAAAATGTAAGAAAAAGGATTTTTCTTAACCCCGTGTACGGTGCTGGTCGTTAAACCCTTATGGGCCTGCGGCATACCCTGTAAAAAGCTTCTGTCCTGGGCCTCTCTCTGCCGCATTCTCGCTAACAGTACCTATCGACTGGAGGGAAAAGGACGGTAGGGGGCGTGAATGAGTGCGATCACTACACTGCAGAAAAACTAAATGCTGAGAGCAGCAGGGAGGGGGGAGGAGGGAGAGGGGATCCTAGAGTGAAGGGGGTGTATAGACGGTAGGAAAATTATCTTGGAGGGGGAGGGGGTAAAAGAGGGGGGCAGCTGCACTACAGAAACAAATGTGTGTGGGGGGGTTTTATTAACAGAAAAGAAAAATTATAAAAAACTGGGTACTGGCAGACAGCTACCAGTACCTAAGATGGTGGAAATTAGTTAGAAGGGGGAGGGTTAGAGAGCTTTTTGGGGGGATCAGGGAGGTGGGAAAGTAAGGGGTAATCCTACACTGAAGAAAATAACAATAAATAAAAAAGAAAAGGTCTAAAACTGTATACTGGCAGACTCTCAGTAATTAGGATGGGGCTGACCAGTGGAGGGTGGGGGAAAGAAAAGATAGCTGTTTGAGAGGGATCAGGTAGAGATTAGGGGGTAGGAAGTGTCAGGTGGGAGGTTAATCTCTACACTAAAGCTAAAATTCACAGCTGGGAATAATAAAAGTGTGGTGCGCAGCGGCAATTAGCGGCCTTCTTATAACCAAAAAGCAATGGCAAAGCCATATATGTCTGCTATTTTTGAGCAAAGAGGATCTAGGAGAAGCTTTTACAACCATTTGTACCATGATTGCACAAACTGTTTGTAAATAATTTCAGTGAGAAAGTTAAAAAAAAAAAGGGATTTGGCGGAGAAATGGTGGCATGGAAAATACAAAAATTGGCCTAGATCAATACTTTAGGATGTCTACTAAAAAAATACATAGTTTTAATAGGTAAATAAAAAAACAAAACAAGGCTCTAATTCTGTTAAAATGTAGTGATGGCAACAATGCTAAACATGCTCTTTTTTGGGGAGGTTTTAGTCTGAAATTCCCAGTCCTTAAAGGGACACTAAACTCCAAAAAAATCTGTCATAATTCAGATAGAGAAAGAAAATGTATGCTTACCTGATAAATGTATTTCTTCTTAAACACGATGAGTCCACGAATCATCTTCATTACATATGAGCTATTCACCTCCTGGTCAGCAGGAGGAGGCAAAGAGCACCACAGCAGAACTGTTAAATAGCTCTTCCCTTCCCTGCCACT
The DNA here is from genome assembly GCF_027579735.1 of Bombina bombina. Taxonomy (NCBI): domain Eukaryota; kingdom Metazoa; phylum Chordata; class Amphibia; order Anura; family Bombinatoridae; genus Bombina; species Bombina bombina. The sequence goes on from NC_069502.1 coordinate 835,073,537, forward strand.
CCAGTCATTCGACCGAAGTTAGGAAGAGAAAGGAAAAGCCAAGGTGCAGAGGTGTCTGAAGTTTACAAAAAATAACAACCTGTCTTAAAAGAACAGGACTCATCGTGTCTAAGAAGAAATACATTTATCAGGTAAGCATACATTTTCTTTTCTTCTTAAAGACACAATGAGTCCACAGATCATCTTCATTACTTATGGGATACAATACCCAAGCTAGAGGACACAGATGATACGGGAGGGACAAGACAGGGAACCTAAACGGAAGGCACCACTGCTTGAAGAACCTTTCTTCCAAAAGCAGCCTCAGCCGAGGCAAAAGTATAAAATTTGTAAAATTTAGAAAAAAGGAGAAGACCAAGTCGCAGCCTTGCAAATCTGTTCCACAGAAGCTTCATTTTTGAACGCCCATGAGGAAGCAACAGACCTCGTGGAATGAGCCGTAACGCTCTCTGGAGGCTGCTGTCCAACAGTCTCATATGTAAAACATATGATACTCTTCAGCCAAAAAGAAGGAGTAGTAGTTGTAGCTTTCTGTCCCTTACGTTTTCCTGAGAAAAACATAAACACAAACAAAGAAGAAGACTGACGAAAGTCCTTAATCGCCTGTAGGAAAAACCTTAAAGCGCGGGCCACATCCAAATTGTGCAGAAATCGTTCCTTCTGAGAAGAAGGATTAGAACCCAAGGAAGGGAAAATAATCTCCTGGTTAATGTTCCGATCATAAACAACCTTAGGAAGAAATCCTAATTTAGTACGTAAAACTACCTTATCACAATGAAAAATAAGGTAAGGGGACCCATACTGCAATGCCGAGAGCTCTGACACTCTGCGATCAGAGGAAATAGCAACAAAAAATAAAACCTTAATATCTAAGGAATGCCTAGGCTCAAAAAGTATTTTGAGAACTAAATTAAGACTCCATGGCAAAGTAATTGGCTTGAACACAGGCCAGATCCTATCCAAGGCCTGACAAAAAGAATGTACTACTGGGACATCCGCCAGACATTAGTGTAACCAAATAGATAAGGCCAAAAAAGAACCCTTAGGGAGCTCGTCGATAAGCCCTTCTCCAAACTCTCTTGGAGAAAAACAAAATACTAGAAATCCTAACTCTACTCCATGAGTAGCCCTTGGATTCGCACCAATAGAGATATTAATGCAAAATCAATCTCCAAGCAGTCGGCTTCAGAAAATCTAGATTTGGGTGAAGGAAAAACCCCTGAATCAGAAGATCCTTCCTCAACAGGAGTCTCAAAGAAGATAGAGATGCCATCTCCACCAGATCCGCATATCAATCCTGCGAAGCCTGGCCGGTGCCATGAGGATCGACAAAGCCCTCTCCTGCTTGATTCGAGGAATTACCAGAGAAAGAGCAAACGGAGACAATAGGTATGTTAGACTGAAGGTCCAAGGGACCGCTAGAGCATCTATCAGTACCTTATCACAATGAAAAATAATGTAAGGGGACCCATACTGCAATGCAGAGAGCTCTGACACTTTGCGATCAGAGGAAATAGCAACAAAAAAATAAAACCTTAATATCTAAGGAATGCCTAGGCTCAAAAAGTATTTTGAGAACTAAATTAAGACTCCATGGCGGAGTAATTGGCTTGAACACAGGCCTGATCCTATCCAAGGCCTGACAAAAAGAATATACTACTGGGACATCCACCAGACATTAGTGTAACCAAATAGATAAGGCCAAAAAAGAACCCTTAGGGAGCTCGTCGATAAGCCCTTCTCCAAACTCTCTTGGAGAAAAACAAAATACTAGAAATCCTAACTCTACTCCATGAGTAGCCCTTAGATTTGCACCAATAGAGATATTAACGCCAAATCATATGGAAAATCCTACTAGATACAGGCTTACAAGCCTGAATCATGGCATCTATGACCGAATCATAAAATCCCCGCCTAGATAAAATTAGGTGTTCAATCTCCAAGCAGTCGGCTTCAGAAAATCTAGATTTGGGTGAAGGAAAAACCCCTGAATCAGAAGATCCTTCCTAAACGGGAGTCTCAAAGGAGATAGAGATGCCATCTCCACCAGATCCGCATATCAATCCTGCGAAGCCTGGCCAGTGCCATGAGGATCGACGAAGCCCTCTCCTGCTTGATTCGAGGAATTACCAGAGAAAGAGCAAACGGAGACAATAGGTATGTTAGACTGAAGGTCCAAGGGACCGCCAGAGCATCTATCAGTACCTTATCACAATGAAAAATAAGGTAAGGGGACCCATACTGCAATGCCGAGAGCTCTGACACTCTGCGATCAGAGGAAATAGCAACAAAAAATAAAACCTTAATATCTAAGGAATGCCTAGGCTCAAAAAGTATTTTGAGAACTAAATTAAGACTCCATGGCAGAGTAATTGGCTTGAACACAGGCCTGATCCTATCCAAGGCCTGACATAAAGAATGTACTACTGGGACATCCGCCAGACATTAGTGTAACCAAACAGATAAGGCCAAAAAAGAACCCTTAGGGAGCTCGTCGATAAGCCCTTCTCCAAACTCTCTTGGAGAAAAACTAAATACTAGAAATCCTAACTCTACTCCATGAGTAGCCCTTGGATTCGCACCAATAGAGATATTAACGCCAAATCATATGGAAAATCCTACTAGATACAGTCTTACAAGCCTGAATCATGGCATCTGTGACCGAATCATAAAATCCCTGCCTAGATAAAATTAGGCGTTCAATCTCCAAGCAGTCGGCTTCAGAAAATCTAGATTTGGGTGAAGGAAAAACCCCTGAATCAGAAGATCCTTCCTCAACGGGAGTCTCAAAGGAGATAGAGATGCCATCTCCACCAGATCCGCATATCAATCCTGCGAAGCTTGGCCGGTGCCATGAGGATCGACAAAGCCCTCTCCTGCTTGATTCGAGGAATTACCAGAGAAAGAACAAACGGAGACAATAGGTACGTTAGACTGAAGGTCCAAGGGACCGCCAGAGCATCTGTCAGTTCTGTCTGGAGGTCCCTGGACCTCGACCCGTATCTCGGTAGATTGGCATTCTGACAAGGCGTCATGAGATCCAATTCCGACTGACCCCACTTGAGAATCAGATTGGAGAACACTTCTGGATGGAGTTCCCACTCCCCCGGATGAAAAGTCTGCCTGCTCAGAAAATCCACCTCCCAGACGTCCACCCTGGGATATGGATCGCCGATAGGAAACAAGAGTAGGCCTCCGCCCACTGGAATATTTTGGTTACCTCTGTCATCTCTAAGAAACTCCACGTTCCTCCCTGATGATAGATGTAAGTCACTGAAATTATAATGTCCAACTGGAACCTAATAAACTGTAGCCAGGACAGAAGCGCATCGAAGATCGCTCTCAGCTCCAGAATGATTATAAGAAGAACAGACTCTGACTGAGTCCAACCTCTCTGAATCTTTAGGAAACTCCAGACTACTCCTCACCCTAGAAGGCTGGTGTCTGTTGTCACAATCATCCAAGAAGGTCTGCGAGAGCAGGTTCCTTGGAAGAGATGATCCAGAGATAACCACCATGAAAGAAAATCCTTTGTCTCCTGATTCAGTATTCACAGAGTCAAATCCATATAATCTCTGCTCCATTGCCTGATCATGGTTAATCCTCAGATAGTCTGAGATGGAACCGAACAAACGGGATGATGTCCATTGCCGCCATCAGCCCGAATACCTCCATAGACTGAGGGTCCGAAGAGAATACGGAATACAAGACAAGTATCAATAATCCTTGACTTATTGACTTCTATCAGAAAAGGCCTTATTGATGGAGAATCTAACATAAGTCCCAGAAATTACCTTAAACTTAGGACTCAGGAACCCTTTGAAATACCTTCCACTTGATAGAACGCAGGAAGGATAACTCATGTCCAAGAGCGAACTAGAAATATTTGTCCAGATAGGCAAACCATAGGAACTTGCGATGATCCCATAGATGGGAACATGCAGATACCCGTCCTTTAAACTTAAAAAAGGAAGGATGGTACGAATAGATTCCACCTAGAAGGACGGTAACATCTTAGATTGCATAAATCTAAAATTAGTCTGAAGGTTCCCTCCTTTTTGGGAATCACAACCAGATTGAAATAAATCTCAGACCCTGTTCCTGAACCGGAGATATCACTCCCAGGGGGGAGAGGACTCCCACCTAATAAAAAGAACACAGCCTCTATCTGGTTCCAGATAAATATATATATTGGGTATCCGTAAAGCAAGGTAAAACACCCATAAGGGTCTCAAGGCGCTGCTCATGTTATTGACCTTACTGGAGACCAAACCTGCAACCCTTTGGTTGCTACAGAGCTAAGCCACATTGTCCTAGTATGCTGAGCTATATGTCCTAGGCACTATCTGTCTGAAGAGAACCATACAACATATGAGCTAGTATGCTGCCATAAAATGCAGTAATACTAACCTGGAACAAACCCACTACCCCAATATCTATGGGATCCTGAAAGGGAATAGCTATCCTCTATAGGGATAGAAGTCTCCTGGTCATTATGGAATTGTCTTCCAAGACCCCTTGAGAGGTCTTCTACTTAAAACCGCTCAGTCAACATAGAAAATGTGAATAAAAACAGAATTTATGTTTACCTGATAAATTTCTTTCTCCAACGGTGTGTCCGGTCCACGGCGTCATCCTTACTTGTGGGATATTCTCTTCCCCAACAGGAAATGGCAAAGAGCCCAGCAAAGCTGGTCACATGATCCCTCCTAGGCTCCGCCTACCCCAGTCATTCGACCGACGTTAAGGAGGAATATTTGCATAGGAGAAACCATATGGTACCGTGGTGACTGTAGTTAAAGAAAATAAAATATCAGACCTGATTAAAAAAACCAGGGCGGGCCGTGGACCGGACACACCGTTGGAGAAAGAAATTTATCAGGTAAACATAAATTCTGTTTTCTCCAACATAGGTGTGTCCGGTCCACGGCGTCATCCTTACTTGTGGGAACCAATACCAAAGCTTTAGGACACGGATGAAGGGAGGGAGCAAATCAGGTCACCTAAATGGAAGGCACCACGGCTTGCAAAACCTTTCTCCCAAAAATAGCCTCAGAAGAAGCAAAAGTATCAAACTTGTAAAATTTGGTAAAAGTGTGCAGTGAAGACCAAGTCGCTGCCCTACATATCTGATCAACAGAAGCCTCGTTCTTGAAGGCCCATGTGGAAGCCACAGCCCTAGTGGAATGAGCTGTGATTCTTTCGGGAGGCTGCCGTCCGGCAGTCTCGTAAGCCAATCTGATGATGCTTTTAATCCAAAAAGAGAGAGAGGTAGAAGTTGCTTTTTGACCTCTCCTTTTACCTGAATAAACAACAAACAAGGAAGATGTTTGTCTAAAATCCTTTGTAGCATCTAAATAGAATTTTAGAGCGCGAACAACATCCAAATTGTGCAACAAACGTTCCTTCTTTGAAACTGGTTTTGGACACAGAGAAGGTACGATAATCTCCTGGTTAATGTTTTTGTTAGAAACAACTTTTGGAAGAAAACCAGGTTTAGTACGTAAAACCACCTTATCTGCATGGAACACCAGATAAGGAGGAGAACACTGCAGAGCAGATAATTCTGAGACTCTTCTAGCAGAAGAAATCGCAACTAAAAACAAAACTTTCCAAGATAATAACTTAATATCAACGGAATGTAAGGGTTCAAACGGAACCCCCTGAAGAACTGAAAGAACTAAATTGAGACTCCAAGGAGGAGTCAAAGGTTTGTAAACAGGCTTGATTCTAACCAGAGCCTGAACAAAGGCTTGAACATCTGGCACAGCTGCCAGCTTTTTGTGAAGTAATACCGACAAGGCAGAAATCTGTCCCTTCAGGGAACTTGCAGATAATCCTTTTTCCAATCCTTCTTGAAGGAAGGATAGAATCCTAGGAATCTTAACCTTGTCCCAAGGGAATCCTTTAGATTCACACCAACAGATATATTTTTTCCAAATTTTATGGTAAATCTTTCTAGTCACAGGCTTTCTGGCCTGAACAAGAGTATCGATAACAGAATCTGAGAATCCTCGCTTCGATAAAATCAAGCGTTCAATCTCCAAGCAGTCAGCTGGAGTGAAACCAGATTCGGATGTTCGAACGGACCCTGAACAAGAAGGTCTCGTCTCAAAGGTAGCTTCCAAGGTGGAGCCGATGACATATTCACCAGATCTGCATACCAAGTCCTGCGTGGCCACGCAGGAGCTATCAAGATCACCGACGCCCTCTCCTGCTTGATCCTGGCTATCAGCCTGGGGATGAGAGGAAATGGCGGGAACACATAAGCTAGTTTGAAGGTCCAAGGTGCTACTAGTGCATCCACTAGAGCCGCCTTGGGATCCCTGGATCTGGCCCCGTAGCAAGGAACTTGGAAGTTCTGACGAGAGGCCATCAGATCCATGTCTGGAATGCCCCACAGGTGAGTGACTTGGGCAAAGATTTCCGGATGGAGTTCCCACTCCCCCGGATGCAATGTCTGCCGACTCAGAAAATCCGCTTCCCAATTTTCCACTCCTGGGATGTGGATAGCAGACAGGTGGCAGGAGTGAGACTCCGCCCAAAGAATAATTTTGGTTACTTCTTCCATCGCTAGGGAACTCCTTGTTCCCCCCTGATGGTTGATGTACGCAACAGTCGTCATGTTGTCTGATTGAAACCGTATGAACCTGGTCCTCGCAAGCTGGGGCCAGGCCTGGAGAGCATTGAATATCGCTCTCAGTTCCAGAATATTTATCGGTAGAAGAGATTCTTCCCGAGACCAAAGACCCTGAGCTTTCAGGGATCCCCAGACCGCGCCCCAGCCTATCAGACTGGCGTCGGTCGTGACAATGACCCACTCTGGTCTGTGGAACATCATCCCTTGAGACAGATTGTCCAGGGACAGCCACCAACGGAGTGAGTCTCTGGTTCTCTGATTTACTTGTATCTTCGGAGACAAGTCTGTATAGTCCCCATTCCACTGACTGAGCATGCACAGTTGTAATGGTCTTAGATGAATGCGCGCAAAAGGAACTATGTCCATCGCCGCCACCATCAACCCGATCACTTCCATGCACTGAGCTATGGAAGGAAGAGGAACGGAATGAAGTATCCGACAAGAGTCCAGAAGCTTTGCTTTTCTGGCCTCTGTTAGAAAGATCCTCATTTCTAAGGAGTCTATAATTGTTCCCAAGAAGGGAACCCTTGTTGACGGGGATAGAGAACTCTTTTCCACGTTCACTTTCCAGCCGTGAGATCTGAGAAAGGCCAGGACAATGTCCGTGTGAGCCTTTGCTTGAGGAAGGGACGACGCTTGAATCAGAATGTCGTCCAGGTAAGGTACTACTGCAATGCCCCTTGGTCTTAGCACCGCTAGAAGGGACCCTAGTACCTTTGTGAAAATCCTTGGAGCAGTGGCTAATCCGAAAGGAAGCGCCACGAACTGGTAATGTTTGTCCAGGAATGCAAACCTTAGGAACCGATGATGTTCCTTGTGGATAGGAATATGTAGATACGCATCCTTTAAATCCACCGTGGTCATGAATTGACCTTCCTGGATGGAAGGAAGGATAGTTCGAATGGTTTCCATCTTGAACGATGGGACCTTGAGAAATTTGTTTAAGATCTTGAGATCTAGGATTGGTCTGAACGTTCCCTCTTTTTTGGGAACTATGAACAGATTGGAGTAGAACCCCATCCCTTGTTCTCTTAATGGAACAGGATGAATCACTCCCATTTTTAACAGGTCTTCTACACAATGTAAGAACGCCTGTCTTTTTATGTGGTCTGAAGACAACTGCGACCTGTGGAACCTCCCCCTTGGGGGAAGTCCCTTGAATTCCAGAAGATAACCCTGGGAGACTATTTCTAGCGCCCAAGGATCCAGAACATCTCTTGCCCAAGCCTGAGCGAAGAGAGAGAGTCTGCCCCCCACCAGATCCGGTCCCGGATCGGGGGCCAATATTTCATGCTGTCTTGGTAGCAGTGGCAGGTTTCTTGGCCTGCTTTCCCTTGTTCCAGCCTTGCATTGGTCTCCAAGCTGGCTTGGCCTGAGAAGTATTACCCTCTTGCTTAGAGGACGTAGCACCTTGGGCTGGTCCGTTTTTACGAAAGGGACGAAAATTAGGTCTATTTTTTGCCTTGAAGGGCCGATCCTGAGGAAGGGCGTGGCCCTTACCCCCAGTGATATCAGAGATAATCTCTTTCAAGTCAGGACCAAACAGCGTTTTCCCCTTGAAAGGAATGTTTAGTAGCTTGTTCTTGGAAGACGCATCAGCCGACCAAGATTTCAACCAAAGCGCTCTGCGCGCCACAATAGCAAACCCAGAGTTCTTAGCCGCTAACTTAGCCAATTGCAAAGAGGCGTCTAGAGTGAAAGAATTAGCCAATTTGAGAGCATTGATTCTGTCCATAATCTCCTCATAAGGAGGAGAGTCACTATCGAGCACCTTAAGCAGTTCATCAAACCAGAAATATGCGGCAGTAGTGACAGGGACAATGCATGAAATGGGTTGTAGAAGGTAACCCTGCTGAACAAACATCTTTTTAAGCAAACCTTCTAATTTTTTATCCATAGGATCTTTGAAAGCACAACTATCCTCTATGGGAATAGTGGTGCGTTTGTTTAAAGTAGAAACCGCTCCCTCGACCTTGGGGACTGACTGCCATAAGTCCTTTCTGGGGTCGACCATAGGAAACAATTTTTTAAATATGGGGGGAGGGACGAAAGGAATACCGGGCCTTTCCCATTCTTTATTAACAATGTCCGCCACCCGCTTGGGTATAGGAAAAGCTTCTGGGAGCCCCGGCACCTCTAGGAACTTGTCCATTTTACATAGTTTCTCTGGGATGACTAAATTTTCACAATCATCCAGAGTGGATAATACCTCCTTAAGCAAAATGCGGAGATGTTCCAATTTAAATTTAAATGTAATCACATCAGATTCAGCCTGCTGAGAAATGTTCCCTAAATCAGTAATTTCTCCCTCAGACAAAACCTCCCTGGCCCCCTCAGATTGGGTTAGGGGCCCTTCAGAGATATTAATATCAGCGTCGTCATGCTCTTCAGTAACTAAAACAGAGCAGCCACGCTTACGCTGACAAGGGTTAATTTTGGCTAAAATGTTTTTGACAGAATTATCCATTACAGCCGTTAATTGTTGCATAGTAAGGAGTATTGGCGCGCTAGATGTACTAGGGGCCTCCTGAGTGGGCAAGACTCGTGTAGACGAAGGAGGGAATGATGCAGTACCATGCTTACTCCCCTCACTTGAGGAATCATCTTGGGCATCATTGTCATTATCACATAAATCACATTTATTTAAATGAATAGGAATTCTGGCTTCCCCACATTCAGAACACAGTCTATCTGGTAGTTCAGACATGTTAAACAGGCATAAACTTGATCAGAAAGTACAAAAAACGTTTTAAAATAAAACCGTTACTGTCACTTTAAATTTTAAACTGAACACACTTTATTACTGCAATTGCGAAAAAACATGAAGGAATTGTTCAAAATTCACCAAATTTTCACCACAGCGTCTTAAAGCCTTGAAAATATTGCACACCAATTTTGGAAGCTTTAACCCTTAAAATAACGGAACCGGAGCCGTTTTAAGCTTTAAACCCCTTTACAGTCCCTGGTATCTGCTTTGCTGAGACCCAACCAAACCCAAAGGGGAATACGATACCAAATGACGCCTTCAGAAGTCTTTTATAAGTATCAGAGCTCCTCTCACATGCGACTGCATGCCATGCCTCTCAAAAACAAGTGCGCAACACCGGCGCGAAAATGAGACTCTGCCTATGCTTTGGGAAAGCCCCTAAAGAATAAGGTGTCTAAAACAGTGCCTGCCGATATTATTATATCAAAATACCCAGATAAAATGATTCCTCAAGGCTAAATATGTGTTAATAATCAATCGATTTAGCCCAGAAAAAGTCTACAGTTTAAATAAGCCCTTGTGAAGCCCTTATTTACAATCGTAATAAACATGGCTTACCGGATCCCATAGGGAAAATGACAGCTTCCAGCATTACATCGTCTTGTTAGAATGTGTCATACCTCAAGCAGCAAGGGACTGCAAACTGTTCCCCCAACTGAAGTTAATTGCTCTCAACAGTCCTGTGTGGAACAGCCATGGATTTTAGTTACGGTTGCTAAAATCATTTTCCTCATACAAACAGAATTCTTCATCTCTTTTCTGTTTCTGAGTAAATAGTACGTACCAGCACTATTTGAAAATAACAAACTCTTGATTGAATAATGAAAAAACTACAGTTAAACACTAAAAAACTCTAAGCCATCTCCGTGGAGATGTTGCCTGTACAACGGCAAAGAGAATGACTGGGGTAGGCGGAGCCTAGGAGGGATCATGTGACCAGCTTTGCTGGGCTCTTTGCCATTTCCTGTTGGGGAAGAGAATATCCCACAAGTAAGGATGACGCCGTGGACCGGACACACCTATGTTGGAGAAAGGGTAATACCCATTCACTTACATCTCTTAGTACCGCTTCTTGGTACCAGAACAAGTAAACAATGACCAAAATGTCGTTCCAGAGTAGCTAAAAAACTCCTTAGTAATAACCGGAGCAGAGTTAGCTTAAACCTGAAGATACTACTTCAGTATCAGCGTGAGGAATCATACCGCCAGGACTGAAATTTTACCACCGAAGTATTCCCTTCCTCATGTAACTTGGAGGAAACCTCTAAACAAGTAGTCTACAGTGACAGAAACCTCACTCACTGAATATTTATTCTTCCTCTTGCGCTCTCCCTGCAGCATGGGAAAATCCGACAACACACCTGACAAGTCCAGATGGCAACGATGTCTAGCAAGATAACCCCAATAGGAGTCGAGAAGGAAGCGCAGGGTACTGGATGAACGGACGTTAAGATTTTAGGACACTTGAGGGGAAGGCTGCATAAATAATGAACATTGCCCGAAAGCTTCAAAAACATCCAAGGCAATGTCGGATCTGAAAAATGCCTTTTTTTAAAAAAAAAAAAAAACAAACAAAAAAATCTCATAATACATGGTGACTTTAGTCAAATCACAGAAGTATCAAGACGTACCAAGAATAACCTCCTTATTCACTTTTTTTTTTTAATAAAAACTGTTACCGTGACATTATATAATAAAGGAAAAAGTTCTGACCCAGTTACTTTACATTGTACATGCCATTAATAAGGAGAAAAGGACTCTTAGATCATGAATAAGTAACAAATTGTTTGATAACAACAGATGGTACTGTCTTTTTAAGAGTTAAAAACACCATTTATAAAAAGAGTCTTGAAGAGATATAAAGATCTCAAGACCTCATATAAACTTTGCAGGGATTCATTCAGACAACAAATGAACACATAACCATAAATAAATAGTAGTTGTTTTGACTACTCAAAGATAATTAGGTATTGCGTGAAAGCCTCTCTGCTATATTAAACAACACATCAGAGATGGTATCAGACTACTCGGTACTCTTGAACCGTACTTAGAGTAAAGCATCTACCTAAACTCATACTGATTATGATAATCCTCTATGCTGCCTATGTTCTTGCAGCAGAGAATGTATCCGCAGCACTGAATATTAATGCAAAAAAATAGAAGCCTGTCCTCTGCATAGAGGCGTTGCTCATGTTCCCAGACGTCTAGTGCAGCATAGAAAAGCATAAAGACGTTCCTGAAAGATAGAAACCTCTCCACTGCATAATCACAATGCAGCAGAGAAGGTTTCCGGTGCCCAGAAAAACTGTCACTCTAACCACCCGGGAAGGAGACAAGGAATGCGCAACAATGGCACGTAACTTAGCCCTGGCCATCGTGGGCGTCTCCAGACAAACTCCCGGGCGGTAAAAACTAAACAGCAGCCGCATCTTTACATATGAAAAGTACAGTCCTAACAGACATATATCTGAACAAACGATCTTTCGGTTGGCCACTAACCTAAATAAAGTCAACGGAACTAGCACTGCACCTACCCTACATATCCCCTAATGTGTAAGGAGAAACCTCCCAGATGGCTGAAAGTAAAATATGCCTTTGGGAGCTGCAAACGTGCTAGATTATAATAAAACAGAGCCACTTCCCCGCGTCCTCCAGTGCCTGCATGTCCTGCCAGATAAACTGTCCCCCTCCCTCTTAGGGCCAGAGTTATCTAGTGTCCAATGTAGGGTATATAGTGTGCTAACTTTTCCAGTGTATGCTCTTTCCCTGCAGCATATCGTTTACCAGAAAAAAAGAATTTAGTACTTACCTCAGAAATCTGCCCGGCAGTAGGGCAGCCCACCCGGCTTGCGAGGTCATCATCCTCACATTGGCCTGTGGAACAGAAAAAGTACTGAGTATATTCTCTTCCCTCAGACTTTTACAAGCAGGGCAGCAAATCATGTATGGGAGGCGCAGTGAGAATTATGTCCGACAAGTTCCCATTGCTTTAAAGCCACCAAAAGCTCTAATGTAGAGACTGATATGGACTACGGCTACACCCTAGAACAAACAAAAAATAGAGAGTAGAAGGAGTCTCTATATGAGGTGCGCAAAGTTCCCAAAAAAGTCCAATTAGTGATAATTCCCAATGTCTTCCGGAGGAACAGGCAGCGCTCTTAGATAATGCAGTTAGAACAGACACCTGTATAGACAGAGAGAAGAAAAGAGGCGCCTCATGGGACAGTATCGTGCCAGCAGATATAACATACGGTTAGACGGCACGTAAGTATTATACTCACAAAAGTAGCGGCATGTATGAATGCCTAGTGAAGCAGGACGGGACTTTTTGTCGCCCGACAGACAAACACTCCAGTGTGTAGGGACGTAGGATCACAGAACCCGTCAACCAATCAGCAACCACAGGCAGTCAGCGTCAGTCGTGGGAGCTGTCCCGGGAGTAGCCAATGGTCCGACTTTTAATCGTGTCGGACCATTGGCTACTCCCGGGACAGCTCCCACTAGGCATTCATACATGCCGCTACTTTTGTGAGTATAATACTTACGTGCCGTCTAACCGTATGTTATATCTGCTGGCACAATACTGTCCCATGAGGCGCCTCTTTTCTTCTCTCTGTCTATACAGGTGTCTACCCTAGAACAAAGCAGCACTCTCTGGCACTATAAAAATAATAAACTCTTGATTGAAGAATCTTTTCTAACACCTCACTTTACCTCTTCCTATCACTAACGTAGGCAAAGAGAATGACTGGGGTGGGAGGGAAGGGAGGAGTTATTTAACAGCTCTGCTGTGGTGCTCTTTGCCTCCTCCTGCTGACCAGGAGGTGAATATCCCATAAGTAATGAAGATGATCTGTGGACTCATCGTGTCTTTAAGAAGAAATATAATTTTAAACAACATTCCAATTTACTTCTATGATATATTTTGTATGAGGTTAACAAGACCTTTATGAGCAGGGGCATTGCTAGGGGCACAAAGATTTGAGGCAAGAACCCAAAACAACATTTAGTGGCCATAAGCAAATTCCACAACAACATACCTTAGATAAATTGTGTACTTACCTCTTCATCCTCTGCATCTCCTTCCTTTTCTCTAGTATTGTGCCCAGTGTGTAACTGTAAATTATTGGCCTATATCGCCATTTAGAGGGATATCATTTAAAATCCATCAATCCCTTATATATTTCAGACTAGAAACACAAGCAAATGAAATGAAAGGTTCTGCAGTATTCTATTTAATATTACAGTGAAATGTAATAGCATGACACAGTGTGGGTTAGGGGTAGATTAGGATAATGCTAACAAATCTATTTACCTTAAAGTCAATGAGGAACATTGTGTCATCAAAAGACAGAACATCATTCAGCATCTGCAGAAGACAAGATAATAAGAATATTGTTATATGGACAATTCCAGTCTCATGTGTAACTTCTATTGTGTTTATCTGTCTTCATTTAAAGGGATATAGAGGTCCAAAATATACTATGCATAAGTAGTGAATAATGTGATACTGTAAGAGCAGACCATGATGTACTTAGTGGACACTTACAGTAACATAAATTCCCTTCCTTGCTCTCTCTAAACAAATAATTAAATTAACAGTTATTCTACTTACATTCTCAACCTGCATATGAAGGATAAATCACAAGAATTCAGTGAATACTTCTTGTTTGCTTTAGAGCAAGAATCCAATGCTGTCAACTACACCTCCAATAGCACCAGTGAAGACTCTTACCTAAAGCACACAGTGATAAAGTAGCATACTGTGACATCATAAGGTGATGGAATACTGCACCATTGTCAGCTTCTGCACTAGCTTGTTACCATGGATACCAGATAAACAAATAACATTTAGCATTACTGTATATGATTGATATAATATTGTATTAACTCTTTGTATGCAAAAGCCCAGAATACATTTTCCACACGTTGGTGTATACTTAAATACCAGACACAATGTTGACATTTGTTCTGAGTTTAAAATGTTTCTATAGAAAAAAGTTGACATTTGAAGGTTGAATCTTCTGGAAAGCTGAGTAAGTCTAGAGGAATTGATAGATCATTTGCTATTTATACAATAAATTATAATTTATGTAATTTAGCGCTTCACTTGTAATCTAGCCCAGTGCTGCTAGGATTTCATACAACCTTCTAGCTCTTAGACAGCTTATGTGCACTTTGCAAGGTGTTGTAATATTGTGTAAGGTGCGTGTGATACAAAGAATATTTTAAACTTAAGGCACTTTTGGTGTATTACATCATTGCTTCTTTTCTACACCATATCATGTTATTATTGGATATAAATACATGAGTAGGCCATAAGAAAATTGTATATACCAATAAAAATAACGATTTCCTTGGGAAAAAGATAGGAACTGAGCACATATTTGTTTCCCTCCACAGGGTTTTCAGATGCAAAGTCAATACAATACATTGGCTATGTGCACGTTTTTTTCCTATATTTTGTTATGTACAAGCTCAGTTAATAAATGTGACGTTAAAAATTTACTTTCACACTCACTGCATATTCTTTGCTCCTCTGTCCGGCCAGTGAAAACCAGACTGTGCTTCCAGGTGTTGCCCTGCTGCCAATCTTTATGTGAGGAGACACCGGTTCCAAGGGTGTTGCAGCCTCCTGGTTATCACCAGTATGAAAAAACACCAAAAATGGCGGTGAGCCACCTCTTTAATTCTGCTGCCCCTCACAGCTACAAAACACTCCATCATAGCAGTGTCGTAACTCCAGGGCCCAGTCGCACCTCCTGCCCCCCCCCCCCTTCCACCCCGTGGCGGAGCTCAAGGGCCCAGTGGCACCTGTGACCTTTTCAACCCTGGAAGTTCTGCCACTGCTCATATCACTATACAGTGCAGCACATCTTTATACTGCATAGCATACTAATCAGAATATATATACTCACATGCTCATCATATTTACACAGCGCAGTGTACTCATCATGGTATAGTGTATAGAAACTGACATCTTTATACAGCACAGCATACTCATCAGAATATATATATACTCACATGCTCATCATATTTATACAGCGCAGTGTACACCTCAGGGTATAGTGTATAGAAACTGACATCTTTATACAGCACAGCATACTCATCAGAATATATATATACTCACATGCTCATCATATTTATACAGCGCAGTGTACACCTCAGGGTATAGTGTATAGAATCTGACATCTTTATACAGCACAACATACTCATCAGAATATATATACTCACATGCTCATCATATTTATACAGCGCAGTGTACTCATCAGGGTATAGTGTATAGAAAATGACATCTTTTTACAGCACAGCATACTCATCAGAATATATATACTCACATGCTCATCATATGTATACAGGGCAGTGTACTCCTCAGTGTATAATGTATAGAAACTGACATCTTTATACAGCGCAGTGTACTCATCAGAATATATATACTCACATGCTCATCATATTTATACAGTGCAGTGTACTCCTCAGGGTATAGTGTATAGAAACTGACATCATTATACAGCACAGCATATTCATCAGAATATATATACTCACATGCTCATCATATTTATACAGGGCAGTGTACTCCTCAGGGTATAGTGTATAGAAACTGACATCTTTATACAGCACAGTATATTCATCAGAATATATATACTTACATGCTCATCATATTTATACAGCGCAGTGTACTCCTCATGGTATAGTGTATAGAAACTGACATATTTATACAGCACAGCATACTCATCAGAATATATATACTCACATGCTCATCATATTTATACAGCGCAGTGTACTCCTCAGGGTATAGTGTATAGAAACGGACATCTTTATACAGCACAGCATACTCATCAGAATATATATACTCACATGCTCATCATATTTATACAGCGCAGTGTACTCATCAGGGTATAGTGTATAGAAACTGACATCTTTATACAGCACAGCATACTCATCAGAATATATATACTCACATGCTCATCATGGGTGCGATCCGATAAACGGCGTAGTTTGCGGCGCAAGTGAGGGAACCCGCGTCGCCCGCAGTTTCAGCTCACAACTCGAGCTATCCAATATGCGGCGCCGTCAGTTGCTAAAGTGGCGCAAGTCTGACAAAGTAGCGATGTCCAGAAATCTGCGTAAATACAGATTTTTGGTTCAGCCAATCGGATTGAACTTGAATCTGATTGGCTGATTCAATCAGCCAATCAGATTTTTCTACCTTAATTCCGATTGGCTGATAGAATCCTATCAGCCAATCGGAATTCGGTGGACGCCATCTTGGATGACGTCATTTAAAGATACCTCATTCGTCGTTCAGTCGTCGGCCGGGATGGATGCTCCGCGGCGGCGGAGCGAAGAAAGAAGATTGAAGATGCCGCTTGATGGAAGATGCTGCCGGAAGGAAGAAGACGTTGCTGTCGCTTGGAGGAAGACATCGCCGGGATGAAGAATTCTTCTTTGCCGCTAGGAGGAAGACATCGCCGGGATGAAGAATTCTTCTTTGCCGCTTGGAGGAAGACATCGCCCGGATTGGATGAGGAGTTCGGCCCGGTGTGGTGAAGACAAGGTAGGGAGATCTTCAGGGGGGTAGTGTTAGGCTTTTTTAAGGGTGGTTTGGGTGGGTTTAGAATAGGGGTATGTGGGTGGTGGGTTGTAATGTTGGGGGGGTGTATTGTATATTTATTGAAATGCAAAAGAGCTGAATTCTTTGGGGCATGCCCCACAAAAGGCCCTTTTAAGTGCTGGTAAGGTAAAATCGCTTTGAACTTTTTTTAATTTAGAATAGGGCAGGGAATTTTTTTTATTTTGGGGGGCTTTATTATTTTATTAGGGGGCTTAGAATAGGTGTAATTAGCTTAAAAATCTTGTAATCTTTTTTTTATTTTTTGTAATTTAGTGTTTGTTTTTTTTTGTAATTTAGTTTAGTTTATTTAATTGTATTTTTAGATAGATATTTGTAGTTTATTTAATTTATTGATAGTGTAGGTGTATTTGTAACTTAGGTTAGGATTTATTTTACAGGTAATTGGGTAATTATTTTAACTAGGTAGATATTAAATAGTTAATAACTATTTAATAGCTATTATACCTAGTTAAAATAATTAACAATTTACCTGTAAAATAAATATAAACCCTAACATAGCTACAATGTAATTATTAATTATATTGTAGCTATCTTAGGGTTTATTTTATAGGTAAGTATTTAGATTTAAATAGGAATATTTTAGTTTATAATATGAATTAGATTAATTTAATAAGAATTTAGTTAGGGGTGTTAGGGTTAGATAGAGTTAATATAGTTAATATAAATACTATAGTAACTATATTAACTATATTAACCCTAATATAATTAGGGTTAATATAGTTAATATATATAATGTAATAACTATATTAACTATAATATACTTAGGGTTAATATAGATAACATAGCTGGCGGCGGGGTAGGTAGATTAAATTAGGGGTTAATAATTTTAATAGAGATGGCGGCGGTGTAGGGAGGGCAGGTTATAGGGCAAAAGAGCTGTTTAATTTGGGGCAAAGCCCCGCAAAAGGCCCTTTTAAGGGCTGGTAACAGAGTTTATTACTTTAGGGGGATTAGATTAGGGGTTAATAATATTAATATAGCTGGCGGCGGTATAGGGGGATTAGATTAGGGGTTAATAATTTTTATATAGGTGGCGGCGGTGTAAGGGGTCAGATTAGTGGATAGATAAGGTAGATGGCAGCGGTGTAAGGTGTTCACATTAGGGGATAGATAAGGTAGATGGCGGCAGTTTTAGGGGTTCACATTAGGCGATAGATAAGGTAGGTGGCGGCGGTTTTAGGGGCTCACAGTGGGGGGTTAGTTTATGTAGATGGCGGCGGGGTCCGGGAGCGGCGGTTTAGGGGTTAATAACTTTATTAGGGATTGCGGCGGGGGATCGCGGTTGACAGGTAGATAGACATTGCGCATGTGTTAGGTTTTATTTAGCAGATCGCGGGTGACAGCTAGATAGACATTGCGCATGCGTTAGGTGTTAGGTTTATTTTCTAGCTAGTTTAGGGAGTTACGAGGCTCCAATAGTCAGCGTAAGGCTTCTTACGGCTGCTTTTGTGGCGAGGTGAAAATGGAGTAAGATTTCTCCATTTTCGCCACGTAAGTCCTTATGCTGCATATTGGATACCAAACTGCGCTGGTTTGGTATACCTGCCTATGGCCCAAAAAACTAGGGGCGACGGCAGAAATATACGCGCGTAACTTCTAGGTTACGCCGTATATAGGATACCAAACCAGCGCAAATATTGGCGTCGCCGGCTTTTGCGGGCGACGATTTTTATCGGATCGACCCCCATATTTATACAGGGCAGTGTACTCCTCAGGGTATAGAAACTGACATCTTTATACAGCACAGCATACTCATCAGAATAAATATACTCACATGCTCATCATATTTATACAGCGCAGTGTACACCTCAGGGTATAGTGTATAGAAACTGACATCTTTATACAGCACAGCATACTCATCAGAATATATATACTCACATGCTCATCATATTTATACAGCGCAGTGTAATCCTCAGGGTATAGTGTATAGAAACTGACATCATTATACAGCACAGCATACTCATCAGAATATATATACTCACATGCTCATCATATTTATACAGCGCAGTGTACTCCTCAGGGTATAGTGTATAGATACTGACATCTTTATACAGCGCAGTGTACTCATCAGAATATATATACTCACATGCTCATCATATTTATACAGCGCAGTGTACTCCTCAGGGTATAGTGTATAGAAACTTACATCATTATACAGCACAGCATACTCATCAGAATATATATACTCACATGCTCATCATATTTATACAGCGCAGTGTACTCATCAGAATATATATATACTCACATGCTCATCATATGTATACAGCGCAGTGTATTCCTCAGGGTATAGTGTATAGAAACTGACATATTTATACAGCACAGCATACTCATCAGAATATATATACTCACATGTTCATCATATTTATACAGCGCAGTGTACTCCTCAGGGTATAGTGTATAGAAACTGACATCTTTATACAGCACAGCATACTCATCAGAATATATATACTCACATGCTCATCATATTTATACAGCGCAGTGTACTCATCAGGGTATAGTGCATAGAAACTGACATCTTTATACAGCACAGCATACTCATCAGAATATATATACTCACATGATCATCATATTTATACAGCGCAGTGTACTCCTCAGGGTATAGTGTATAGAAACTGACATCTTTATACAGCACAGCATACTCATCAGAATATATATACTCACATGATCATCATATTTATACAGCGCAGTGTACTCCTCAGGGTATAGTGTATAGAAACTGACATCTTTATACAGCACAGCATACTCATCAGAATATATATATACTCACATGCTCATCATATTTATACAGCGCAGTGTCATCCTCAGGGTATAGTGTATAGAAACTGACATCTTTATACAGCACAGCAATCATACTCATCAGAATATATATACTCACATGCTCATCATATTTATACAGGGCAGTGTACTCCTCAGGGTATAGTGTATAGAAACTGATATCTTTTTACAGCACAGCATACTCATCAGAATATATATACTCACATGCTCATCATATTTATACAGCGCAGTGTACTCATCGGGGTATGGCGTATAGAAACTGACATCTTTATACAGCACAGCATACTCATCAGAATATATATACTCACATGCTCATCATATTTATACAGAGCAGTGTACTCATCAGAATATATATACTCACATGCTCATCATATTTATACAGCGCAGTGTACTCATCAGGGTGTAGCAGTAGCAGGCGTACTCAACAGTGGGCCCTAGTGCAAAAAATGTTTTGCCCCCCCTCCCTTAAATTAGTAGAAAGCAATAGTAATATACATGCTGCTCTTCCTAATAATTTTGATGATAGATAAATATGCCCTAATAAAAGGCTCCCCTGCATTAGGATTGTAAATATTCTGCACACGCCTATGTATAAACTGGATGCTATGGGCCCCCTACAGCACTTGGGCCCTGGTGGCACTGCATCTGTTGCACCAATGGTAGTTCTGCCCCTGAGGGTATAGTGTATAGAAACTGACATGATTATACAGCACAGAGTGTTCACTGTCAGTGTATAAATACTCAGTATCATTATAAAGCGCAGCATGCTTATTATAAATTCTTTATCAGTGTGTATGTATATGTATATATTTATATATACACACACACACGCAATACATCAAGGGTGCCCACACTTTTTTGTGTTAGGATCTACTTTTCAAAAGACCAGCTCAACAAGATCTACCCACTTAAAATAGGCCTGCTCCTAAGCTTACATTCCAGCTTTTTCAAATAAAGATACCAAGAGAATGAAGAAAAATTGATAATAGGAGTAATTAGAAAGTTGTTTAAAATTGCATGTTCTATATCTGAATCATGAAAAAAAAGTGTGTTTCATACCCCTATTTAAAAACAACTATATATATATATACAATATATATATAATTTTCTATTCAAAACACATTAAAACACAAAAAATTGTTAAAAGTTATTTAAAAAGTGTATATATGAGTGTAATAGTTTTTTTTTTTAATATGTTTTGAAAAAATGTTTTTTTTTTTTTATCCCTTACACTTTATTTCAGGTCCCAAGTTGCACTATGTATTCTAGCGCAGTTTTGGCTTTCACTCAAAAGCGTAGTCACGATATCCTTTGAAATATAGGTTGCGCTAGAGTGATGTCGGCCGCGATAACCATGCTCTGGTAAATGGGATTTACTAGACATGAGCATTAGTTTTGTAACAAATGTATATTCATAAACGAAGCAGGGAAATTAGTTTCATTTTCACAAAATGACTATCCAAAAGAATACACACGTCATTTTATAGAAAACAAAGGAATAATGCCATATTCGTCGGTATTTCTTTAATTCCTTAAAAAATCCTCAAATACCTTAACATGCTGGAGAGCTCACTAACCCAGTCCCCTTGTTGTCTGAGCCCGGCCTGCGCTAAGCCTCCAGTTAGTGCGGGATAGGCTCAGGCAAGAAAAGGACCCGCTTAGCGTGCTCTGCAAAGTGTTTACATAAGTATTTGAGTTTTTTGCAGTGGTTTAATTATAAGGAATGTAAATGTTTGACAAATCTTAAAGGGATAGTAAACCCCAAAATTTTCTTTTAGGGTTCAGATAGAACATACAATTTTAAACAACTTTCCAATTTACATCTATTATCAAATTTGCTTCATTCTCTTGTGATCAATTGCTGAAGGGACAACATTTAGCCAATCACAAGAGACAAATGTGTGCAGGCCCCAATTAGCAGCAGCTCCCACTAGTGTATGATATGTGCGTATTCATTTTTTAACAAGGGATACTAAGAGAATGAAGCACATTTGAAAGTAGAAGTGAATTTAAAAGTGTATTAAAATTACATGCTCTGTCTGATTCATGCAAATTTAATTTTGACTTTCCTATCCCTTTAAAGGGAAAGTCAACACCAGAATTTTTGTTATCTTTAAAGATATATGATCCCTTTATTACCCATTCCCCAGTTTTGCATAAGCAACACTGTTATATTAATACACTTTTTACCTCTGTGATTACTGTGTGTATAAGCCTCTGCAGAATGCCCCTTATCTCAATTCTATTGACAGAATTTCAGCCATTCAGAGCGGACTCATAAATAACTCCATGGGAGTGAGCACTATGCTATCTATATAGCACACATGAACTAGCGCTGTCTAACTGTAAAAGAAAATGTCAAAATGCACTGATATAAGAGGCGGCCTTCAAGGGCTTAGAAATTTGATGATAAAAATAAATTGGAAAGTTGTTTAAAATTGCATGACCTATCTGAATCATAAAAGTATCATTTTGACTAGACTGTCCCTTTAATGCAGCTCTATATGTCATTTATAGTAGCTACAGACTGATTTAATCTGGCAAAAAAGTTTGTAAAATCACAAAGCCTTTGCATTACAGACTACTTACCTGTTTGCACCATCTTCCCCAATAAGGATCCGACTCTCCCAGCGAAGATCCGGTTACCCCACTGCAGCATTGGTTCCCCCATTGCAACTCTGGTTTCCTGATTGCAGAGCCTCCTTCCCACTGAAGCTCAACTCAGCTGTAGCAACATGAAGAGACTGAGCTATAGGCCAACCTCTGCAGATTGCTACATATCTTTCTCTTTACACCTAGACCACAGTCACAGGGTCAGGAGTGTGATATGTGTTTGGGGATGAAAGAGCAGTTGCAGGGTCAATGTGTGATATAGGTACAGGGATGACAGAGCAGTTGCAGGGTTAAGGGTATGAAGTTCTTACAAGGATAACAGTGCAGTTGCAGGGTTAGGGGTATGAAGCACTTACAGGGATAAAAAAGCAGTTGCAGGGTTAGGGATATGAAGTGCTTACAGGGATGAAAGAGCAGTTGCAGGGTCAGGGTGTGATATGGGTACAGGGATGACAGAGCAGTTGCAGGGTCAGGGGTATGAAGTGCTTACAGGGATGAAAGAGAAGTTGCAAGGTTAGGGTGTGATGTGGGTACAGGGATGAAAGAGAAGTTGCAGGGTCAGGGTGGGATGTGGGTACAGGGATGATAGAGCAGTTGCAGAGTAAGGGGTATGAAGCACTTACAGGGATGAAAGAGCAGTTGCAGGGTCAGGGTGTGATGTAGGTACAGGGATGACAGAGCAGTTGCAGAGTCATAGGTATGGTGTGGTTGCAGGGATGACAGTGCAAGTACAGGGTCAGGGGTATAGGGATGACAGTTGTAGGGGGTCAGGGTGTGATGTAGGTACCTGGATGACAGAACAGTTGAAGGTTCATGGGTGTGATGTGGGTATAGGATGACAGAACAGTTGCAGGTTCATGGGTGTGATGTGGGTATAGGATGACAGAACAGTTGCAGGTTCATGGGTGTGATGTGGGTATAGGATGACAGAACAGTTGAAGGTTCATGGGTGTGATGTGGGTATAGGATGACAGAACAGTTGCAGGTTCATGGGTGTGATGTGGGTATAGGATGACAGAGCAGTTGCAGAGTGAGAGGTATGATGTGGGTTTGGGGATGACAGAGCAGTTGCAGGGTCATGAGTGTGATGTGGGTAGAATCAATCCACACTAAGTATAGCACTCACTCCCAAGTGCACCCTGGTCCTTGGCTACTCTCAAGACCTTAGTGAATTCCAGATTCAAACAGAGTACAACAGCACTGTATGTTTTTAAAAGACCTTTATTATATCATCACCTGGTCACAAGATCACACAACGTTTTGGGTATGATAACCATAACCCCTTAAGGACCTGGCATTTCAGACAAAAACTTCCCCAAAAGACCAGAGGATTTTTAGCATTTTTGCCATCACTACAGAAATATAGTTTTTTTTTTATATTTACCTATTATTTTTTTTAGTAGACAACCCAAAGTATTGATCTAGGCCCATTTTGGTATATTTCATGCCACCATTTCACCGCTAAATGCGAACAAATAAAAAAAATCGTTAACTTTTTCACAAACTTTAGGTTTCTCACTGAAATTATTTACAAACAGCTTGTGCAATCATGGCACAAATGGTTGTAAAATGCTTCTCTGGGATCCCCATTGTTCAGAAATAGTAGACATATATGGCTTTGGCATTGCTTTTTGGTAATTAGAAGTCCGCTAAATACCGCTGCGCACCACACTTGTATTATGCCCAGCAGTGAAGGGGTTAATTAGGTAGCTTGTACGATTAATTTTAGCTTTAGTGTATAGGTTACCCTCCCTCCTGACACATCCCACCCCCTGATTCACCCCCTAATCCCTCTCAAACAATTCTCTTCTCTCCCCCACCCCACAATGGTCACTCCCTCCTTCCCCCTCACTGCTGCGGCTCTTTTCCTTTTTCCTTGCCTGTAGCGTAGCGTAGCGTCCCATCCGCTCCCGCACCCTCCAGCATTGGGTCGCCCACCATATCTACAGGCTTCATAGAGTTAAGTGTGTATATCCAGAATGCTTCTTTCATTTTCAACAGTAATTTCCTATCTGTATCTCTTCACGTGATCTAGGATTTGGAACTGCACTTGACTCACATTATGCTTCCATATTTTTATATCTTATGTTGCTTTTGTGTTCATTACCTGTTCCCTGACCTTACAGGTGGTCTTCCCAATGTAGATCCTACCACATGGACATTCACCAAATATATGAAGTATGTTGTGTTACACATAGTAGTCTCTAATGCTAAACTTCTTACCCATCTGGGGATGTGTAAATTGGAACCTTTTATCATTGAATTGCAGTTCCCACTTGCTGTCTGCCAGTACCCAGTTTGAAATCAAAAGTTTATTTTAAGATTTTCTGTAGTGTAGCTTACCCCCCTTAACACCCAACCCCCCACCCTCTCCCAGATCATTAATATTTTTTATTCCCACCCTCTCTCCCACTGAGTCCCACCTTGTGCCTCTTCCACTTCAATTAATTTTTTTGGTCGTTTCACACGCGCACGCGCGCGCACACGCGATCCCGCCCCCCTCCTCTACTGATGGCCTCCCTGGACACGCTCCCACCCACCAACGATCATAGCCGATGCAGAGAGGGCCACAGAGTGGCTCTCTCTGCATCGGACTGCTTAAAAAAGTTATTGCAGGATGCCTCTATATCGAGGCATCACTGCAATAACATGAAAGCAGCTGGAAGTGATCAGGATCGCTTCCTCTGCTTTCAAAGACCAACGACGTGCAGGGTACATCCTTGGTCGTTAAGGACATTTTTTTGGAGGACGTACCCTGCACGTCGTTGGTCATTAAGGGGTTAAATAAAATAACATACATTAAAACCACAATGTGGACAAAGTGATGCAATATTATCTAAATATGGATTACGAAGTACAAACCGAGCATACTAGTAAAGAGAGGGCAGGATTATTTACCAATCCAATGGGGTGTCAATAGGTCCCCTAGTAATCTAAGTTGCACAACTGAAGTAAAACAGGAAGCTCACAGCTGCAAAGTAGAACCCACTTGTTAGAATAATAAATAAACATAGAAGGGTTTAATAAATGAATCCAACAAATTGTAAATTAATCCACTTACACTTAATCCACTTACAGACTTACTTATCAGTAAAGGGACAGCAGAGATAGTAGAGGGCAATGATCTCTATTTTGATCTCTGATAATCAGTATTGGAATGTGTAGCACAAAGTTTATTTACATACAAATATTATAGATAAATAAGTGAGCTAAATCCGGATGATAATATCAAAGTTTGATCACACATTATAGCTTAGTGTGCTTAAAGGGACACTGTACCCAAATTTTTTCTTTTGTGATTCAGATAGAGCATGCAATTTTAAGCAACTTTCTAATTTACTCGTCATAGGTGTCGCTACAGGGGGGCATGGGGGGCAATTGCCCCTCAAGAATATTCTTTGCCCCCTGTGTGCCCCCCCTGCAGAAATCTCCTTCATCTGCCTGTTGCGCCCGCCACCCTAACAGTTAACTTTTAAAATCAGAGCGTTGCCGTGGATTACCATGGCAATGCTCTGAAACATTTGCTGTTAATCAGGAAAGAAAGAGCTGTCTGCAGGCAGACAAGCTACATATCCTACATGACCACCAGGGTTCAGGACTCACCCCTCCCTGGTATAAGGTAGACTAGTGGTGGATCCAGAGGGAGGGCAACAGGCAATTGCCCCACCCAACAGCTAGGACTGTGTGTGCATGGCGTAAGCAGAGGCAGCCCTAGCGTTAGGCAAAATAGGTGGTCGTCTAAGGCTGCATATAAGCACCGCAACAACAGCACTACTAGTAAAAAAAAGGCACTAAGATTGCGCAGCTGTCAGATGTTTAAACATTTGTATTTAATTTTTGCACATGATCATCATGGTCTATACCGGGTGACAGATTTTATAAAGAAAGATGTGGGCGGGGATGAGCCATTGGAGGCAGAGCTATAGCAGCCTTGATTCAGGACCTTAGTGACAACGGAACTGCAGAGGTCAGGTAACATTCAATATATTTTGTGCTAAATCCAATTGGTGCGTCACTATCAACACTTGAAGGAGGCAAGTGGGAGGAATTTCTCACGAGCAGAGTGTACTCTGTATCTGCTCTCTGCTGCTGGCTTCACTGCTGGTGTAGTGCCTGTGCCACTGCCAGCCCATGCCTTACAGACTCTACTATCTGCTTTAGCAAGGTAACAGAAAGCAAGCAGCCTAATAAAAACCTCAGTGCAGTGAAAATTAAATAATACCTAGCTAGAATCTAGACATTCTGGCCTGAATGTCTTTCCAAAACTGATTTTTGTCATTTGAAAGTTTTTTAATGCATTGCTCCGTGTTTGCACTAAGTAAGAAATCAGGGGAAGGAGTTTCCCCCTAGGAGTCTGGAGAGTGTGCTCTATCTGCACTCTGCTGCTGGCTTCCTGGGTTTGCAACAGCCTTTTATACTCTTCTGCCTGCTTCAGTAAGGCATGCAACAGCAAAACAAGCAGCCTAAAAAAACAACAACTCCTAGTGCATTTTAAGGTCAGTACTGTGTATGCATCAGCTACAGCTAGCCTTTAGTATTGCACCTCCTAATGGTTATGTGATTTGTCATTTTTAGTGCTGTGTCATTGTAAGGCTTATCTGATGCAGTCCTAAAAAAGTACCATATATTCTTACAATGAATCTTCTTTTATTTTGTTGTTTATGTGCTCAAATATCTTTTCAAAATATTACATTTCATTAAGCAGTCATACTATACTATCATGTAGGGTTTTTTTCTTTGAAGATTATATATATATATATATATATATATATATATATATGTATGTGTATAAATATATGCATTTTTTGTGCAGGGATTATATACACTTACCAATTAGTCAGGAGGATTACTACAAAGTAATTTGTAAATGTATGCATCTTTGTAAAAACACTATATACACTACACCCCCTATACCCCCGATACAGCTCCTATCCCCTTACTACAGCCCCTATCCCCCCTACAGCCCTTATACCCACAATACAGCTTCTATCCCCTTACTACAGCCCATAAAGCCTCTATAGCCCACTACAGCCCCTATACCCCCAATACAGCTGCTATCCCCTTACTACAGCCCATAAAGCCTCTATAGCCCACTACAGCTCCTATCTCCTTACTACAGCCCTTATTATCCCCGCCACTACAGCCCTTATTATCCCCGCCACTACAGCCCTTATCCCTGCCACTACAGCCCTTACACTACTGTATTTATAGATTGATGCATTTTATTTGCACATGATGTATATTGCATAGATGTTTTAGTTTGGATTGGATGCCAGAGGCTATATAGTTGTATTGTATAGTATTTGTGGCACTATTGTGTAATGTCTATATGTATTATTAGTTTGTCAAAGTCTTTTTAAATAAGTCTTGCTCTATTAGTGATTGAGGGATTATATTTTTTAGGAATTAGATGTATTATGGCATTATGTAAGACTGCTAGAATTTACACTGAGTTTTATCTTCTATTTTATTGTATATTTTATCAATCGCTACTGCATTTCTGATCGGAGGCCAACTATGTTTCATTGTCTTGACACTGTACAGTGACAAAGTTGAATCTAAATCTAAGGTTGGCTGTTTGTGTGTCTGAGTGTGTGTCCCTGAGTGTGTATGTGTCTGAGTGAGTCTTTGAATGTGCCTGTCTGTGTCTCTGAATGTGCCTGATTGTGTGTTTGTGCCCGTTTGTGTGTGTGTGTGCCTAATTTTCATTTTGAAGTAGGAAGTGGCTGGCTGTGTAAAGTTGGTACATGGTACTTAGTATTAGTTACACACAAACACACACACACCAACAAACACTCAAGGTCTGTTCATTGGTCTTCATTAGTGACATATTTAATATAGGGAATTATTTACAGAGCCCCGGTGTTTG
Source organism: Bombina bombina (assembly GCF_027579735.1). NCBI lineage: Eukaryota > Metazoa > Chordata > Amphibia > Anura > Bombinatoridae > Bombina > Bombina bombina. The sequence continues at coordinate 835,101,837 of NC_069502.1, forward strand.
CTGAAATTCCTTTAAACTATAAAGAAAATCTTTTGAGAGTTTTCCTCTCTTTCTCAGGTCTGAAGCAATACCTGAGGAAGAAAGGAAAACTCTTGAAAGCTTGTCTTTTAAAAGGGACATGAAACCCACATTTTTTCTTTCATGATTTAGAAAGAGAATGCAATTTTAAACATCTTTCTAATTTACTTCTATTATCTCATTTGTTTTATTCTCTTGATATTCTTTGCTGAAAAGGATATCTAGATATGCTCAGTAGCTGCTGATTGGTTGCTGCACATAGAAGCCTTGTGTGATTGGCTCACCCATGTGCATTGCTTTTTTACTCCAACTAAGGATATCTAAAAAATGAAGCAAAATAAATAATAGAAGTAAATTGTAATGTTTTTTTAAATTTGTATTCTCTATCTGAATCATGAAAGAAAGATTTTGGGTTTAGGGGCCCTTTAAGTATTAGGTTAGTAGAATTAAAAGGTATCATTGCATACCACATTACTCTTTTTTTTTTAGAATCTAATTTATTTATATTTATATTTATATATATATATATATATATATATATATATATATATATATATATATATATATATATATATATATATACACACATATATATACAGGTGGTCCTCGTTTTACAACGGTTCAATTTACACCGTTTCAGAATAACAACCTTTTTTTCCAGTCATGTGACTGCTATTGAAAAGCATTGAGAAGCAGTGCATTTATTAAAATAGCCAGTAGGTGGAGCTGTCCGCTTGTGTTGCAGCAAAGCCAAGCAAGCTGAAATTAATCAGCTTAACCAGACCTGAGCTATCGAGCAGATTTCAAAGGAACAAGATCTTTCTGTCTATAAACCAGTCCAGATTGGAATGCATAGAAATAACTAGTGAAGTCTGTGTTGTGTGATTATTTTATTAGGTTTATAATGCTGTTTAGCATTTAAGGTCTTCATTTCAAAGCTTTAAAAATAATGTATTAGGTGTTACTTATGACAATTTTGAGAGGGGCCTGGAACCTATCTCCCTCACTTCCCATTGACTTACATTATAAACTGGGTTTCAATTTACAACAGTTTCGATTTACAACCATTCCTTCTGGAACCTAACCCCGGCGTAAACCGAGGACTACCTGTATATATATATATATATATATATATATATATACACACAACTAAATTTTATAATGATTTAGTGGTGAAAATTATTAGTGCCCCCCCCAGTTTTGACTGTGGTATCTTATGTGCCCCCCCTATATATTGTTCCTAGAGTCGCCACTGTTACTCGTATTATCAATTTTTCTTCATTCTCTTGGTATGTTTATTTGAAAAGCAAGAATGTAAGTTTAGATGCTGGCCCATTTTTGGTGAACAACCTGGGTTGTCCTTGCTGATTGTACAGCACCAATAAACCAGTGCTGTCCATGGTTCTGAAACCAAACATTTGCTGGCTCCTTAGCTTAGATGCCTTCTTTTTAAATAAAGATAGCAAGAGAAGGAAGAATAATTGATAATAGAAGTAAATTTGAAAGTTGCTTAAAAGTGTATGCTCTATCTGAATCATGAAAGAAAAAAATTTGGGTTCAGTGTCCCTTTAATATTTGTCATTTTGCCATTATCAGTTCTAGAAGACCAAATGTTCCTCATATGAGACTATTAACCTAATATAACAAAGTATAATATACAGTTGATAATACTGAGCAGGTACAGTAGTCTCCACTGTTGGATCAAATTACTCTAGGTCTAAATATATAAAGACAAGTGAAATTCATGAGGCAAAATAAATTATACTTTATGAGTAAAAGTCACCAAGGTGATGTGTATTCAGACACAGTTATAGTTGAATATAGGCTTAATGAATATAAACCATAAACAACTGCTGTATTGGTCGGAACACGCACATCAGAGCATTAATAACTGTTGAAAAAAAAATGGATTATCAAATATATACCACTAGTATACTGTGTCTTAAAATCTGGGCTCACATTTTGCACCCATATTTTGGTTGTTATAATTCTAGTTGAAAGGTATATAGTCTGTATTCTACTCGCTTTTATGCTTTACAATTAAATGGAGGTGCACAATTCACACCATAGAATAGTAGCAGTAATACAATCATATGGTGTTGCAAGTCTGCCCAATTAAATGCCCAATTTAAGTATAGGCTAGGTAAGTATAGATCATAAACAACTGGTGTATTAGTCAGAACAGGCGCATTCGGCACCACAAATGGTTATGAATATGGACTCAGGTATATACCACTAGGATACTATATCTTTAAATCTAGGTGCACATTTTGCACCAATATTATTGTTATACTCCCAGTTTGAAGGTATATAGTCTATATTCTGCTTGCTAATATGCTTAACAATTAGATAGAGGTGCACATTTTGCACCTTTGGTTAATAACAGTTTTCCCTGCTTCTAAGGTTGTTATACACTCATACGATGTAGCAAGTCTGCCCACATCAACCGTGAGCTGCAGGGCAAGTATTGTAAACAGCAGTTTAAACTAAGGGGTTACACAAATCGTCAGTCACAAATATCCTACTAGTAAACATGAATTAAGATACAGTTTGTATAATGTGCATCAAGTTGCCACTTATTGTTAGTTAGAAACAGAGATCAATGTCCCCATTCCCTTGACATGTTTCGCCCGTAGGCTTTATCAAAGGTGGAGCCGGCACCTTCTTTCCGGCTATTTATTGGCTGAATTACAGTGACGAAAATTTTCATTGGTTTGCTAATTTGATAGATGTGTTAGTGATGCATATTTGTCATTGCATACTAACAGGGGCATGTACTTGTTGCTAAGCATAGATTGTATAAATATTATGGTAGATAGCAAGTTTTTATATGGATACCAAAAAGGAGATTTTCTTACACAGTGTTACACTAATGATTGTGACCATTCCAGTCTAGCATTCTGATTATAAATTTTACTTGTGTCATTGTTGGAGTCATGAGTGCACTGAAAGTTGGTGATACTGCAATACTAAAGTAGATTGTGTGTCTGAATGCTTGTGACATTATTTAAGGTTAGTGTGCTATAGCGTGTCAGTTCTTTCTGCTGTCGATATGAATGAATTACATAAACGTGAAGAGATGTTACCAGAAAAAACAGTAACAGAGAAGGGGAGAGCAATATTTAAAACAAAAATCTACCGAAGTGTCAAAGTGAGAATGAATGAGACGTCATTTAGACGTGTTGTAGTGTTGGTGAATTAAAACATAATGCCTAGATTTAGAGTTCTGCGTTAGCCGTCCAAACCAGCGTTAGGGGGTCCTAACGCTGGTTTTTACCGCCCGCTGGTATTTAGAGTCAGTCATGAAAGGGTCTAACGCTCACTTTCCAGCCGCAACTTTTCCATACTGCAGATCCCCCTAAGCCAATTGCGTATCCTATCTTTTCAATGGGATCTTTCTAACGCCGGTATTTAGAGTCTTGGCTGAAGTGAGCGTTAGAAATCTAACGACAAGACTCCAGCCGCAGAGAAAAGCCAGGAGTTAAGAGCTTTCTTAACTACTGTGCTCTAAAGTACACTAACACCCATAAACTACCTATGTACCCCTAAACCGAGGCCCCCCACATCGCCGCCACTCTATTAAAAATTTTTAACCCCTAATCTGCCGACCGCACACCGCCGCCACCTACATTATCCCTATGTACCCCTAATCTGCTGCCCCTAACATCGCCGACCCCTACATAATATTTATTAACCCCTAATCTGCCCCCCCAACGTCGCCGCTACCTACCTACTTTTATTAACCCCTAATCTGCCGACCGGACCTCACCGCTACTATAATAAAGTTATTAACCCCTAATCCGCCTCACTCCCGCCTCAAAAACCCTATAATAAAAAGTATTAACCCCTAATCTGCCCTCCCTAACATCGCCGACACCTAACTTCAAGTATTAACCCCTAATCTGCCGACCGGACCTCGCCGCTACTCTAATAAATGTATTAACACCTAAAGCTAAGTCTAACCCTAACACTAACACCCCCCTAAGTTAAATATAATTTAAATCTAACGAAATAAAATAAATCTTATTAAATAAATTATTCCTATTTAAAGCTAAATACTTACCTGTAAAATAAACCCTAATATAGCTACAATATAAATAATAATTATATTGTAGCTATTTTAGGATTAATATTTATTTTACAGGCAACTTTGTATTTATTTTAACCAGGTACAATAGCTACTAAATAGTTAATAACTGTTTAATAGCTACCTAGATAAAATAATTACAAAATTACCTGTAAAATAAATCCTAACCTAAATTACAATTAAACCTAACACTACACTATCAATAAATAAATTAAATAAACTATCTACAATTATCTACAATTATATCAACTAAACTAAATTACAAAAACAAACACTAAATTACAAAAAAAAACAAACACTAAATTACAAAAAATAAAAAAAGATTACAAGAATTTTAAACTAATTACACCTACTCTAAGCCCCCTACTCTAAGAGCTCTAAGAGCAGAATTCTTTGGGGCATGCCCCGCAAAAGGCCCTTTTAAGGGCTGGTAAGGTAAAAGAGCTTTACAATTTTTATTTTAGAATAGGGTAGGGCATTTTTTTATTTTGGGGGGCTTTGTTATTTTTTTAGGGGGCTTAGAGTAGGTGTAATTAGTTTAAAATTCTTGTAATCTTTTTTTATTTTTTGTAATTTAGTGTTTGTTTTTCTTGTAATTTAGTGTTTGTTTGTTTTTGTAATTTAGTTTAGTTGATATAACTAGATAATTGTAGATAGTTTATTTAATTTATTTATTGATAGTGTAGTGTTAGGTTTAATTGTAACTTAGGTTAGGATTTATTTTACAGGTAATTTTGTAATTATTTTATCTAGGTAGCTATTAAATAGTTATTCACTATTTAATAGCTATTGTACCTGGTTAAAATAAATACAAAGTTGCCTGTAAAATAAATATTAATCCTAAAATAGCTACAATATAATTATTATTTATATTGTAGCTATATTAGGGTTTATTTTACAGGTAAGTATTTAGCTTTAAATAGGAATAATTTATTTAATAAGATTTATTTTATTTCGTTAGATTTAAATTATATTTAATTTAGGGGGGTGTTAGTGTTAGGGTTAGACATAGCTTTAGTGGTTAATACATTTATTAGAGTAGCGGCGAGGTCTGGTCGGCAGATTAGGGTTAATACTTGAAGTTAGGTGTCGGCGATGTTAGGGAGGGCAGATTAGGGGTTAATACTATTTATTATAGTTTTTTGAGGAGGGAGTGAGGCGGATTAGGGGTTAATAACTTTATTATAGTAGCGGTGAGGTCCGGTCGGCAGATTAGGGGTTAATAATTGTAGGTAGGTGGCGGCGACGTTGGGGACGGCAGATTAGGGGTTAATAAATATAATATAGGGGTCGGCGGGGGTTAGGGGCAGCAGATTAGGGGTACATAGGGATAACGTAGGTTGCAGCGGTGTACGGAGCGGCAGATTAGGGGTTACAAATAATACGCAGGGGTCAGCGATAGCGGGGGCAGCAGATTAGGGGTTAATAAGTGTAAGGCTAGGGGTGTTTAGACTCGGGGTACATGTTAGGGTGTTAGGTGCAGACATAGGAAGTGTTTTCCCATAGGAAACAATGGGGCTGCGTTAGGAGCTGAACGCTGCTTTTTTGCAGGTGTTAAGTTTTTTTTTCAGCCCAAACTGCCCCATTGTTTCCTATGGGGGAATCGTGCACAAGCACGTTTTTGAAGCTGGCCGCGTCCGTAAGCACCGCTGGTATTTAGAGTTGCAGTGGCGGTAAATTATGCTCTACGCTCCCTTTTTGGAGCCTAACGCAGCCCTTCTGTGAACTCTAAATACCAGCGGTATTTAAAAGGTGCGGGGGGAAAAATACACGCGTAGCTAACGCACCCCTTTGGCCGCAGAACTCTAAATCTAGCCGTAAGAAAAGCAAAAATTAGGATAATTTTACAAATCATAAACAATGATAGAGGAAATGGGGTAATTGTATATTGTTTTGACGAAAGTTATAAAATGTCCTGAGAAGTCAAAATTCTGAAGTGCAGAATATAGGTGATCCCAAATTACAGTATAAAAAGCTTTTTCTGTGTCAACTCTCAGTAAGGCAAAATCTGCATTGGTAGTATTTTTCTTTTTTTGAAATTCATTCCAAAAATAATCTAAAAATAAAGCTACTTTGCATGTGTTTTTAGTAGGGGATCTACCCGTCATAAAACCGGAAAGGTCTTCGTGTATGATCTCATTTAGACATCCTTTAAATCTATTTGTAACAATAGAGGTGGGTCATTTGTAATCTACATTTAAAGGGACAGTCTACCACAGAATTGTTTTTATTTTTTATTAAAGAGGGTTCAGGTTTACAACATGTTAACAGATACAAAAAAAAAAAAAAAAAAAAAAAAAAAAGGAAACTTCAGACATTGTTCAATATCACATTCAGCAACAATAAGAGACCTGAAGTATAGAAACAAGAAACATACAAAAATATAATCTTTGGGATATAACAGAATGCACTCTGCAAAGCTAGTACATAAATATTTATGAGTAAAGGTCGGTTTCTCTTATACATACTAGAAACTAATTTGAAAATGAATAAAATTAAGTTAAAAAAAAAAAAAAAAAAAAAAAACTTTACTAAATCACATTTACCCAGGTTTCCTCATAACCTGTTACCCGAATCCTCTTAATTTTATCCTAGAAACACATGACCTTGTTATATCATTAGATCCCTAAAAAAGGTTCGAAATTAATAAAACTTAATGAGTGTTTGTGCGCTGTTACAAGGAGAACAAGTATGTAACAAAGTCAATAGCCATCGCTCAATGTCTCCCGAGGGGTGGTGGGTGGTGGGAAGGGGAAAAAAAGAAGAAGAAAAAAACAAAGAAAGTTAACTAGTATTTCTATAATTTTGCATAAAATTTTGCCATTTATTAGCAAAACTAAGTTGTTGCGAAGGTCTGTTATTAGCACTATCCGTCTGCTCAATTATGCATTGTGAGTGGAGTAAGTATGTTAAATTATTAATTGTTGGTGGACGGCTGGACTTCCAATATTTCAAGATAAGGTATCTGGCGCCCAGTATTACTGTGTTAATAAAGCATGCATTATATATGTGGGGAGTTTGATTTACTAAGAAGAAAATATTAGATACTTGAAAAGTAATTTGTACGGCTAGCAACCTGTTCAACCAAAACTGCACCCACCTCCAAAACTGTTGGATTTTTGGACAACTCCAAAACATGTGGACCAAGTCAGCCCCACTGGAGCTACAACGGGGGCATAAGTTTAATAAATGACCATACCAGTTATTTATCTTTGCAGGGGGTATGTATATAAGATTTAAGATTTTGAAATGCGATTCACGCCAAGCAGCCGCTAGAGTAGTTCGTTCAACCGCTAATATACTAAATTTCATCTGGGCAATGTCTAATGTCTGAATATCACGAGACCATTTAGCATGGATACTCGAAAGATTAGCTTCCCCCGCTAATGCTAACACCATCCTATACCCATAACTACTAGAGTGTTTTCCTGCTTTGTAAAGAGACAGACCCATTCTTATACCGGGGTGTATCCATTGTCCGGTTTGATTTTGGGTGATTTCATTGTACCAATGCCGAACTTGTAGATACGCATAGAAATCAGTATTCCTGAGTTGAAACTTAGCTCTAAGAGAGGTGAATGTATGTACAATAGAATTCTCAAGGTCTCTAAAGTGGGATAGATAAGAAAGGCCTAGTGCCGCCCACCTATTGAATAGTTTATTATTTAAACCCGGACTAAAACAAGGATTCTTAGTGATAGGGACTACTTCCGAGATCCGGGGGTTGTCATTCATACGTAATCGAATATACTGCCAGGCTTTAATAACATTCACTATTGTACACCTATTCTTAAGTTTATTTGGTAGTGCTTTAATGGGACAGTGTAGAAGAGCAGTTAATGAGAAGGGGTACACTAACTTTTGTTCAGCCTCAAGAAAAGCAACGTGGGATCCTTCCGTAAGCCAGTCCATAGCAACCTTGGCCAGACATATATTATTATAAAGTGAAAATATGGGAAATGCTAAACCTCTGTATTGTCTTAGTTTTTCAAGTGAAATACATTTCCTACCCGTACCCCATATAAATGACCTAATTCAACTATCCAGGAAATTGCGGTCCTTGTTTGTTAACATGATAGGGGTGTTTTGCATAATATAGAGTAGTTTCGGTAGGATAGTCATCTTGATTAGATTCATTTTCGCCGTAAGCGATAAAGGTATATTCGCCCAGTTCCTTAAATCTGCTTCTATTTTATTTAAAAGTGGTACAAAATTAAGAGAATACCAGTCCGATGGGATTCTACTAATTTTGATGCCTAGGTAAGTTATATAGTGTTCTGCGATGCTAAAAGGAGGCACATAATTCAAATGCAAAGAAGGGTTTAACCAGAGCAGATCGGACTTAGTAATGTTAATTTTATAACCCGAAAATGAGCCAAATGTATCTATAGTCTCTAGAATACAGGGAATCTTAGATTGTGGGTCTTTAAGGAAGAGTAATATGTCATCCGCATATAACAATAATTTAAGAGCATTATCGCCCAAGTAGATCCCATCTAAATGTGTTTTTAACATTATCGCAAGCGGTTCTATTGCCAGATTAAACAAAAGTGGCGACAACGGGCAACCTTGGTGGGTGCCAGTCCTAATAAGAAAGGAATCTGTAAGAGAACCATTCACCATTAACGCTGACGATGCATTGGTATATAATGCCCTGATACAATTAAGCAAGTGACCCTTAAATCCAAATTGGTTCATCGCATGGAAAAGGTGGTCCCAAGTGATCGAGGCTAATGCCTTTTGGGCATCGAGAGATAAAATAGCTGAGTCAGGCTGGCTTTTGGTCTTGTTAGCATGCAGAAAGTCTAATAACAGAAAAACTTTCCGAATGCTAGCCGCAGAGTTCCGGTGTGCCATAAAGCCAACCTGATCCACATGTATCAAAGGTCCAAGAATAAATTTAAGTCTGTGTGCCAGGATTGAGGTAAATATTTTATAATCCGCATTTAGTAGCGATATTGGGCGATAGGAGTCAATTAATTCTGGATCTTTGCCCTTTTTTGGGATTAAGATAATTTTAGATGCTGTGAAATATTTGGAAGGTACCTTGTCCTTTCATAAATAATCATTAAATAAGTTCACTAGAAATAACGTTACTTCTTCCCTCAAGATCTTGTATAGTTCGGCCGGCAGTAGATCGGGACCAGCCGCTTTACCCAGACTAAGTCTGTTAATAGCTTGTAATACTTCTATATTTGTAATGGGCTGATTTAGACTTTCTGCGTCTTGTAGGGACAGTGTTGGGACCTGAACTTTTCCCCAAAACTTCGCTTTGTTCTGCATGTCAATCTGCGGGTCATCATACAATTTTTTTTAAAATTCATGAAACCCTGTTTTTATGTCAACTGGGTCAGTTAGTCTTCTCCCCCCTACCCTTATTGCTTTAATACTTTTATGCGCTTGGAACATATTCACGCAGTTTGCTAACAATTTGCCCACCTTGCTGCCAAATCTATAGAACCTAGTCCTGTACTGAATTTCCTGGGTAGCATTTTTCTGCAGAGAGATGTTGTCCCATTCTTGCTTTGCTTTACTGTATTTCAACCAATTCTGATGGTTGGGTTCAGTAATATACAGATTATAGGTATTTCTAAGATGATTAGATAACTCAATTTCTCTTAGACGTGTTTTGGTCCTAATCTTACATGTGTATTTTTTAATCTCGCCCCTTATCACCGCCTTAGCTGTTTCCCAGTAAATCTCTGCCTTGTGATTGTAGGAGCTGTTCTGTAACCTATATTCTCGCCAGGTCGCGTGAATATGGTTTTTGAACTCAGTGTTGTTAACTAAGTAAGTGTATCCTCTGGCTGGTTCAGAGGTGTGGTTGCCTAGTCTGATGTCTAAAGAAATAGGGGCATGATCAGAAATGGTAATGTCACCTATCTGCACTTTGTCACTGTTTCCCAATACCCTATCTGAGCCCAGAAAAAAGTCAATGCGAGAGAACGTTCTATATTGTTTGGATTCACATGTAAATGCATGTGTATGGGGATTCTTATGTCGCCAAATGTCTCGAATTTGAAGAGCGCTACAGAAAGTTCTGAGGATTCTGGTAACTTTACGTGGAATTCTAGGTGGCTTTAGTTTATTAGTCTGGAGTCGGTCTATACTGTTAAAGGCCAGATTGAAGTCCCCTGCCACTATCAAATTAGTATCCACATAATTAAACAATTTAACCTTCAGCTTTGTCCAAAATGCCTCGTCATAGTTATTTGGGCCATACACATTACATATAGTATAAATAAATGCGCCTAACTTTATTTTCATGATAATGTAACGCTCACCCGGATCTAGTTCTTGGGAAATGATTTCATAATCCAGATTTTTGCCTAATTAATATAGCCACCCCGCGTTTACAGGAGGCGCAAGGGGTAAAAATAACCTCCTGTACCGAGTTGACTTTTAGTTTTTTATGTTCTTGTTCGGACAGATGTGTTTCCTGTAAAAGATTTAAATCTGCCCTACATTTATTTAAGTGTGTTAATATTCTTTTATGTTTAATCGGGTTTGTAATACCTCCTACATTCCATGACATAACCTTCACCACTGACATTTTAATTTAACATACATAATATGTGGGTGAGAGTATGCAACACAACAACAACAAAAAAAAAAGGGGAACCCCCTGCCCAACCACCCCATTGCATATGTAAATGCCTTATTCTCATAATCAGCCATACCATTAGTACCCTGAGAGTAAAATTTTCCATATCGTGCGCCAGTAAAAGCACACATCCTCCCTTTGTTCGCTTGACTAGGGACCCTGCTTCCGTCAGCCCTACCATTAGAACCCTACAAGTAGAATTTTCCATATCATGCGCCAGTAAGAGCGCACATCCTCACCTTATTCGCTTGACTAAGGACCCTGCTTCCGTTTCTCTAAGTAGTTCTTGGCCTCGAGAGGTGTGTTTAACATAATTATTTCATTATTGATGAGAAGTCTAATTTTAGCAGGGTATATTAACCTAGCAGAAAGGCCTTGGTTAATAAGTGTGGTACAAAATGGTGCCATTGCCTTCCGCTTGTTGGATGTCTGTACAGAGTAGTCCTGAAATAATAAGATTCTGTTCTGATCTATTTCCAACTTTTGAATCTTTCTATAGGCCCGTAATATATTAGTTTTATCTTGAAAATTTAAGTATTTTACCATAATAGGGCGTTTCTGCGGTGCATCCTCAACAAGCTGTCTATTGTTACCCATCCGGTGTGCTCTTTCTACTTGAATACACTGTGTTTGGTGATTAATCCCTAAAAGTTGCGGTAGCAATGTAGCTGCAAAATGAGTAAGATCGTGATATGCAGGAATCTCAGGGAGCCCGATTATTTTTAGATTATTTCTACGCGATCTATCTTCTAGATCTTCAATTTTCTCGCTAAGTTCCTCAATTTTTGTACTATGCTGTAGGCTAAGTTGCTCTAATTTGTACGAGGAGTCCTCAATGTCTGATAACCTGGTTTCGGCTTCTGACAGCCTTGCAGTGAAATTTTTCATTTCTACAGACAGTGTGGAGATCTCCGTCTTAATTAGATCAAGTTGTGGGAGTAGTAACTGGGCTACTTGCTTTGATATCTCTTCAATATCTGCTTTGTTTATATTTAAGCTACTTGTCTCTGGTCTGGGCTCGGAGTTGGGCTCCAAACTATTCCTAGGTCTCCTGTCTTTCATTTTTGCCGGCATTGCGTGAGAGGTTGGTGATAAAAATCTATCCATAAATTAAAAAATCAAACATGTGCCAAAAAAAGTGAAAAGGGGGAGGAAAGGGAAGGAGGTGCACATGAGGGTTTACTTATATTATAGACTATGGGGTGCCAGGGATGTGCCAAGTGCAATGGGCCTTATATTGGGGTGAGACCCCAAGTGTCAGGTGCAATGACCAGCAAGAAGGAAAAAAAACACTAACAGGAGTCCAGGTCACTTAACTTAGTGATACAACTAAATAAGCAGATACGTAAGAAAACTTTGTTGCTGAGGTTATAGTCAGTACCTGCACTACTAAAAAGCTAAATGTGGAGACTACAGATATATGTTCCCCCACCAGCACGCTCTATTCAGTGACCAGGGTTCTGGCGGGACACTCGGAGCGTAAGTAGCCTCTATTAACCACACAAGAAGATCCTCAGCTACTCCGCCAAGCTTTAACCTATAGGGAGTTACCACACAGAAATTCCCTAACTCCTGCTGACAGTCTTATCCTAAATACTTTAACTCAGACAGAAAATATAGCAGTGGTATTTTCATGCCACAAGCTTATCCTAATACACAATCTTATACCTGTACAGAGAGAGTCCCTGTCTACACTCAACTAAAGTAACTTATGGTAACTTCCTATACAGATGTCCCAGAGAATCAGAATCAGTACCTATACTCCCTAGGCCTGGAAATTGTTGCCTTGACACAGAGACCTAAAAAATAGCAAGCCTACATAGGTTTAGCAAGTATTACTGATGCAAGATCTAAACACTTGTACCTACAGCGTATACAGTATTAATAGTACAACTGTGGCCAGGTTACAGCGCTATACAAGACTTGCCACTTTACCGTAGCCTAGGGAACATCCAAAAATTTTTTTTGGTACAGCAAACATTTATAATGTGTTTTTATATGATTTGTGTTCAGCTGTCACCGCAATCAACGTATGTGCAACAAAACAGTATTATTTATAATGTTACTTATGCTCAACTTTAGTATAGTTATGTTGCAACCAGCAACCTTTAACTTATGACAGCTTCTTATACAATTTTAACCAAAGAGTGCTGGCGTATATCCCCCTGTCTCCACTATTATGACACACCCTTATGCATGGACAGGATGTACCACCTGTCTACACTCAGCTGAGCCTGATTTAAAGTAAGATCCTATACAAGAAACCCAAAGCATCAAAAACAGTACATATGCTCATAAGGTCCCAAAATTTGAAGCCTTCGCACAGAGACCTACACATACCAGGCCAGCATGAGTTTAACAGCTATTGCAGAAAACAGCATATACGTGTGTAAACTTCTAAGAACCTGTGGGACACGTGGAAACTTTTAGTATTATGACTCTATACGCCTTGTGCTCGGCTGACACCACAATCTATGTATATACAGCAAAACAATATTATTGTAATGTTTCTTATAACAGTTTTAGCAGAGTCTATTGCAACCAGAGTCCTCTAGGTGGTAAGGACGCCTCTAAGTAGCTCCAAGCGTCACACAATAGTGTTACTGTGGGTGAGTTCCGTAAATAACAATAGTGTCAGTATATTAGCCAGAGAAAGAGGCAGATAAGTAAGCCGTTTGCGGGAAATGAACAGTTCACCTGTTTATGGTGCCAGCTAACTCTTTTCTCATAAGCAAGAAAAAAAAAGAACCTTGATATTCCTTAAGATTCCTAATGGTGTGACCAATTTTTAGCTGACAGAGTTCCGCAGTGTGTATCAATTTGAATGGGCTCTCTCGATTATCAAAGACTGTCAGCGTCCATAAACAATATCCTTAGAGAGCGCCCATAGCGATATCACCCTGTGCTTTCACCCCACAGCCGCATTGATCCGTAGATATACGTGATAGTGCAAACCAGGCTGCACATATGATATACTTAGGCTGAATGGGGCTGATTGGTAATAAGATAGGCAGTACTGAAATTATAAAGCACGTCTGCCAAACGCCTCTCCTCTTCTTACCTTCACCCGGCCGAACCCCCGGGACTTACACGAAGTAGGATCTAGACCCTTCAGACCATGCGTATCTGGTTCAGGCAGGTTGATAATTACACCGTCGTTAACCCTCTACCAGGTGAGGGTGACTTGAGCGAACCGGTGCGTCGGCTTCTCCACAGGGTGCTGAGATGTTGGAGTTTCCCCGGTAGCACCCCGTCTCTCACACGGGGTCCGCGCAGTAATCTGCAGTTCTCAGACAATGTGCAGCTTTCACGCAGTGTGGAATAAGTCTCCGCTGTGAAATGCTGTACCAGTATGACCGTAGCCAGGCGGTCTTAGGCTAGTAAGGAGCTTCCCAACACCGGCGGCAGACAGGGTCCACCACTCTCAGAATTCCGGGCTGTAAGGAACTGCACAGCCAATGGATATTGGGTAGTCTGCACGCTGTAGGGTGCAATGGTGGCGGGTGGTTTCCGCACAGCGAGACTCCACACAGCTTCTCACCGAGCTCCTCCCACCGGAAGCTCCTCCTCTGTTCTTCTACCACAGAATTGTTATTGCTTTAAAAGATAGATAATCCCTTTATTACCCATTCCCCAGTTTTGCATAACCAACACAGTTATATTAATATACGTTTTACCTCTGTGATTACCTTGTATCTAGGAACCTTCTTCCAGCCCCCTGATCACATGACTGTGACTGTTTATTATCTATTGTCTTAAATTTAGCATTGTTTTGTGCTAAATCTTAAATAACCCTCTGTGCCTCAACACAGTGTTATCTATATGGCCCACGTGTCTCTTTGTGTTGAAAAGAGATTTAAAAAGCATTTGATAAGAGGCAGCCCTCAAAGGCTTAGAAATTATATGAGCCTACCTATGTTTAGTTTAAACTAAGAATACCAAGAGAAAAAAACAAATTTGATGATAAAAGTTAATTGGAAAGTTGATTAAAATTAAAAGTCCTATCTGAATAATGAAAGTTTAATTTATACTAGACTGTCCCTTTAATAACGAAATGGGTCTATAAGAACCTGGATCGACTTCCGGATGGGTGGAGTTAGCAAGCATACGCACGCTAACAGAGGGCTCTGAAACCGAAAGGGCCGGAAAAATCTCCCCAAGACGCCTGGATCCCTTGGCTGTGCTTGCTGGTTACAGTACGGGCAGTGGGCCGACACGGTCCTATCACAGGCAGGGAAGTCGTTTGATGCTGATAGGCTCACAGCAGAGCCACCTTCATTTGGCATCGGGAATCATCCGTCCGCAGCAGAGTGAGACAGATCGGAAGTGGGTCTGGTCCGCGGCTGAGGACAAGGTGCGGGTGCAGGAGTTGGTGAGGATCCTCACAGTGTGTACCAGTAAGGAAAGAAGCCTGGGCACGCAAAGCAAGATAACAGCGCTGATTACTTCTCCCGGATACCCATAGCGAATTATCTGGCCTGGTTCCAGACTTGTGGTTGCTGCGGGAGGGATTGCCGGATATTAAGGAAAAACGGCCATACTAGCAAACAGCAAGGTCTACGCTGGTAACTTGGTAAGCGTGTGCTGAGCGAATGAGGAGTGGAGTCGAAATCACACAACGTCAGCTGAGTATTACCAAAGTATTTAGTGGGACCACATTTCTTTTTAAAAAAAAATTTTTTTTCATATAAAGAAGCCATATTGACTGTTGGGAATGAATGCTGGTTACAGCCACATGATTACAGGCTAATTTGAAAACCCTGGGAAATATATGACCGTTGGTCCTGGTGATGCTAAGTTAAAGACACAGCACGCTAACTTACAACTAAGACTTTACCCAAGCGCAGATGATGTACAGGTTGTATGGTGAAAAGTCGTACGTATGATTAACAATAGCTGTACTGGGTTTTGTCGAGTCACATTTAAAACCATGTGTGATGTTCTACTTGTTTTCAAGGTCTAAATGTATGTCTCTGAAGTAAAAGCCCAGTTTAATAATACTACTGGACCATAAATATTGGTTGCTGGTAATAAAGTGAAGTTTACCTGAAACAAGTTGGAACCAGGGATAGGCACAGATAAAGGCTGTGGCGGACATTTTCCAAAGTACAGACCTTAGTGAAGGACACCAAGGTACATTTGAAATTAAAAACATTATTTTATAGTGCTTGGTGTTATTATTCTGATGCAGATACCATTGATCCTATAACCAGCCCTCCTCTGGCTATACCCATAAGCCAGTGTCACTACTGTGTCTTTGTATAGAGCTGGGTATTATTATACTGATGCAGATACCACTGATCCTATAACCAGCCCTCCTCTGGCTATACCCATGTGCCAGTGTCACTACTGTGTCTTTGTATAGAGCTGGGTGTTATTATACTGATGCAGATACCACTGATTCTATAACCAGCCCTTGTCTGGCTATACCCATGTGCCAGTGTCACTACTGTGTCATTATATAGCGCTGGGTGTTATTATACAGATGCAGATACACATCCAGTATTTCACTCAGGCTTTATTTATTCCATACACCCAATATCACTAGCAGTCTCTTGACAAGCCACTAAATTTATTCAAACTATGTATTTGTTTTTATTCCTATTATTTAATCAGAAAGAAAATATATACTAAGGTTGTGGCGGACACCTTGCCTATCCCTGGTTGGAACTATCTAATACAGGACATATTGTGTCATTTTTCTGCTGGAATAGAAAAGGAGAAAAAGAAAAAAAGGGACAGACTTCATATGGTTGATACTCTGTCTGGGGCAAGTTGTTTGTTTACAAGATATCCTGATATCTCCCCTGTTGGACATTCTTTACATTTATTAAGTATCCTAATTTGGTAGTTAAGTTTAGTTAGGTTAAGCATTTTGTGTTTGGTCTGGTGAACTAAGTATTTTCCTATTATACTGAGTATGTATCAAAATTGGGTGTAGCAATATTATTTCAACAGTGTTGCAGATAAAAGATAGATTATTTATATAAATAGGCTTGAGAAAACTTATTAAAAGTGAAATATTTCTGTCTGTTTGTGTAAACTAGAAGTGACAAGTCACAAAGCGTACTGCATTGTATATATGCTTATAAGTTCACACAGGAATTAGAGAGTAAGATCCTTTTTTTTTTTTTTTCTCGCTCTTTGGGGCTACAGGAGATAGCTGAGGGCAATCTTTGAGTAAATAATCCATAAGGCAAGGCCAGGAATAAGATTACTGACAATCTAGGATAAAGGCCCGGCCTGATAAGATTGAGTTTTGGTGTGCTGGCTGGAATATTATTGCTTTTCTTTCATTCTTTTTGGGCGGGCTACCGCCCCTTCTCACTTTTTATTCACGTTGTTGGGGTTCTTTTTTTAAGGGTCACATACACTTTTTTTTTTTTTTCCCTTTGTCTTGTTTGTTTATTTTTTCTTTTGGAGGTACGGCTCCACTAATTATCTTTTTTTGTTTTTTTCTTTTCTCCGCACGAGTACTAAGTTTGATAATCTTTTGTAATCTCTTTAGGCTTAAGATGCACGTCTCTGCGCATTAATCTTTTACACGGGTATCTTCTACACTTATTTCATGTACTGGGACTAATTTTGGGTTCCCTATTGAAAAATTTGTACTGCACTCTAAGAAGAATTCGCCAATAATGGCGCCTAAACACAAGGAAAGAAAAGCGAAGCAAATTGACACTAGTTCAGAAGTCACTAATGATCCGCCAGTCAGTACATCAGATAATGTGAAGCTATTACAGCAAATTGCAGAACTTTTTATGCCTCAGTTTGAATCAATTAAACAAGATATTGCAAGTCTTTCAGGAGAGGTAAAGCAGTTTGCTACGAGGATAGCTGAAGATGAAACGAGGGTTTCGGACATAGAGGACCGAACTAATATCCAAGAGCAGACGAGTGCCAAACAGAGCCGTCAGATTGCACAGCTACATTTGAGACTGGAGGAGTTAGAGGACAGGGCCCGACGTAATAATTTAAGAATATTGGGTCTCCCAGAAACAGTTGAGTACCAGGATCTACTGTCCTTTGCCTCCTCCAGTCTCCCGAAATTGGTGGGGTTTCCTGCAGAAGGCATACCAGTGCAGATAGAAAGAGCTCACAGAGTTGGTCCAACAAAAAATAATCCTGATGGCACTTCTAGGGCAAGATCGGTCCTTATAAAATTCTTAAATTTCCAGGACAAGGTAAACATACTTAGACACTATCGCAAAACCAACAGTTTAATGATAGCCCAACATAAGTTATTAATCTTCCAAGATTTCTCCGCAGAGACCCTAACCAAAAGAAGGGAGATGTCACCATTTTGTTCTAGACTGATTAAGGCTAACTTTAATGCAAGATTAGTATACCCAGCTAAAATTATCTTTGAAAAAGATGGTAATCTAATAACATTAAATAATCAGGTGGAGGCGCAGGAATGGTGCACTAGATTTATGTAAAAAATACAGTAGTTTAAAATGCTGATTTTGAAGATAGAAATGTTTGGCTTGATATTTGCTGGTATAGATGGTAGATCAATGAAATGGTTGGCCCCAGGATGTAGGGGGAGAGATACTAATGTTGCTCGTATTACGCAGACGGGGATTAATTTTAACCTGTTTTTTTTGTTTTTTATTGATCAGATTTGGTTCTTGCGATGGGTGTATTTTCTTTGGGCTTTAAATGGTGGATAGATTGAAATTAATTTCATGGAATGTGGGGGGTATATCCTCCCCAATTAAGAGGAAATTGATCATTAAGGAACTGGGGAAATATAAGCCTGACATCGCATTTATACAAGAGACTCACTTAAAGCCTAAATTGAAAATGAAATGGGTAGGTGAGATTTCGGCAACATCATATGATAAAAGGAAAAGAGGGGTTGCCATATTATTTAATAAACATCTCTCCTACCAGATTGTATCGCAAGTACTGGATACAGAAGGAAGATTCCAGATTTTAGAAATTTTGATTAACAAATGTTATTTTGTTTTCTGTAATGTTTATGGCCCAAACTCCTTGGATAGAGGATTTTGGGAGAAGCTGAGTTTGCAGTTACTTCCGTTTATAGGGAAGAATATTGTCTTGACTGGAGATTTGAATATGACATTCACCCCTAGTTTAGACAGGTCTAACCCTATACAAAGAGTTAGACATAATAGGGAAGCTAAGGTCTTACAAAACCTGGGATATAAACTTGCACTCAAAGATATATGGAGGCTGCAACACCCGGACATTAAGGAGTACACCTGTGAATCTAAGACATTTAAATCCTTTTCAAGAATAGATTACTTCTTAATATCCAGTAATATGCTAGGTTTGGAGATGCAATCAGAGATAGGCGAGATCGTCATCTCTGATCATGCAATCATTTCTCTTGAGATCAATGCAATTCGATCCCCAGGCTTTCATTACCCTCGCTTCTTCTTTCCCCAATTCTTGGTTAATAACGTAAAATTTAAGAATTGGCTACAAGCTAGGTGGAAAGAATTCCACCAGTTCAATGCGGCGTATACAGATAAAACAGAAATTTTTTGGGAAACAGCAAAATCAGTCCTGAGGGGCGAGATTATTGCTTATTTATGTAAATGGAAAAAGAAGAAGAAAAATAGAGAAGAACAATTAGCCAATCAGGTTAAAAATGCATATAAAAAATACTTAAATTGTTCTACCCAGCCCCTTTGGGATAAGTATATCTCGGCTCGAACAGAGAGAGAGGTGTTTTTAAAACAAGTCTTAGCCATAGAAGTTCAAAAACAAAAAGCTAGATTTAGAGGACATTACGGCAATTCAGCAAAATATCTAGCCAAATTAGCTAAAGGATGGTCCCAGAAAAACTTTATAGCTACAATTAAGATTGGCGACAGAAGGATTACTAATATTGCTGAGATAAGACGTGAATTCGTCAAATACTTTCAAGAGGTTTACTCAATAGGAACAGTTGATTAAAAAAATAAACAAGACTTTTGGAAAAGAGTAATGTTACCTAAAATAGATGCACAGGATTTAAGTCGATTAAATGAACCGATATCAACAAGTGAGATTTCAGATGCCATTAAGCAGGCTAAGGCAAACAAAACGCCAGGCCCGGATGCTATGCCATCGGAGTTCTATAAACTCTTACACGATCAAATCCTACCTACACTAGAAATACTTTTTAATCAGTATTATATTAAGAACCAGATGTGGTCGAGGTTTTTTTCGGCATCAAATGTGGCGCTGATTTTGAAAAAAGACAAAAATCCAGAAACGCTGTCCTCGTATAGACCCATATCGTTGCTAAATCAGGACTATAAGTTGTTAACCGCTATTGTTGCAGCTAGACTTAAGAAGATTCTTGAGCCATTAATACACCCTGATCAAGCAGGCTTTATGGTGGGCAGAAATTCGGTGAAGAATCTCCGAAAAGTGATGCTGGTTATTGATCATTTTTGGAGTAGATCAATAAATAAAAAAAAGACACATGTTAGTACAGATTTAGCCTTACTTACAGTCGACGCTGAGAAGGCATTTGACTGTATAGTATGGGATCATTTGTTTACGGCACTTAAAGGATTTGGCCTTATAGGGAATTTCTACCAGTTCGTACGGATATTATATCAGGCTCCAACATCCGCTATTATTGTCAACGGGGAAGTATCTGAGAGTTTTACTCTCAAACGCGGTACTCGCCAGGGATGCCCTCTTTCCCCTTTACTTTTTAATTTATCATTAGAGCCGCTGGCAATCCTATTAAGGAAAGAGTTGAAAGGAATTAAGCTAGGGGATAAGAATCTTGTGACATCGTTATTTGCTGATGATATCTTACTTTTCCTAAGTAATGCCAAACAATCCATACCCCAATTGTTAAGAATCATAGATATATTCAGCTCAATTTCGGGCTATAAGATTAATTGGGGGAAATCGGAACTGTTGTGGATTTATAAACCTCAGTTTCCTGTTACACACCCCTTTAAAGAAGTACAGGAAATTAAGTACTTGGGTATTATACTAAGCAAGAATCCTGCGTGCTGGTATGAACTAAATTTTCGGAAATGTATCGAGATATTTAAACAGAAATTAGCAGTATGGCATAGTTTGCCCATTTCACTCTCTGCGAGAGTAATGCTAATTAAAGCAATCTTATTCCCAAAGCTATTATATCTGTTACAGAATCTTCCTCTTTTAATTACTCGAAAAGACTTAAAATTTCTGCAGAGATTGTTTACTAGATTTATATGGCATGGGAAGAAATCCAGGATTTCCTTAGCTAAACTATCATATTTTAAAATACATGGTGGTCTGGCACTCCCGAATATTCAGTTTTATAACTATGCCACATTGGTTAAATTCGTTCTAGACTGGATATCAGAAAAGGAATATGTTTCCCTTTTTGAATTAGAAACACAATTGGTAGCTCCATTTTCTTTGAAAGCGTTGATCCATATCCCCTTTGCGAAATTGCCAGTAAATGTGACACATATGCACACATTTAAGTATATAATTCTAGCATGGCAAAAAGTTTGTTTGGAATTACATATTAATTTTCGCAGATCTGTATTTCTACCACTAGTAGGGAATCCGGATTTTATTCCAGGACTCTCACATAAAATCTTTCATATATGGGCCAATAATGGTCTTAAAAATTTAAAGGACATTTGTGTAAATGAGACCCTACTGATTAAGACATTTGCAGACTTAAGAGTGAGTTTTAATTTAGCAAAAACCTCTTTCTACGCCTACCTCCAGGTACAACACTGGATTGGTTCTTTACGAGCAGAGAGTGAAAATACTATCTCATTGGGAGTTATGGAGGGTGTGATTAAATTATATCAAGCTGGGAAAGTCTCCATCTGAATTCTCTATAACTTGCTTATTAAACATCATGGGCTACTAAATATTGGCGAGCTGGAGAAGAAATGGAATAAACTTCTCCCGAATGTTACTAAAGAGCATATTTTACAAAGCTTTAGATTAATTGATCAAACTCAAGTTTTTATAGATTGGAAGGAATCACATTTCAAGTTAATAAATTTAGTATATATCACATCAGCCAAAATGTCTAAATGGTATAAGACAGAAGTTAAATGTCCCAAATGTAATGCCAAAGAGGCAGATGAAATACATTGCTTTTGGAGTTGCCCTAAAGCGGCCCAGTTTTGGAGTAAAGTATGTTATTGGGTGAATAAGATAAATCTTTGTAATTTTAAATTTGAGTCGAGACATATTTTTTTCCTTGTAAATCAGGAGGAATCCTATGCAAATATCCGGCTTATAAATACTTCGATTCTAGTTGGACGCAATGTTATGCTCAGAAATTGGAAATCTCCACGTGAACCTAAATTCAAGGAGTTTGTAAATAAAATTCATAATCAGATTATAATGGAACAATTTAATTTGAGAGATGCCAGTGATAAGG
Organism: Bombina bombina; assembly: GCF_027579735.1. Classification (NCBI taxonomy): domain Eukaryota; kingdom Metazoa; phylum Chordata; class Amphibia; order Anura; family Bombinatoridae; genus Bombina; species Bombina bombina. Next base: position 835,123,923 of record NC_069502.1, read on the forward strand.
CAATACAAAGATTTTTTTCGAAAACAGAATTTATGTTTACCTGATAAATTTCTTTCTCCAACGGTGTGTCCGGTCCACGGCGTCATCCTTACTTGTGGGATATTCTCTTCCCCAACAGGAAATGGCAAAGAGCCCAGCAAAGCTGGTCACATGATCCCTCCTAGGCTCCGCCTACCCCAGTCATTCGACCGACGTTAAGGAGGAATATTTGCATAGGAGAAACCATATGGTACCGTGGTGACTGTAGTTAAAGAAAATAAAATATCAGACCTGATTAAAAAAACCAGGGCGGGCCGTGGACCGGACACACCGTTGGAGAAAGAAATTTATCAGGTAAACATAAATTCTGTTTTCTCCAACATAGGTGTGTCCGGTCCACGGCGTCATCCTTACTTGTGGGAACCAATACCAAAGCTTTAGGACACGGATGAAGGGAGGGAGCAAATCAGGTCACCTAAATGGAAGGCACCACGGCTTGCAAAACCTTTCTCCCAAAAATAGCCTCAGAAGAAGCAAAAGTATCAAACTTGTAAAATTTGGTAAAAGTGTGCAGTGAAGACCACGTCGCTGCCCTACATATCTGATCAACAGAAGCCTCGTTCTTGAAGGCCCATGTGGAAGCCACAGCCCTAGTGGAATGAGCTGTGATTCTTTCGGGAGGCTGCCGTCCGGCAGTCTCGTAAGCCAATCTGATGATGCTTTTAATCCAAAAAGAGAGAGAGGTAGAAGTTGCTTTTTGACCTCTCCTTTTACCTGAATAAACAACAAACAAGGAAGATGTTTGTCTAAAATCCTTTGTAGCATCTAAATAGAATTTTAGAGCGCGAACAACATCCAAATTGTGCAACAAACGTTCCTTCTTTGAAACTGGTTTTGGACACAGAGAAGGTACGATAATCTCCTGGTTAATGTTTTTGTTAGAAACAACTTTTGGAAGAAAACCAGGTTTAGTACGTAAAACCACCTTATCTGCATGGAACACCAGATAAGGAGGAGAACACTGCAGAGCAGATAATTCTGAGACTCTTCTAGCAGAAGAAATCGCAACTAAAAACAAAACTTTCCAAGATAATAACTTAATATCAACGGAATGTAAGGGTTCAAACGGAACCCCCTGAAGAACTGAAAGAACTAAATTGAGACTCCAAGGAGGAGTCAAAGGTTTGTAAACAGGCTTGATTCTAACCAGAGCCTGAACAAAGGCTTGAACATCTGGCACAGCTGCCAGCTTTTTGTGAAGTAATACCGACAAGGCAGAAATCTGTCCCTTCAGGGAACTTGCAGATAATCCTTTTTCCAATCCTTCTTGAAGGAAGGATAGAATCCTAGGAATCTTAACCTTGTCCCAAGGGAATCCTTTAGATTCACACCAACAGATATATTTTTTCCAAATTTTGTGGTAAATCTTTCTAGTCACAGGCTTTCTGGCCTGAACAAGAGTATCGATAACAGAATCTGAGAATCCTCGCTTCGATAAAATCAAGCGTTCAATCTCCAAGCAGTCAGCTGGAGTGAAACCAGATTCGGATGTTCGAACGGACCCTGAACAAGAAGGTCTCGTCTCAAAGGTAGCTTCCAAGGTGGAGCCGATGACATATTCACCAGATCTGCGTACCAAGTCCTGCGTGGCCACGCAGGAGCTATCAAGATCACCGACGCCCTCTCCTGCTTGATCCTGGCTATCAGCCTGGGGATGAGAGGAAATGGCGGGAACACATAAGCTAGTTTGAAGGTCCAAGGTGCTACTAGTGCATCCACTAGAGCCGCCTTGGGATCCCTGGATCTGGCCCCGTAGCAAGGAACTTGGAAGTTCTGACGAGAGGCCATCAGATCCATGTCTGGAATGCCCCACAGGTGAGTGACTTGGGCAAAGATTTCCGGATGGAGTTCCCACTCCCCCGGATGCAATGTCTGCCGACTCAGAAAATCCGCTTCCCAATTTTCCACTCCTGGGATGTGGATAGCAGACAGGTGGCAGGAGTGAGACTCCGCCCAAAGAATAATTTTGGTTACTTCTTCCATCGCTAGGGAACTCCTTGTTCCCCCCTGATGGTTGATGTACGCAACAGTCGTCATGTTGTCTGATTGAAACCGTATGAACCTGGTCCTCGCAAGCTGGGGCCAGGCCTGGAGAGCATTGAATATCGCTCTCAGTTCCAGAATATTTATCGGTAGAAGAGATTCTTCCCGAGACCAAAGACCCTGAGCTTTCAGGGATCCCCAGACCGCGCCCCAGCCTATCAGACTGGCGTCGGTCGTGACAATGACCCACTCTGGTCTGTGGAACATCATCCCTTGAGACAGATTGTCCAGGGACAGCCACCAACGGAGTGAGTCTCTGGTTCTCTGATTTACTTGTATCTTCGGAGACAAGTCTGTATAGTCCCCATTCCACTGACTGAGCATGCACAGTTGTAATGGTCTTAGATGAATGCGCGCAAAAGGAACTATGTCCATCGCCGCCACCATCAACCCGATCACTTCCATGCACTGAGCTATGGAAGGAAGAGGAACGGAATGAAGTATCCGACAAGAGTCCAGAAGCTTTGTTTTTCTGGCCTCTGTTAGAAAGATCCTCATTTCTAAGGAGTCTATAATTGTTCCCAAGAAGGGAACCCTTGTTGACGGGGATAGAGAACTCTTTTCCACGTTCACTTTCCAGCCGTGAGATCTGAGAAAGGCCAGGACAATGTCCGTGTGAGCCTTTGCTTGAGGAAGGGACGACGCTTGAATCAGAATGTCGTCCAGGTAAGGTACTACTGCAATGCCCCTTGGTCTTAGCACCGCTAGAAGGGACCCTAGTACCTTTGTGAAAATCCTTGGAGCAGTGGCTAATCCGAAAGGAAGCGCCACGAACTGGTAATGTTTGTCCAGGAATGCAAACCTTAGGAACCGATGATGTTCCTTGTGGATAGGAATATGTAGATACGCATCCTTTAAATCCACCGTGGTCATGAATTGACCTTCCTGGATGGAAGGAAGGATAGTTCGAATGGTTTCCATCTTGAACGATGGGACCTTGAGAAATTTGTTTAAGATCTTGAGATCTAGGATTGGTCTGAACGTTCCCTCTTTTTTGGGAACTATGAACAGATTGGAGTAGAACCCCATCCCTTGTTCTCTTAATGGAACAGGATGAATCACTCCCATTTTTAACAGGTCTTCTACACAATGTAAGAACGCCTGTCTTTTTATGTGGTCTGAAGACAACTGCGACCTGTGGAACCTCCCCCTTGGGGGAAGTCCCTTGAATTCCAGAAGATAACCCTGGGAGACTATTTCTAGCGCCCAAGGATCCAGAACATCTCTTGCCCAAGCCTGAGCGAAGAGAGAGAGTCTGCCCCCCACCAGATCCGGTCCCGGATCGGGGGCCAATATTTCATGCTGTCTTGGTAGCAGTGGCAGGTTTCTTGGCCTGCTTTCCCTTGTTCCAGCCTTGCATTGGTCTCCAAGCTGGCTTGGCCTGAGAAGTATTACCCTCTTGCTTAGAGGAAGTAGCACCTTGGGCTGGTCCGTTTTTACGAAAGGGACGAAAATTAGGTCTATTTTTTGCCTTGAAGGGCCGATCCTGAGGAAGGGCGTGGCCCTTACCCCCAGTGATATCAGAGATAATCTCTTTCAAGTCAGGACCAAACAGCGTTTTCCCCTTGAAAGGAATGTTTAGTAGCTTGTTCTTGGAAGACGCATCAGCCGACCAAGATTTCAACCAAAGCGCTCTGCGCGCCACAATAGCAAACCCAGAGTTCTTAGCCGCTAACTTAGCCAATTGCAAAGAGGCGTCTAGAGTGAAAGAATTAGCCAATTTGAGAGCATTGATTCTGTCCATAATCTCCTCATAAGGAGGAGAGTCACTATCGAGCACCTTAAGCAGTTCATCAAACCAGAAATATGCGGCAGTAGTGACAGGGACAATGCATGAAATGGGTTGTAGAAGGTAACCCTGCTGAACAAACATCTTTTTAAGCAAACCTTCTAATTTTTTATCCATAGGATCTTTGAAAGCACAACTATCCTCTATGGGAATAGTGGTGCGTTTGTTTAAAGTAGAAACCGCTCCCTCGACCTTGGGGACTGACTGCCATAAGTCCTTTCTGGGGTCGACCATAGGAAACAATTTTTTAAATATGGGGGGAGGGACGAAAGGAATACCAGGCCTTTCCCATTCTTTATTAACAATGTCCGCCACCCGCTTGGGTATAGGAAAAGCTTCTGGGAGCCCCGGCACCTCTAGGAACTTGTCCATTTTACATAGTTTCTCTGGGATGACTAAATCTTCACAATCATCCAGAGTGGATAATACCTCCTTAAGCAAAATGCGGAGATGTTCCAATTTAAATTTAAATGTAATCACATCAGATTCAGCCTGCTGAGAAATGTTCCCTAAATCAGTAATTTCTCCCTCAGACAAAACCTCCCTGGCCCCCTCAGATTGGGTTAGGGGCCCTTCAGAGATATTAATATCAGCGTCGTCATGCTCTTCAGTAACTAAAACAGAGCAGCCACGCTTACGCTGACAAGGGTTAATTTTGGCTAAAATGTTTTTGACAGAATTATCCATTACAGCCGTTAATTGTTGCATAGTAAGGAGTATTGGCGCGCTAGATGTACTAGGGGCCTCCTGAGTGGGCAAGACTCGTGTAGACGAAGGAGGGAATGATGCAGTACCATGCTTACTCCCCTCACTTGAGGAATCATCTTGGGCATCATTGTCATTATCACATAAATCACATTTATTTAAATGAATAGGAATTCTGGCTTCCCCACATTCAGAACACAGTCTATCTGGTAGTTCAGACATGTTAAACAGGCATAAACTTGATCAGAAAGTACAAAAAACGTTTTAAAATAAAACCGTTACTGTCACTTTAAATTTTAAACTGAACACACTTTATTACTGCAATTGCGAAAAAACATGAAGGAATTGTTCAAAATTCACCAAATTTTCACCACAGCGTCTTAAAGCCTTGAAAATATTGCACACCAATTTTGGAAGCTTTAACCCTTAAAATAACGGAACCGGAGCCGTTTTAAGCTTTAAACCCCTTTACAGTCCCTGGTATCTGCTTTGCTGAGACCCAACCAAACCCAAAGGGGAATACGATACCAAATGACGCCTTCAGAAGTCTTTTATAAGTATCAGAGCTCCTCTCACATGCGACTGCATGCCATGCCTCTCAAAAACAAGTGCGCAACACCGGCGCGAAAATGAGACTCTGCCTATGCTTTGGGAAAGCCCCTAAAGAATAAGGTGTCTAAAACAGTGCCGCCGAAATTATTATATCAAAATACCCAGATAAAATGATTCCTCAAGGCTAAATATGTGTTAATAACCAATCGATTTAGCCCAGAAAAAGTCTACAGTTTAAATAAGCCCTTGTGAAGCCCTTATTTACAATCGTAATAAACATGGCTTACCGGATCCCATAGGGAAAATGACAGCTTCCAGCATTACATCGTCTTGTTAGAATGTGTCATACCTCAAGCAGCAAGGGACTGCAAACTGTTCCCCCAACTGAAGTTAATTGCTCTCAACAGTCCTGTGTGGAACAGCCATGGATTTTAGTTACGGTTGCTAAAATCATTTTCCTCATACAAACAGAATTCTTCATCTCTTTTCTGTTTCTGAGTAAATAGTACGTACCAGCACTATTTGAAAATAACAAACTCTTGATTGAATAATGAAAAACTACAGTTAAACACTAAAAAACTCTAAGCCATCTCCGTGGAGATGTTGCCTGTACAACGGCAAAGAGAATGACTGAGGTAGGCGGAGCCTAGGAGGGATCATGTGACCAGCTTTGCTGGGCTCTTTGCCATTTCCTGTTGGGGAAGAGAATATCCCACAAGTAAGGATGACGCCGTGGACCGGACACACCTATGTTGGAGAAATGGGAGAAAGTTATATTAACCCTTTCTGTAGACGCCCAACTACAGTTAATTGCTCCATTTAGGGGCTCTATGTGGTTTATACAACAATTAGAGCTTGGTTCATTGGTTTAAATCCTTTACAGAGGGAATCGATAAGGGGGGTTTGGTTGGTTGCTCTCTCTCCCTTGCAGTTTTGGGGCTGGCGGACTAGATTAGGAAGGTTTAGGCAAGCTAGCTAGGTTAGTTATCATTAGTAGTAAGTTTCAGATATTATTATTATGTTCCTTATGATGTTTATAGTATATATAATGATTTCTTTTCCTCCCCTCTCTTCTTTGTTATGAGGAACAATAGGTGATAACTCATTTTGTTACTGAAGAAATGTTTTATCCCTCTTTATGTCAAAAAAAAAAAAAAAAAAAAAAAAAGAACCTGGATCAGTTGAGTTTTTCCCTTTCTTGAGTATTAAAGTAATAAGTGAGGAGGTAAAATACTTTGAGGTCATTTGATCTTTGATGAAATAACTGTTATATAACTGTTATATAGTGAGGTTAGTGTGTCTATCAAATTTTAGAATTGTAAAGAACTCAGCTGGGATTTGATCAGGACCTGGAGCTTTGTTAAGTTTGGCTAGATCTATAGTTCCGGAGATTTCTTCTGAAGATATGGGGATGTTCAACTTTTCTAAGAAATCGGTGGGGCCTTTTGGGAGTTTCAATTTATTCCAAAAATTGGATATGTTGGATAGGTTTATTTCTTTAGGAGTGTAAATGTCCTTAAAGTATTTGAGAAATATATTTTTAATACTTAAAAGGTCCATGTATCTTGTATTCCCTTCTATAATTGTCTCAATTGTATTTTTTTCCCCTAGCTTTGTCTCTAGCTAGATATTTGGCAGATTTGCCAAAATGGCCATTGTATGTTGCATTTATTTTAAGTTCTTCCCAAGTAGATTTTTGTGCAAAAAAAAAAAAAGATCTCTTTCCTGTCTGTCAGATATGTATTTATCCCATGATTTTTTATTGGGGGATGCTCTGGGTCCTATAGGCGTTTCTAACTTGTTTTGAGAGTTGTAGCTCTCGTGCTTTACATTTTTTCTTTTGTTTAATCATATATGCTTTGATTTACCCTCTTAGATAGGCTTTAGCGGTTTCCCAGAATATTTTTATTTTATCAAGGTACAAATTGTTATAATTTTTGTATTCTCTCCACCTCTGAACAAGCCAATTTCAGAATTGTGTGTTATTTATTAAACATTTTGGAAAGAAGAAGCTGGAAGTTTTTTCTGGATCAAACATTTTAATTTGGAATTCTAGAGTGATAACGGCGTGATCTGAGATGACGATATTATTAGTTTCAGATCTAGTTTCTAGGGAAAGTAGTGGGTCTGAAATTAAAAAGCAGTTGATCCGAGAGAGAGATCTATGTGACTTAGATTCGCAGGTGTATAGTTTTGCATCAGGATGTTGTAAGCACCATATTTCATGAACTTTTAGGTCTTTACATAATTGGGTAAAAATCTTAGATCTTTGAGTTGGGTAACCCATGATTTTTTTGTCCCAGTTTGTCTACAGAGGGAATAGGGATCACCTAAAAGAATTAAGTTTTGTCCAATATATTTAGAAAAAAGCATTGTAAGTTTATGCCAAAACTATATGTCTACTTTGTTAGGCCTGTATATGTTACAGAGAATATATTTTTTTGCTCTGAATTTCTATTTCTAAAATGAACCATCTTTCATCTGAATCAATCTCCGTATTTGTAACTTTATTTGTAAGATTCTTGTTAAGTAATATCGCTATACCCATTTTCCTTTGAAGGCATGGGGAGGTAAAAACTTCCCAACCCATTTACTCTTTAATTTGATTACTTCCTTGAGATGTGTTTTCTGGATAAACACTATATCCAGATTATGTTTACCTAAATGCTTTATTGTCAACTTTCTTTTAATTAGAGAAGTAATACCCCCTACATTCCAGGAGAGGAATTTAATAAAATGTTTAATTTAAAAGAAAAATAAGGGGAGATAATATAAGCTTAGGGAAGAAGTATTACCTGGGAGGGGGTGGGGAACAGGGAGAAGGCAAAAGAGGGAGAGGGGGAAAAAAGGGGTGTAAAACTACCTAAAACATCACAACCAGAGTACAATCAATCAGATCTAGTCTATTCATTTTAGAAGAGAATACGTGGTGCATAACCGATAGAATCATACCTCCAACATATATGAAGTTATATAAGAGATATGTTTTTTTGTGTTTAGATTGTGTTTTTTCTTCAAGTTTAGATAGAGTCTAGCTTTAGCTCCATTATTGATTAACTTTGTACAGTATGGTGCCTTTTCTTTCCTTCTTAATGAGGTTTCGCTAGAAAAATCTTGGAATAGTAATATCTTATATTCTCCTACAAAAAAGTTACCTTTTTCTTGTATAACCTTAGCAGATTAATCTTATCTTGGTAATTTAAATATTTAACCATAATTTCTCTATTTGATTTAAAGCCTATAGTATTTACTTTGGGAGCACCCATCCTATGTGCCCTTTCAGGTAGATTTTGTTGTTGGACTCCAAGGGCTTGGGGTAATATTACAGTTATAAAATTAAATGGATCTGGGAATTCTTTGTTTTCTGGGAGGCTAATCATTTTTAAATGATTGCGTCTGGAACGATCCTCTAGATCGTCTAGTCTAATTTGCATTAGTTTAAGATTTTTTGCCTGAGAGTCCTGTCTTCTGCTTCAGAGATCCTGGGGCCAATTTATTAAAGTCTGGCAGACATGATCGCGGTTCTATAAGATCGGGCAGATTGCTGTATGCCGCCTCACCGCTGCTACTTAACTCCTGTTTCCGGTGAGCCTAAAGGCTTGTGCGGAAACAAGGTTAATTGGCCCATTTCGGCAAATAATAAATTGACCCCCCTGTCTTCTATCTCATTTAGCCTGTAAGCAAATTGTCTAATTTCTGTGGTTAAACTCCATATTTGAGACTTCACACATTTAAATTGAGGGAGAAATATATCTGATATTTGGCTAACTAGGGGTTGAAGTTCTTTTTTTAGAAATTACTGGTTCACTAGTTGTATCAAGATATGTTTCAGACACTTTTTTTTCTTTATGTTTGACAGGCATGGTAGGTGAGTTATGTTTACTGTGAGTAACAAATCTTTCAGTGTGCGGGGAAAACCCCCCCACAGAGCTTAAACAATTTCTTCTCTAGTAGGATAAATAACAAAAGGGGGGTATATGTGAATGGCTAGGGTGTAAAGAGTGCATATAGCTAAGCAATAGAATATAAGTTATTTAGAAATCAAATGTGCCAATATTATTGTGTGTGTGTGAGATAGTGTTTTCCTTTTTAAAAAATTAAGAGTGGTTGGGAAGAACCCCCTTAATAAGCCAGCCTGTCTAGCTTAAAAGATCTCAAATTATCTTTATCTGTGTCTACTGTAACATTGTGGATACATGTAAAAACTATAAATTAAGCTGTGATATAATATAATAAAAGTCGGCCATTATCCAAAATAAAAAATTACATGTAACGATTTCTAAGTCACCCGGTGTATTTTTTAAGTCATTTGGGACCACCAAACGACTGGATTTTTCAACCCCTATGTGTTGTTATAGCCTGGGTGCTATCTTCTAGTGCAAAATATATACTTCTTCTCGAAGGAGGCACTCACAGGATATAAAAGTCAATCAAATTTTATTTCAAATTCATATTAGTAAAAGCTCAAATGTCAATGACATTCGATCTATTACTTATATGAATTTGAAATATAAATTGATTAACTTTTACACCCTGTGAGTGTCCTCCTTCGAGAAGAAGTATATATATATATATATATATATATCGATATATATATATATATATATATTAGTTTAAATACTTAAAGGGAATAAAACAAGTTGGGATAGAGACAAAATATAATAATATGTACAATAATTACTCCTTGTTGCTGATGATAGTAGTTTGAGATCGGCTTTATTAATCAGAAGAGGTAATATTAGTAATGGACATAATAATCGTGGTAGGATATTCATTTTAAGGAGATTCACTCTACCCGACAGTGATAGTGGCAATATCACCCAGCTCCTCATTTAATCATGTAAAGTTTGACAAATAGCACCAATATTTAGATTATAAAGTTTGTTTGGGTTAGCATGCAATTTAATACCCAAATAGGTTAAATATGGTTTGGCTTCTGTAAATGGAAAAAAGTTACCTGACCTTCTCTAACTTTCTTTAGTCACAATATTTCAGATTTCTGCATGTTTATTTTGTAGCCGGAGAAGATTCCGAATGTAGCCAATGTGGATATAATTACTGGGATGTATTTACGTGGATCCTGTACAAATAACAACATATCATCCGCATATAATGCGAGGTGTTGGGGAGTTGCATTTATATAAATTCTGGGAAATATCTCCCTGAGTTTATTGGCTAAGGGTTCTAGGGCAATGTTAAACAAAAGAGGGGGAGAGAGGGCATCCCTGTCTTGTGTCCCCTATTTAAAGTTAATGTTAGGGAAAATATGTTATTTACTAAGATGTTTGCAATCTGTGAGGAGTATAAACATTCCACAAAAGAGAGGAACGCTCCTGAAAGGTTACATTTTCGCATTGAGTGAAACCAATTGTTCCATTCCACCCGATCAAAGGCCTTCTCTGTATCCAAGGATAGCAGGAAGGCCTCCGATAGTTGAGCACCATCCCCATTCTCATCTGATGGCTTATAATATTGTATGGTTTGTAAAACTCTGTGAATGTTACCAACCGATGAGCGTGCATGCATAAAACCAGACTGATCCTCGTGAATTATTGACGGGAGAAGATATTTCTGCCAAGAGATTTGCCATGATCTTATAGTCCAAGTTAAGCAAATAAATCGGACGATAGGATTCAGGGAATTCAGGATTCTTTCCCAATTTAGGAATAAGTGTGATGTAGGCAGCAGAAAATTAAAAGATGGATTATTGTCACCTTGATAATACTGATTAAATAGCTCTTTAAGAATTGGTGCTACTTGACATTTTAAAAGTCTGTAAAACTTGATGGGGAGACCATCAGGGCCTGTGGCTTTACCAAGGGATAGATACATTATGATTTTAGATACTTCCTCCACTGTGATAGGGGCATTACGTTTCTCTAATTGCTCACTGTCTAAGGTGGGTAATTTAACCGATCTGCAAAAGTTTTCCATTATATCCACATGGGGGCTGGGAGTATAGAATATAGTTTTGTATAATAAGATGCAAAGGCTTGTGCTATGGTGTGTGCTTCCTTATGCAATTTAACCTGATGCTTGATTGCTGCAATGTTCTTCCCCAATGATCTGGGTTTGGTTAAATGTGACAGTAGTCTACCAGATTTGTCCTTGTAGCGATGAAACTTTCCCCGTGTTTGTAGAAGACTTTGGTACGCTCTCTGTGTTAACAAGCATACAATTCTTTCTTACACTCTAGGTATTTTTTAATGATGTGTGCTATTTTGGGAGTTTCAGTAGTCTCTGTATGTTTGGGACAGTTTAGTCTGTAGAGAGTCTAGTTTTCGGGTCATGTTACATTTTAACTGTGTCATGTAGGAAATAATATCACCAGACAATACCGCCTTTGCTGTGTTCCAGAATAATTCTGGGTTATCTAGGTGTGTTGCATTATTGTTATAATAACCATTCCAACTAGCAGTTAGATGATCTTGAAAAGATGGGGAAGATTGAAGATATTTTGGAAATTTCAGCGTACAACTATTACTGCTCGGAGGGGGGGTAGAGTAACTTCCAGAATTAAGGTGATTGGAGCGTGGTCTGATACAGCAATGTCACAGATTTTAGCCTCTCTCACCTGTAGCATAATTGAGTCCAATATAAGAAATAAGTCAATACGTGAAAGGGTCATAGTAACTTTTGCCATACAGGTATAATTGTTACCATCTGGGCAAGTGCCTCCAGATATCTACTACACTGAGCGAAAAGTAAAATTTTTGAAAAATTGTTTCAAATGTGCCATCAGCTTTAGAGTGTTTCATGGCTCTTAACCGAGAAGATAGGTTCAGCCCCTCCATTACATATGCAGCGTCGCCCGCAAAAGCCGGCGACACAGGTTTTTGCGCGCTTTTGGTATCCTATATACGGCGTAACATAGAAGTTACGCTCGTATATTTCACCCGTCGGACGTAGTTTTTCTTCCCATAGGCTAACATAGAAAAGACGCGCAATTTGGTATCCAATATCCAGCGCAAGGACTTACGTGCCGAAAATGGAGAAATCTTACTCCATTTTCACCTCGCCATAAAAAGCAGCCGTAGCAAGCCTTGCGCTGAATATGGGAGCACCGTAACTCCCTAAAATGCCTGCAAAAAAAAAAACTAACACCTAACGCATGCGCAATGTCTATCTACCTGTCAACCGCAATCCCCCACCGCAATCACTAATAAAGTATATTATTAACTCCTAAACCGCCATAGCCCGCACCGCAATAAACCTATTCTAGTATTAACCCCTAAACTGCCATAGCCCACACCGCAATAAATGTATTCTAGTATTAACCCCTAAATCGCCATAGCCCACATAGCCTATTAAATCTATTAACCCCTAATCTGCCGCCACCAACACTATAATAAAGTTATTAACCCCTAAACCTAAGTCTAACTCTAACACCCCCCTAACTTAATTATTATTTATATAAATATAAATAATATTACTATTATTAACTAAAGTATTCCTATTTAAAACTAAATACCTGTAAAATAAACCCTAAGATAGCTACAATATAATTAATAATTACATTGTAGCTATTTTAGGATTTATTTTTATTTTACAGGTAAGTTTGAATTTATTTTAACTAGGTACAATAGCTATTAAATAGTTAATAACTATTTAATAGCTACCTAGTTAAAATAATTACAAATTTACCTGTAAAATAAACCCTAACCTAAGTTACAATTACACTTAACACTACACTATCATTAAATTAATTAAATAAATGAACTACAATTATCTAAAATTAAACACAATTAAATAAAATAAACTATATTACATTGTATTATTTTGGGGGCTTTATTATTTTATTAGGGGGCTTAGATTAGGTGTAATTAGTTTAAACTTCTTGTAATTTTTTTTATTTTTTGTAATTTAGTGTTTGTTTTTTTATACTATAGTTTATTTTATTTAATTGTAATTAATTTTAGGTAATTGTAGTTAATTTATTTAATTAATTTAATGATAGTGTAGTAGTAGTAGGTGTAATTGTAACTTAGGTTAGGGTTTATTTTACAGGTAAATTTGTAATTATTTTAACTAGGTAGCTATTAAATAGTTATTAACTATTTAATAGCTATTGTACCTAGTTAAAATAAATACAATCTTACCTGTAAAATAAAAATAAATCCTAAAATAGCTACAATGTAATTATTAATTATATTGTAGCTATCTATTGCCTAGATTTAGAGTTCTGCAGCCAAAGGGGTGCGTTAGCTACGCATGCTTTTTTCCCCCCGCACCTTTTAAATACCGCTGGTATTTAGAGTTCACAGAAGGGCTGCATTAGGCTCCAAAAAGGGAGCGTACAGCATAATTTACCGCCACTGCAACTCTCAATACCAGCGGTGCTTACGGACGTGGCCAGCTTAAAAAACGTGCTCGTGCACAATTCCCCTATAGGAAACAATGGGGCCGTTTGAGCTGAAAAAAAACCTAACACCTGCAAAAAAGCAGCGTTCAGCTCCTAACGCAGCCCCATTGTTTCCTATGGGGAAACACTTCCTAAGTCTGCACTTAACACCCTAACATGTACCCCGAGTCTAAACACCCCTAACCTTACACTTATTAACCCCTAATCTGCCGCCCCCGCTATCGCTGACCCCTGCATTTTACTATTAACCCCTAATCTGCCGCTCCGTACACCGCCACAACCTACGTTATCCCTATGAACCCCTAATCTGCTGCCCCTAACCCCCGCCGACCCCTATATTATATTTATTACCCCCTAATGTGCCCCCCCCAACGTCGCCGCTACCTACCTACAAGCATTAACCCCTAATCTGCCGACCGGACCTCACCGCTACTCTAATAAATGTATTAACCCCTAAAGCTAAGTTTAACCCTAACACTAACACCCCCCGAAGTTAAATATAATTTTTATCTAACGAAATAAAATAAATCTTATTAAATAAATTATTCCTATTTAAAGCTAAATACTTACCTGTAAAATAAAGCCTAATATAGCTACAATATAACTAATAATTATATTGTAGCTATTTTAGGATTAATATTTATTTTACAGGCAACTTTGTATTTATTTTAACCAGGTACAATAGCTATTAAATAGTTAATAACGATTTAATAGCTACCTAGTTAAAATAATTACAAAAACATAATTTATGCTTACCTGATAAATTCCTTTCTTCTGTAGTGTGATCAGTCCACGGGTCATCATTACTTCTGGGATATTACTCCTCCCCAACAGGAAGTGCAAGAGGATTCACCCAGCAGAGTTGCATATAGCCCCTCCCCTCTACGTCACCCCCAGTCATTCGACCAAGGACCAACGAGAAAGGAGGAACCAAGGGTGTAGTGGTGACTGGAGTATAATTTAAAAATAATTACCTGCCTTAAAAAAACAGGGCGGGCCGTGGACTGATCACACTACAGAAGAAAGGAATTTATCAGGTAAGCATAAATTATGTTTTCTTCTGTTAAGTGTGATCAGTCCACGGGTCATCATTACTTCTGGGATACCAATACCAAAGCAAAAGTACAAGGATGACGGGAGGGATAGGCAGGCTCTTTTATACAGAAGGAACCACTGCCTGAAGAACCTTTCTCCCAAAAATAGCCTCCGAGGAAGCAAATGTGTCAAATTTGTAAAATTTGGAAAAAGTATGAAGCGAAGACCAAGTTGCAGCCTTGCAAATCTGTTCAACAGAGGCCTCATTCTTAAAGGCCCAAGTGGAAGCCACAGCTCTAGTGGAATGAGCTGTAATTCTTTCAGGAGGCTGCAGTCCAGCAGTCTCATAGGCTAAACGTATTATGCTACGAAGCCAAAAAGAGAGAGAGGTAGCAGAAGCTTTTTGACCTCTCCTCTGACCAGAGTAAACGACAAACAGGGAAGACGTCTGTCGAAATTCTTTAGTTGCCTGTAAGTAAAATTTTAGGGCACGAACTACATCCAGATTGTGCAGAAGACGTTCCTTCTTTGAAGAAGGATTTGGACACAAAGATGGAACAACAATCTCTTGATTGATATTCCTGTTAGTGACTACCTTGGGTAAGAACCCAGGTTTAGTACGCAGAACTACCTTATCCGAATGAAAAATCAAATAAGGAGAATCACAATGTAAGGCTGATAATTCAGAGACTCTTCGAGCCGATGAAATAGCCATTAAAAATAGAACTTTCCAAGATAACAACTTTATATCAATGGAATGGAGGGGTTCAAACGGAACGCCCTGTAAAACGTTAAGAACAAGATTTAAACTCCATGGTGGAGCAACAGTCTTAAACACAGGCTTAATCCTCGCTAAAGCCTGACAAAAAGCCTGAACGTCTGGCACTTCTGACAGACGTTTGTGTAACAGAAAAGACAGAGCTGAGATCTGTCCCTTTAATGAACTAGCAGATAAACCCTTTTCTAAACCTTCTTGTAGAAAAGACAATATCCTAGGAATCCTAACCTTACTCCAAGAGTAACCTTTGGATTCACACCAATATAGGTATTTACGCCATATTTTATGGTAAATCTTTCTGGTAACAGGCTTCCTAGCCTGTATTAAGGTGTCAATAACTGACTCAGAAAACCCACGTCTTGATAAAATCAAACGTTCAATTTCCAAGCAGTCAGCTTCAGAGAAGTTAGATTTTGATGTTTGAAAGGACCCTGTATCAGGAGGTCCTGTTTCAGAGGTAGAGACCAAGGTGGACAGGATGACATACCAAGTCCTGCGTGGCCATGCAGGTGCTATCAGAATCACTGATGCTCTCTCCTGTTTGATTCTGGCAATCAATCGAGGAAGCATCGGGAAGGGTGGAAACACATAAGCCATCCTGAAGTCCCAAGGTGCCGTCAGGGCATCTATTAGGACTGCTCCTGGATCCCTGGATCTGGACCCGTACCGAGGAAGCTTGGCGTTCTGTCGAGACGCCATGAGATCTATCTCTGGCTTGCCCCAACGTCGAAGTATTTGGGCAAAGACCTCCGGATGAAGTTCCCATTCCCCCGGATGAAAAGTCTGACGACTTAAGAAATCCGCCTCCCAATTCTCCACTCCCGGGATGTGGATTGCTGACAGGTGGCAAGAGTGAGACTCTGCCCAGCGAATTATCTTTGATACTTCCATCATTGCTAGGGAGCTCCTTGTCCCTCCCTGATGGTTGATGTAAGCTACAGTCGTGATGTTGTCCGACTGAAACCTGATGAACCCCCGAGTTGTCAACTGGGGCCAAGCCAGGAGGGCATTGAGAACTGCTCTCAATTCCAGAATGTTTATTGGCAGGAGACTCTCCTCCTGACTCCATTGTCCCTGAGCCTTCAGAGAATTCCAGACGGCACCCCAACCTAGAAGGCTGGCGTCTGTTGTTACAATTGTCCAGTCTGGTCTGCTGAATGGCATCCCCCTGGACAGATGTGGCCGAGAAAGCCACCATAGAAGAGAATTTCTGGTCTCTTGATCCAGATTCAGAGAAGGGGACAAGTCTGAGTAATCCCCATTCCACTTACTTAGCATGCACAATTGCAGTGGTCTGAGGTGTAAGCGAGCAAATGGCACTATGTCCATTGCTGCTACCATTAGGCCGATTACCTCCATGCATTGAGCCACCGATGGGTGTTGAATGGAATGAAGGGTGCAGCAAGCACTTTGAAGTCTTGTTAACCTGTCTTCTGTCAGGTAAATCTTCATTTCTACAGAATCTATAAGAGTCCCCAGGAAGGGAACTCTTGTAAGTGGAACGAGTGAACTTTTCTTTTCGTTCACCTTCCATCCATGTGACCTTAGAAATGCCAGTACTAACTCTGTATGAGACTTGGCAGTTTGAAAGCTTGAAGCTTGTATCAGAATGTCGTCTAGGTAAGGAGCTACCGAAATTCCCCGCGGTCTTAGTACCGCCAGAAGAGCACCTAGAACCTTTGTGAAGATTCTTGGAGCTGTAGCCAATCCGAATGGAAGAGCCACAAACTGGTAATGCCTGTCTAGAAAGGCAAACCTTAGATACCGGTAATGATCTTTGTGAATCGGTATGTGAAGGTAAGCGTCCTTTAAGTCCACTGTGGTCATGTACTGACCTTCTTGGATCATGGGTAAAATTGTCCGGATAGTCTCCATTTTGAATGATGGAACTCTTAGGAATTTGTTTAGGATCTTTAAATCCAGTATTGGTCTGA
Organism: Bombina bombina; assembly: GCF_027579735.1. NCBI lineage: Eukaryota > Metazoa > Chordata > Amphibia > Anura > Bombinatoridae > Bombina > Bombina bombina. The sequence goes on from NC_069502.1 coordinate 835,141,160, forward strand.
AAGTTCCCTCTTTTTTGGGAACCACAAACAGATTTGAGTAAAACCCTTGTCCCTGTTCCGACCGTGGAACTGGATGGATTACTCCCATTAACAATAGTTCTTGTATGCAGCGTAGAAACGCTTCTTTCTTTGTTTGGTTTGTCGACAACCTTGACAGATGAAATCTCTCTCTTGGAGGAGAGTGTTTGAAGTCCAGGAGGTATCCCTGAGATATTATCTCTAGCGCCCAGGGATCCTGGACATCTCTTGCCCAAGCCTGGGCGAAGAGAGAAAGTCTGCCCCCCACTAGATCCGATCCCGGATCGGGGGCCCTCAATTCATGCTGTTTTAGTGGCAGCTGCAGGCTTCCTGGCCTGCTTGCCCTTGTTCCAGGACTGGTTAGGTCTCCAGCCTTGTCTGTAGCGAGCACCAGATCCTTCTTGTTTTGGAGTAGTGGAAGATGATGCTGCTCCTGCTTTGAAATTCCGAAAGGAACGAAAATTAGACTGTCTAGCCTTAGGTTTGGCTTTGTCTTGAGGTAGGGCGTGGCCCTTACCTCCTGTAATGTCAGCGATAAATTCTTTCAAACCAGGCCCAAATAAGGTCTGTCCCTTGAAAGGTATATTAAGTAATTTGGACTTAGAAGTTACATCAGCTGACCAGGATTTTAGCCACAGTGCTCTGCGCGCTTGAATGGCGAATCCGGAATTCTTAGCCGTAAGTTTAATTAAATGTACTACGGCTTCCGAAATGAATGAATTAGATAGCTTAAGTACTCTAAGCCTGTCTGAAATGTCGTCCAGCGTAGCTGAACCAAGATTCTCTTCTAGAGACTCAATCCAGAATGCCGCTGCAGCCGTGATCGGCGCAATGCATGCAAGGGGTTGCAATATAAAACCTTGTTGAACAAACATTTTCTTAAGGTAACCCTCTAATTTTTTATCCATTGGATCTGAAAAGGCACAGCTATCCTCTACCGGGATAGTGGTACGTTTAGCTAAAGTAGAAACTGCTCCCTCCACCTTAGGGACCGTTTGCCATAAATCCCGTGTGGTAGTGTCTATTGGAAACATCTTTCTAAATATTGGAGGGGGTGAGAACGGCACACCGGGTCTATCCCACTCCTTAGTAATAATTTCAGTTAGTCTTTTAGGTATAGGAAAAACGTCAGTACTTGTTGGTACAGCAAAATATTTATCCAACCTACACATTTTCTCGGGTATTGCAACTGTGTTACAATCATTCAGGGCCGCTAACACCTCCCCTAGTAAAACACGGAGGTTTTCCAGCTTAAATTTAAAATTTGAAATATCTGAATCCAATCTGTTTGGATCAGAACCGTCAGCCGCAGAATGAAGCTCTCCGTCCTCATGTTCTGCAAGTTGTGACGCAGTATCTGACATGGCCCTAACATTATCAGCGCACTCTGTTCTCACTCCAGAGTGATCACGCTTGCCCCTTAGTTCTGGTAATTTAGCCAAAACCTCAGTCATAACAGTAGCCATATCTTGTAATGTTATTTGTAATGGCCGCCCAGATGTACTTGGCGTCGCCATATCGCGCACGTCCCGAGCGGGAGATGCAGGTACTGTCACGTGAGGCGAGTTAGTCGGCATAACTCTCCCCTCGTTGTTTGGTGAAATTTGTTCAATTTGTACAGATTGACTTTTATTTAATGTAGCATCAATACAGTTAGTACATAAATTTCTATTGGGCTCCACCTTGGCTTTAGTACAAATAGTACAGGTCTCATCTTCTGAATCAGACATGTTTAACAAACTAGCAAATAAACTTGCAATTTGGAAATACTATACAAGTAAAATACAATGAAAAAAACGAACTGTGCTTGAAAAGCACTGAATATATATAACAGATGAAATCAATCAGCTTTGTAAAACAAAATGCAACTTAGTAAAGGCTTGTACCCAGTAGCAAGAAATAACTAACCCTGAGGCATAAAAAAGTTAAAGAATAAACGTTTTTTTATCACAGTCAACTACAATCTTACAGCTCTGTTAGATTACTTCCCTCAAATTAGCTTTGAAGATCCCTGGGTTCTGTAGAGATAAACCGGAACATGCAGGAAAAAAACAATGAGCTTTTGACTGAAATTTTTGATGCGTAGCAAAAGCGCCAAAAAAGGTCCCACCCCCTCACACACAACAGTGAGAGAGATTAAAAACTGTCATAATTAGATCCAGCAACTGCCAAGTGGAAAAATAGTGCCCAAACATTTTATTCACCCAGTACCTCAGAAAATGAAAACGATTTTACATTCCAGCAAAAACGTTTAACATAATTAAGAATTATTAAAAAGCCTGTTGTATTTCTATTAGGCTAAATCTTATATACACAGTGTAATTCCAGTGAAGTACCATTCCCCAGAATACTAAAATGTAAATTATACATACATGATATAATGTCGGTATGGCAGGATTTTCTCAGCAATTCCATTGTTAGAAAATAAAAACTGCTACATACCTTTTTGCAGAATAAACTGCCCGCTGTCCCCTGATCTGAAGTTTACCTCTCCTCAGATGGCCGAGAAACAGCAATATGATCTTAACAACTCCGGCTAAAATCATAGTAAAAACTCTGGTAGATTCTTCTTCAAACTCTACCAGAGAAGGAATAACACACTCCGGTGCTATTAAAAAATAACAAACTTTTGATTGAAGAAATAAACTAAATAAAATCACCATAGTCCTCTCACACATCCTATCTAGTCGTTGGGTGCAAGAGAATGACTGGGGGTGACGTAGAGGGGAGGGGCTATATGCAACTCTGCTGGGTGAATCCTCTTGCACTTCCTGTTGGGGAGGAGTAATATCCCAGAAGTAATGATGACCCGTGGACTGATCACACTTAACAGAAGAAAGTACCTGTAAAATAAATCCTAACCTAAGTTACAATTAAACCTAACACTACACTATCAATAAATTAATTAAATAAACTACCTACAATTATCTACAATTAAACCTAACACTACACTATCAATAAATAAATTAAATACAAATACCTACAAATAAATACAAATAAATACACTAACTAAAGTACAAAAAATAAAAAAAGAACTAAGTTACAAAAAATAAAAAAATAATTTACAAACATTATAAAAATATTACAACAATTTTAAGCTAATTACACCTACTCTAAGCCCCCTAATAAAATAAAAAAGCCCCCCAAAATAAAAAAATGCCCTACCCTATTCTAAAATAAAAATTTAAAAGCTCTTTTACCTTACCAGCCCTTAAAAGGGCCTTTTGCGGGGCATGCCCCAAAGAATTCTGCTCTCTTTTCCCTGTAAAAAAACATACAATACCCGCCCCCCAACATTACAACCCACCACCCACATACCCCTAATCTAACCCAAACCCCCCTTAAATAAACCTAACACTAAGCCCCTGAAGATCTTCCTACCTTGTCTTCACCACGCCGGGTATCACAGATCCGTCCAGAAGAGGGTCCAAAGTCTTCCTCCTATCTGGGGCTGAAGAGGTCCATCATCCGGCTGAAGTCTTCCTCCTATCCGGGGCTGAAGAGGTCCATCATCCGGCTGAAGTCTTCCTCCTATCCGGGGCTGAAGAGGTCCATCATCCGGCTGAAGTCTTCTATCAAGCGGCATCTTTAATCTTCTTTCTTCCGGCTCCATCTTCATCCCGCCGACGCGGAACATCCATCCTGGCCGACGACTTCCAGACGAATGACGGTTCCTTTAAGGGACGTCATCCAAGATGGCGTCCCTCGAATTCCGATTGGCTGATAGGATTCTATCAGCCAATCGGAATTGAGGTAGGAAAATTCTGATTGAATCAGCCAATCAGATTGAGCTCGCATTCTATTGGCTGATCGGAACAGCCAATAGAATGCGAGCTCAATCTGATTGGCTGATCCAATCAGCCAATCGGATTGAACTTGAATCTGATTGGCTGATTCCATCAGCCAATCAGAATTTTCCTACCTTAATTCCGATTGGCTGATAGAATCCTATCAGCCAATCGGAATTCAAGGGACGCCATCTTGGATGACGTCCCTTAAAGGAACCGTCATTTGTCGGGAAGTCGTCGGCCAGGATAGATGTTCCGCGTCGGCGGGATGAAGATGGACCCGGAAGAAAGAAGATTGAAGATGCCGCTTGATAGAAGACTTCAGCCGGATGATGGACCTCTTCAGCCCCGGATAGGAGGAAGACTTCAGCCGGATGATGGACCTCTTCAGCCCCGGATAGGAGGAAGACTTCAACCGAATGATGGACCTCTTCAGCCCCACTTCTGGATGGATCGGTGATACCCGGCATGGTGAAGACAAGGTAGGAAGTTCTTCAGGGGCTTAGTGTTAAATTTATTAAAGGGGGGTTTGGGTTAGATTAGGGGTATGTGGGTTGTAATGTTGGGGGGGTATTGTATGTTTTTTTTACAGGCAAAAGAGAGCAGAATTCTTTGGGGCATGCCCCGCAAAAGGCCCTTTTAAGGGCTGGTAAGGTAAAAGAGCTTTTCAATTTTTATTTTAGAATAGGGTAGGGCTTTTTTTTTTTGGGGGGGCTTTTTTATTTTATTAGGGGGCTTAGAGTAGGTGTCATTAGCTTAAAATTGTTGAATTATTTTTATAATGTTTGTAAATTATTTTTTTATTTTTTGTAACTTAGTTCATTTTTTATTTTTTGTACTTTAGCTAGTGTATTTATTTGTAGGTATTTGTATTTAATTTATTTATTGACTAGTCCTAAAGCCCGTTCACACGGGCCGTGTGGTTTATTTTTATATTCTCTCTCTCTCCCCTCTTTCTCCCCCCTGTCTCTCTCACTCTCTCCCCCCTGTCTCTCTCACTCTCACTCCCCTGTCTCACTCTCACTCCCCCTCTCTCCTCCCCCCTGTCTCTCTCTCTCTCTCTCTCCCCTGTCTGTCTCTCTCTCTCCCCTCTCTCTCTCTCCCTGTCTCTCTCTCTCCCCCCCGTCTCCCTCTCCCCTGTCTCTCTCACCCTCCCCTGTCTCCCTCTCCCCTGTCTCTCTCACCCTCTCCCCTGTCTCCCTCTCCCCCCGTCTCTCTCTCTCCCCCCTGTCTCTCTCACCCTCTCCCCTGTCTCCCTCTCCCCTGTCTCTCTCACCCTCTCCCCTGTCTCCCTCTCCCCTGTCTCTCTCACCCTCTCCCCTGTCTCCCTCTCCCCTGTCTCTCTCTTCCTCTCCCCTGTCTCCCTCTCCCCTGTCTCTCTCTCCCTCTCCCCTGTCTCTCTCTCCCTCTCCCTTGTCCCCCTGTCTCCCTCTCCCCTGTCTCCCTCTCCCCTGTCTCCCTCTCCCCTGTCTCCCTCTCCCCTGTCTCCCTCTCCCCTGTCTCCCTCTCCCCTCTCCCCTCTCTCCCTCTCCCCTGTCTCCCTCTCCCCTCTCTCCCTCTACCCTGTCTCCCTCTCCCCTGTCTCCCTCTCCCCTGCCTGTCTCCCTCTCCCCTGCCTGTCTCCCTCTCCCCTGTCTCCCTCTCCCCTGTCACCCTCTCCCCTGTCTCCCTCTCCCCTGTCTCCCTCTCCCCTGTCTCTCTCACCCTCTCCCCTGTCTCCCTCTCCCCTGTCTCTCTCTCCCTCTCCCCTGTCTCCCTCTCCCCTGTCTCCCTCTCCCCTGTCTCTGATCAGCTGCTTTCAACGGCTATTTGCTAAGTGGGTTGTCAACGGCTAGTGCGAGGGTGTGATAGGCGGCTAGGCTAGTTGCGTGCGCATTGTGTGATAGGCTAGTAGGCTAAGTGGGTTGTCAACGGCTAGTGCGAGGGTGTGATAGGCGGCTAGGGTTCGCGTGCGCGTTGGCTCAAATCAGTTTTGTGAGTGTGCGTGCGCAGCAAGGGGGGTCAAAGTGCTAACAAACATGCTAAGTGGGTTGTGTGTGCGATCAACAGCTGGCCAAGGGTGCGCGTGCGATCAGCGGCAAGAGTTTGTCTGAACTGCGCATGACGGCTTCAGACAAACTCTTGTCTTTTATAATATAGGATAGTGTAGTGTTAGGTTTAATTGTAGATAGTTTATTTAATTAATTTATTGATAGTGTAGTGTTAGGTTTAATTGTAACTTAGGTTAGGATTTATTTTATAGGTACTTTTGTAATTATTTTAACTAGGTAGCTATTGTACCTGGTTAAAATAAATACAAAGTTGCCTGTAAAATAAATATTAATCCTAAAATAGCTACAATATAATTATTATTTATTTTTTTTTACTTGAAATTTTCTTTATTCAGCTTCATAAATCATAACAGCCAAAGTCCTCAAATTCACAAAAAAGAGAAAACAGCATTCAATACAAAACATAAATTTTCCGCATTGTTGCTTGCTAACATGTCTCTACAATATAATTATTAGTTATATTGTAGCTATATTAGGTTTTATTTTACAGGTAAGTATTTAGCTTTAAATAGGAATAATTTATTTAATAAGATTTATTTTATTTCGTTAGATAAAAATGATATTTAACTTAGGGGGTGTTAGGGTTAGACTTAGCTTTAGGGGTTAATACATTTATTAGAGTAGCGGCGAGGTCCGGTCGGCAGATTAGGGGTTAATAATTGTAGGTAGGTAGCGGCGACGTTGGGGGGGCAGATTAGGGGTTAATAAATATAATATAGGGGTCGGCGGTGTTAGGGGCAGCAGATTAGGGGTACATAGGGATAATGTAGGTTGCGGCGGTGTGCGGTCGGCAGATTAGGGGTTAAAAAAATTTATTAGAGTGGCGGGGATGTGGGGGGCCTCGGTTTAGGGGTACATAGGTAGTTTATGGGTGTTAGTGTACTTTAGAGCACAGTAGTTAAGAGCTTTATGAACCGGCGTTAGCCCAGAAAGCTCTTAACTCCTGGCTTTTCTCTGCGGCTGGAGTCTTGTCGTTAGATTTCTAACGCTCACTTCAGCCAAGACTCTAAAAACCGGCGTTAGAAAGATCCCATTGAAAAGATAGGATACGCAATTGGCGTAGGGGGATCTGCGGTATGGAAAAGTCGCAGCTGGAAAGTGAGCGTTAGACCATTTCCTGACTGACTCTAAATACCAGCGGGCGGCCAAAACCAGCGTTAGGACCCCCTAACGCTGGTTTTGACGGCTAACGCAGAACTCTAAATCTAGGCCTAAGGGTTTATTTTACAGGTAAGTATTTAGTTTTAAATAGGAATACTTTAGATAATAATAGTAATATTATTTATATTTATTTAAATAATAATTAAGTTAGGGGGGTGTTAGGGTTAGACTTAGGTTTAGGGATTAATACATTTATTATAGTGGTGGCGACGTTGGCGGCGGCAGATTAGGGGTTAATAGATTTAATAGGCTATGTGGGCTATGGCGGTTTAGGGGTTAATACTAGAATAGGTTTATTGCGGTGCGGGCTATGGTGGTTTAGGAGTTAATAATTAGGCTTATTGCGTTGTGGGGGGTTGTCGGTCTAGGGGTTAATACATTTATAATTAGAAGTGAGAGGGGGGATTGCGGATATAGGGGTATACATGTCTGTCTTATTTTGTGGAAGTGTGTTAGACAGTTACGGGGATTTACAATTTTAGTACGTTTTCTTAGGCACCGGCAGTTTCTAAAGTGCCCTAAGTCACTGGCGACTCCAGAAATTTGTACTTACGCTCATTTCTGGACATTGCTAGTTTATCCGACTTACGGCACTTAGGAAATGCCGGCAAAAACATAATTTATGTAAGAATTAACCGGATAAATTCATTTCTTTCATATTGGCAAGAGTCCATGAGCTAGTGACGTATGGGATATACATTCCTACCAGGAGGGGCATAGTTTCCCAAACCTCAAAATGCCTATAAATACACCCCCCCACCACACCCATAATTCAGTTTAACGAATAGCCAATAAGTGGGGTGAAAAGAAAGGAGCGAAAGCATCAACAAGGAATTGGAATAATTGTGCTTTATACAAAAAAATCATAACCACCACAAAAAGGGTAGGCCTCATGGACTCTTGCCAATATGAAAGAAATTAATTTATCAGGTAAATTCTTACATAAATTATGTTTTCTTTCATGTAATTGGCAAGAGTCCATGAGCTAGTGACGTATGGGATAGCAAAAACCCAAGATGTGGAACTCCACGCAGAAGGTATCTGTTTCTTATGATGTCAGTATATGGCCGGGTTATAATACAATATATTTAATAATTATTCTTTAAAATAAACCCCCAATAAAAATGCATATACAAAACAATAAAATTAATGTAAATTCCTAAATTCTTTATATTAGTTAAAATTTATAGACACATTGGATCATATTTCTAGAAAACCAGATATGAATCAATACTATACAAGTTTAAACTGTTATCATATTCTTTACACAGCAAACCAAATGTACCTTTAGAATTAGTCTTATTCACAATTGAATTGCATTACCTCACCACAATGAAATATGACAGTATGGGTCACTAACTTGCAGACAACTATACTTTAACTATTTAGCCCACAAATTATTCTATACACTCTAATTAAAACACCAGAAGTTATATATATTCTAAATGTAAACAGCCAGTTTATATGCCAATTTATCTAAGCTGAAATGAATTCTTAATTATCTACAATAAAGACAAATTCTAAAATATATTTATATATTTGCAAAGATAAATTACTTAGCATACAAAAGGCAAGCTTAAAACTATACAGGACTATGAATGCAAGCTCAAATACAAAATGCCCTTTTTAAATCTACTAACTGCAATTTGATTTAGCAATAATGAATGTATTTGCTTTATAATATCAAATTATATACTTTACCAAATAAGCAATCAATGTTTCATATTCCAGAGTTTCTTGTGGGTCATCTGTGGAGGGTTTACTCACAATGTGCACAGGTTTAGACTTCCAGAATTATTAATCTTTCTTTGTTCAAGAAAGTGTCCCCAAAATGGCAGAGAGTATACTTGGCACCAAAGCCTATGTATTTTCTTTCCAAAACTTAATGCTTCCTTCAGTCTCTCTTATGTGCCGTGAGTCTGGACCTTTATTCCAAGTAAAATAAAGAATTCCTCCCCCGTTTCATTAATCATTTCCACAAGATTTCGGATTGGCCCTTCGAGTTGAAACATTTGATTGGCTTCTTGGATTTGCATATGTTTTAAACCATCAATTTGTTTGGCTGTCATACCGTTTTAATCCCCTAGGGGCAGCAAACAACCAGAAATGCAGTTTCTATTCCTAACACTGCTAACAGTAAATACAGTTCCTATATATTTTTATTCAATATACCATATTTTTTTTAGTATCAGCAAGTCACATGTTCCAAGTGTATTGAACCATGTCATACTATTCATCTTGATTATTTTAATATGAAACACCAGTATGTTTCTATTGATCATATTGATAAACAATTACACTGTCAATTATTTGCTCTCCCCCAGAATCATAGTATTTAAAATCCTGATATATATTCCTACAAACACAGCATATTTCACATTCCCAACATTTTTTTTTAATACACAGATCCATGTTCATGGCTAACATTCAATGGACATCTTGCTGTCTGTAAGATAACAAAAAAAAATACTGTTTTGAAACAACATTTATACATCTACCATACAGCTTATTCATTAAGTTCCATATACACTTATCTAATATGTTGCTATTTGTCACTGCTTCTTAGGTCCGCAAATACACATTTCTATACAGTATTTAAAATTATACAGGCTGTATTTTAAAAGGAACCCAAGAGTTACAATGCAAAACATGTGCTTTTGCTTAGCTAATCTTCCTCTAGACATAACGTCTAGAATTTGTGGATTCAAAACAACAGGGACAATTTAAAACATGTGACACTTAGTAATTTCTTCAGCTAAAAATTTGGTCCACGAATCTCATTAGGCCTCAAAGGTTCCTGTGATCTTAGGTAATGAGACAGATGCACTATTTGAAAAAAACTTACCTTTTCTCTAATTGAAACAGAGAGAGGGGGTTTGTTTACACACAGTTTCACAAATAAAATGCGTTCTTGGTCTTATCATAAATCTATGTGTAGATAAATATACATACATATATATAATTTAATGATACTCAGATATCCTGACAATGACCTCTCCTGCTTATAAAAAGCACTTGTACCAGCTAAGTGATCAGTTAGTAATGATCGTCTGTTTTATTTAGCAGTGTGATCTGCTCCTGTCAAACGCTCTGCCAAGACAGTCACTAGAGCAGAACTCTGTGTGACAGGAGCAGCTCACACTGCTAAATAAAACAGACGATCATTACTAGCGTGTCTGAGAGCCTCCCACTCCCCTCACGGAGCTAACAAATGATTTACGACAATAGTGACTGAAGCCGTGCACTGGAAATGGCCTTGCTTAGAGCATAAAACGTATGGGCAGTTTAAAGAGTAAAACTGTGGGGGGCATTAAAAACATTAACAGTGATTATAAAGAATTTTATTTCAATTGTGCTTCATAATATGTGTGTATATAAATAGCTAAAGCTAAATACATTTATACTGTGAGTGACAAATATCTTCAGAGATTGCAGCTCACACACTGCAGACTGATGGATTCTCTAAGTAACATGCTGTGCGTGCCATGTGACTGCATCATGAGCATTTGATTACTGTGCCCCTGAAACGTACATTACAATATGGCAGCTAACATAGGATATCAAGCACTGGATCAACACTGTACTTTAAAACAATTTCCTTCAGCAGTTTGGGGTAAGAGGAACAGCAGTGATTATTTTATTTTTATTAATAATAAAAAGTAGGTTTTAGGGATTATTAGAATACAGGTGTTAAGGGTCTCTTTAAAGTAACCATTTAACAGGGTTTAAAGTATCTGTATTCCACAGATTGTTTACACATTTTATCTGTGCCTTATTAGCCTCAGCAGAAGAGATGAGATAAGAGAGACATAGGTTTTAACACTGCAGCTCCCATTATTTTATAGACATCGAGGGGATTGGAAAGCCAACAATTTTCAGTGACATCACAGAAAAAGGGAACAAAACAATAATGAAAGTATATGGCAAAGTAGTATCATTACATGCAACTAAACAATTTGTATCACAATCTCAAAGTTTTGCCCCCTTTGTTGAGTTGTTTTGGAGCTTTTGGATACAAAGAACAGACAGCGCTACAATTAAAGATCCAAAAATGTATTTATTTATTTTTACAAATACAATAAAACATAACATTTAAGATACAATTACAATTGTCCATAGGCTATCATATTATTGGTAAAACAAAAACAATAGTCACTTCCCAGCACTACCAAAAAGCAAAAATACTTGCCCAGTAAGACTTAGAATTTCTCTAAATTCTTGTCCAGACTAAACAGAAACACAAAGCGTTTCAAGGACATGACTCTTTATCAGGATTTTGGAGGCCTCTTGCACTTTTGATGTTAATGTAAGAACTCGCCCTATACATCTATGCAACTGGTCAATTTAAATTCCAGCTAGGAAAATGCTGTCACCTCAGTGATCACCTGATTATAATGCCCTCAACAGTACCTATATTTTTTTTTTAAAAAAAGGCTTAACATACAAATAAGGGCCTTTGGGTATATTTATATAACTTTGAACTACACATAGGGGCTCCCTCCCATGAACCTCTATGCAAAAAAGCACATTTTATGCCAGTTTATCACCTTAATATTCAAACCTATATAGGGACCTTGGATCCCCCAGGGATGACGAGCAGACTGGGCCACCTCATAACAATTTAAGGTGCAGAGGGAACTTAAAAAAGTCAAAAAGTAAGCTATAATGTGGATACCTATATGTCACAATCTGAACTTAACAGGGTTAAGCTCTGATTTTCCTTAATATGAATTTTCTGATGAGTAATAAGATGTGATTTCCGAGTTAAACATTTGCCACACTGAGAACAGGAAAATGGCTTTGCTCCTGTATGGATTTTCTGATGCTTAGTAAGATTTGATTTTAGAGTAAAACATCTTCCACAGTCAAAACAGGAAAATTCTCTCTCTCCTGTATGAATTTTCTGATGCCTAACTAGATCTGATTTCAGAATAAAACATTTCTCACAGTCAGAACATGAATATGCTTTTTCTCCTGTATGAATTTTCTGATGATGAAGAAGAGCTGATTTCCAAGAGAAACATTTCTTACAGTCAGAACATGAAAATGCTTTCTCTCCAGTATGAATCTTCTGATGCCTAATAAGATCTGATTCCAGAATAAAACATTTCTTACAGTCAGAACATGAAAATGCTTTCTCTCCAGTATGAATCTTCTGATGTTTAATAAGATGTGATTTTCGAGTTAAACATTTGCCACATTCAGAACAAGAAAATGCCTTTTTTCCTATATGGATTTTCTGATGCTTAATAAGATTTGATTTTAGAGTAAAACATCTCCCACAGTCAGAACAGGAGAATGCTTTCTCTCCTGTATGAATTTTCTGATGCCTAATTAGATCTGATTTCAGAATAAAACATTTCTCACAGTCAGAACATGAAAATGCTTTTTCCCCTCTATGAAATTTCTGATGATGAACAAGAGTTGATTTCCAAGTAAAACATTTCCCACATTCAGAACAGGAAAATGCTTTCTCTCCAGTATGAATCTTCTGATGCCTAATAAGATCCGATTTCAGAATAAAACATTTCTCACAGTCAGAACATGAAAATGCTTTCTCTCCTGTATGAATTTTCTGATGTTTAATAAGAGTTGATTTGAGAGCAAAACATTTTCCACAGTAAGAACATGAAAAATCTTTCTCCCCTGTATGAATTTTCTGATGCCTAATAAGAGTTGATTTTTGAGTAAAACATTTCCCACAGTCAGAACATGAAAAAGCTTTATTTCCTGTATGAGTTTTCAGATGGCCAATAAGATTTGATTTCTTGGCAAAACATTTTCCACATTGAGGACATAAATTTACTACATGACTACTTTGAATTTGAAGAAAATTGAACGAAACATCAGCACTCTGACCATGACTTTGATTGTAACAGTTTGTGAATTCACCTGTTGATAGCAAATACAATGAGAGTGATGTTATTTACTAATGACATAATTATTTTATTTTGAGAACATTTTAGCTATTCTGAATTAGTGCCTACCAGAAAGGTAAGGGATATCCTATGACTTCCCTCATCTCCATGCTAAGGCTTAAGGACAGTATATTAGACATTAGGGACTATTTTTAAGGACATTCTCTGCATCCTATATTTGTCAGTCACTGAAATAAATAGTAATTAATAATGTTGCAATTGTTTTACCTATTATTTTTCTTAAATGTATTTTTAAAATTGTGTTAACAGACAATTTTAGTAATACAATCATTTCAGTTCCAAAAACTTTCTGTATTAACTAGTGGTTGTGTGTGCAAAGTATTCAGCTTTTTTTTATTTTTAGAATGTTGCATTTATACCACATGATTTTTAATTGCAATAAATATTTTCTGTTCATCAGATTATCATTTCCTATAAAAAAAACAAAACATAATATATGACAGAAGCACTTAGTAAAGCTGGACAAGGAAAAATGTAAGATTGATGACATAATGTTTAGAATATATATTTGACAGTAACAATATGTCTTGAATTTCTATTGTACAAGATTTTTCTTAGAAAAAAAACTTAATAAAAACCTTTTTTCATTAAAATGGCTTGTATTTCAAGCCGAAACATAAAAAAAAGTAATGAACGCTGTGTATGATGACCATGTTTGGTCATCCTAGGGGGTCATCCAGGTCTTGCTGGAACTGCCTGTGATGTTGCCATGTGTGATGTCACAGATAGCCAGGAGCTCCCTGCTGAGTTAAAGAATTTCCTGGTTGTAAGCACTGGTCTGGTCTGAATTATGAATATGACTTTATTAATTATTGGTGCTGATTTTGTCCTCCCTTCTCCTCTGCTGAAATATATTTGGCTTGTGGAGATTCTGTCTGCATTATGAAGGGATTTTGAATCACCCCATCATAAACCTCCCCCCCATTGATTATTTTATTTTATATCAAGGGGTGTTAATGTTCATAGGTTTTGATCCTGTGTATGGCAATTTGGATTGAGCCCTCTTTTTATATATATATATATATATATATATATATATATATATATATATATATATATATATATAGGTTTATCCTTTTTAAATGGTTGGATTTATGTGCTCACACTGAAGGGCACTTTAGAAGCAGCAATTAGTTACATCTTTATTGCTTAATCCTTTTGCTGTTCTACCCTTCGTTGATAGTGACAGAAATACCCCTAGGAGATCTATTATAACAAAATGATCCCACCTATGCATATTTATTAATTAAACAAACCATAGGCTAAAATAGATGGATAATCTCTTTGACTAGAAATCTGATGGCTGACCACTTATCCCATCAGAAAAAAATTAAATCTAACGTTTTGAAGTTTGATATTCAAATAACTAAAGAAAACTAACGGATGGTATTATTTGTTTAAATCTTCTACATTCTTAAGAAACAATTACACATTGAGATCCTTTACCATAAATTCCGTTAACTTTAATTAAGTGACCAAGAAATCTTTTGTTACACTTTGGTTATGTGTTCAAATGTTAACAGTTTATATCTGCTAAATGAACATTAGGAATACATAATTTCATGAACAATTTGAGATGTTTAAAACTGTACCTTTAAATTTGTGTTAACTGTTCTGCCAATCAGACCCCAGAGAGGAATTCTTACGTATCAATGAGTGTGTTGAATTTTAAGGACTATGAGTACGGCATCTAGCCGAAACGCGTTAGTCTGTAGTGTTTAAGGGTACTGACTCTCCATGTTTTAACAAATTTATACAATAAAGTAAATTTTTTTTCTATACCAGCTACTGACAACCCTTCTTTTCCTGAAGGGGTTTAAGAGCCTAAATCTCAGACAGCAGAAAACTTACAGGGAAGAGACCCCTCATTTGAAAGAGGCCTCTGTAAGATGCAGATGATCACCATAAAAAGGCAGTAACCTGCAGCAGCACATAAAATTACACTAAGGAAGGGAGCTCTAAAAGGGACACTCTACTTGATTTTGTTATTGTTTAAAAAATAGATAACCCCTTTACTACCCATTTCCCAGCTTTGCAAAACAAATAATTATATTAATATACTTTTTAACCTCTAAGTTTGACTGTTGCTAAGTCCCTGCAGGCCACATCTTATCTCAGCTCAGGGCTTTTTATTAGCTTTTAAAATCTTGCCAGACAGTGCTGGTTCACGTGTGCTATATAGATAACACTGTGCTCACTCCCATGGAGTTATGTAGAGACTGTGGCCTCTGCAGAAACTTACCATATTGTAAACTAGGTTTTGCTCATCTGATAAATTAATTTATTTTGTGACGGAGTCCAAAAGATCATCACATTTTAGATTAAACTCCAGTCCATGAGAAGGAGGCAAAAACACCCCCCCTACTTACTTAATCTCTTCTACTCTCCCAGAATCCCTCAGTCATACCTATTGCCAAATAAACGAGGAAAGTTTAAAAAAGGTCAAAATGTGGCCAATGAAGTACACGTCCTGCCACAAGCTATACAGATTAACAAGGGAAGGGGTTTGTGGAATCTCACCAGCACAAAAGAAACAAAATTGATGCTAACCTGATACATTATGTTCATTCTTGGCAGTGAGAGTCCACGATTCATTCATAACCTTTGGGAAATACTTCACCTGGCCACTAGAATTTAGTGAATGTGTGTAACAAAGACCAAGTTGCAGATTTACAAATCTGTTCCACTGAAGCCTCATTCTTGAAGGCCCAAGAGGAAGACACAGCACGGGTAGAGTGAGCCGTGATCCGAGATGGAGACTGCTGACCCATTTCAACGTATGCCATGCGAATCAGACTGTGAAGCCAGAAAGACAAGGAAACAGCAGTGGTCTTCTGACCCTTGTGCTTACCAGCGTACAAAATGGATAAGGAATATGACTGACAGAATTAATTGGTAGCATGAAGGTAGAACTTTAATGCTCTAACCACATCCAGATTGGGGAACAACCGTTCCTTAGAAAAAGATCGATTAGGATAAATGGACGGAACAATCATCTCCTGATTGATGTTATGAGTAGAAACAATCTAAGGTAAAAAAAAAAACATCTTCGTACGTAACACAGCCTTATCCGCATAAAAAATGAAATAAGGTGGATCATAAAGAAGAACATAACCTGAATGCTCAAAAGGAGCCTGCTGCAGAACCTTAAGACAAGAATAAGGTTTGAATATTGGTTTGAAATCAGGTCAAATTTGGGCAAGAGTCTGAACAAAAAAGACTAAACTTCTGGTAACCGAGCCAACTTATTATGCAAAAGAACAGAAAGGGCAGAAATCTGACCCTTAAGAGAACTAGCCGACAAACCCTTCTTACATCCTGGAGAAACTGCAGAATCTGCAGAACCTTCACCTTGTGCCAAGAAAAATCCCTATCTGTACACCAAGATATGTAGGTCTTCCAGACCTTGTGATAGTCTAGTGACAGGCTTTCTAGCCTGTACCAAGGTATCAATAACCCTTTCTGAGAAACTCCGCTTAAATAGAACTAAGTGTTCAATCTCCAAGAAGTTAACTTCAGAGAGTCTAGATTGTGGTAGATGAAGATGATCCAACCACTGAGGCAACCTCAATAGAGGAACAGAAAACATTTGTACCAGATCCGCATACCAAGTCCTGCGTGGCCACACTGGAGCCACTAGAATAGCAGGAATGCCCTCCTGTTTTATCTGAGCTGTCACTTGGGGAAGCAGAACCACCAGAGGAAAAAGATATACAAGACTGAAGTATCAAAGAAATGCTAAGACTGAGGGTGATCTCTTGATCTCCATCCATATCTTGGCAACTTGCCATTGAGCCTGGAAGCCATGAGAACTACCTCTGGACACCCCCACCTGAGGGTGATCCCTTGAAACATTTCCTGATTCAATGACCACTCTCCTGAATAAAGTGTCTGTCGACTCAGAAAATCTGCTTCCCAATTGTCCACCCCTGGAATATGGATGGCTGAGATCTGACAATGATAAGTCTCCACCCATTGAAGGATGCGAGAGACCTCCATCGTCAGTGGACTGCCTGCGCTTCCCTGTTAGTTGACATAAGCCACCGTGTTGATGTTGTCTGACTGGAATCTAATAAAACGGATGGAACACAATAGGGGCCACGATTGCATGGGAATTTAAAATGGCCCTAATTTCCAAAATGTTTATTGGAAGCTTTGCTTCCGTCGGGCACCAAATCTCCTGAGTTCTGCGATGGCCACATACCGAGCCCCATCCTGTTAGACTTGCATCTGTCGTCAATATTTCTCAGAAGGGCACAGAAAACTCATTCCCTGAAGAATAGTTTCTGGAGACAGCCACCATAAGAGAGACTCCCTGGTCCTAGAATCCAGATTGATTATCTGGAAAAGGTCGGAATGGTCCCATTCACCTTCCAGACATGAGTCAGAAGATACCAGAGTAGTTTCTCCATTTTAGAGCTTTCAGAATGTAAAGATGGAGCTTGAACCAATATGTCATCATAGTAGAGAGCAGCCGCAATCCCCTGAAGATGGACGATCGCCAAAAGAGCTCCCAAAACCTTAGTAAATATATAGGAGGAGCAGTAGCCAATCCGAAAGGAAGAGTTACAAACCGCGATGATCCTTGTGAATGGGGATATGTAGGTACGCATTCTTCAGATATATAGTAGTTATGAACTGCCCCCTCTGAAGAAGAGGAAGGATAGATCTGATAGTCTCCATCTTGAAAGATGAAACCTTCAGAAATTTGTTGAGACTCTTTAGATCCAGGATAGGATGAAATATTCCCTCCTTTTTGGGAACAATAAACAGATTAGAGTAAAAACCTTGTCCCCTCTCTGATTGGGCACAGCACTCCACACCTCTAGATGAAATTCGGGAAAGGAGAAAAAGGGGTCCCAGGTTTCTCCCACTCCTTGGATATAATGTCAGCTATCAGAGAAGGGACAGGGAACGCTTCAGCAGGCTTAGACCTAAGTTGATATACCATGTCTAACTTGTGAATCCTCTTATCTTCCAGAGGCTTTTCCTCAGGAACATTTAAAGTTGACAAAACCTCCTTAAATATCGCAAGTGTTCTGTCAGGGTTTTTTCCCCGTTTTGTTTGCCATGTACTGCTGGCAGCCATTTTACTCACCTCTCTTGCTGACTCTGGTGCATACTGTGTGATGCTGCTCATTTCCTGCACTTCCTTTTATGGCCAGATTGGTGTACATCATCCGTGTGAGACAGGAGGCAGTCTCAGAATTGTGATGTCATCACTTATTATTTAAAGGGCCTCTGTTCAGTATGCTTTGCCCTTGCGTTGTCTCTGACCTGACCTGTTTGTGAGAGCTCCAGTGTATTACCTGGCTGTCTGACGTCCCTCCTGGTTCCTGATCTCTGGCTTGTTCCTGACTCTGCTGTTCTCCTTGTTCCTGATTCCGGCTCGTCTGACTACTCGCTTTGGCTCCTGACTCGGCTCGTCTGACTACCAGTTATGGTTTTGATTCCTGGATGGTTATTTGATTTGTGGACTTTTTATTATTTTTTGCTATTAATAAAGGTGTGATTATTTACGCACTTCTCGTCTCAGTCTGATTCCTGGCACCCTGACATTACGCAAGGGCCATGATCCTGATGGTGCTAATAATCCACCTTTACCTGCCATAATTTCCAGGATGGATGAACAGGATCACCGCTTGGATCAATTTGCACTAGCCCTGCAAACCCTGCTGACTCGCACTGCACATTTGGACCAAAGTGTCCCGCAAGTTATGGCTGCTCCTGTTTCCGCTGCTGCACCTAGTCCTACCAGGAGCATGTCCGGTTCTGCACCTCTACCTCAGCGTTATGGAGGCGATCCTAATCAGTGCAGAGGGTTTTTGAACCAGGTGGGCATTTACTTTGAGATGTTACCTCAGGCGTTTCCCTCTGACAGAGCTAAGGTGGGATTTCTCATCTCGTTACTCTCTGACACAGCTTTTGCCTGGGCTAATCCCTTGTGGGAGACTAATAAACCTGTGATTTCTAATTAACCTGAATTTGTGGCCGCCTTTCGAAGGGTATTTGATGTTCCGGCTTGCTCCTCCTCTACTGCTAAACGACTCATGTCCATTCAGCAAGGTACAAGATCTGTTGCTCAGTATGCCATTTAGTTCCGTACGCTTGCCGCAGAGGTAGGTTGGAATAATGAAGCCCCTGTTGCTGCCTTCTTTCATGGGCTCTCTGATGCGATTAAAGACTAAATTGCTGCCAGAGATTTACCAGAAGATCTCGAGGCATTGGTGTCTTTTTTGATCATAATTGACATCAGACTAAGTGAGAGGCCCTCTTTCAAGGAGCGCTTGCGGAAGCCTCCTGTTCCGTTGTCTCCTACGTGTTCGTTCCCACCCATGCCTCCCTCTCCTCCCATGCCTCCTGGTCCCGAGTCACCAGGTACTGCTGAGCAGATGCAGTTGGGATTCACGTGTCTCTCCGCAGCGGAGAGGGCCTTTAGGAGGAGGGAGGGGCTCTGCCTCTATTGTGGGTTACAGGGCCACCTTTTGAAGTCTTGTCCTACACGGCCGGGAAACGCTCACACCTAAGGTCCAGTCGGGGGCAGACCTTGAGTGGTTTATCGTCGTCCCCAGAACCGCTAAAGGAGAAACCTTTGGTCACGGTTGTCCTTTCCTGGGTGGACTCCTCCATAGTCACCCAGGCTCTTGTTGACTCCGGTGCTGCGGGCTATTTCATTGACAGTGCTTTTGTATCAAAGCACTCCATTCCTGTTTTTCCTCGGTCCGTTCTGCTTACTATTGAGGCCATTGATGGCAGGCCCCTTCAGCCCACATTACTCACGAAACTGCTCCGTTATCCATGGCTGTTGGGGCTCTCCATTTTGAAACCCTCCAGTTCCAGGTGATTAACTCTCCGCATTTTCTGGTTGTTCTGGGTTATTCCTGGCTCCAAAAGCATAATCCCAGTCTCGACTGGCGCAGGTCCGAAATTTTGTCGTGGTCGCAGCAATGTATTTCCACTTGTCTTTGGAAACCAGTTAAAGTCTTGTGCACTTCTTCGGTATCTCAATTGCCAGAGGAGTACCGAGAGTTCCTAGACGTTTTTGACAAGGTGCGTGCCGGTACGTTGCCTCCTCACCGGTCTTACGATTGTGCCATAGACCTGCAACCCGGAGCCATTCCTCCTCGGGCCGGGTTTACCCTCTGTCTGTTGCGGAGAATTGTGCTATGGATGAGTATGTTGCCGATGCTCTGTCGCGGGGGATCATCCGCAAATCCTGCTCTCCTGCAGGGGCTGGCTTCTTCTTTGTGAAGAAAAAGGGTGGCGAGTTAAGACCATGCATCGGTCTTAATCATCTTACCATTAATAATGCTTACCCTATTCCGCTCATTACGGAACTCTTTGACCGCCTCAAGGGAGCTACGGTCTTTACTAAACTTGATTTGAGAGGAGCGTACAATCTCGTTAGGATCAAGGAGGGCCACGAATGGAAAACAGCATTTAACACCAGAAGCGGGCATTATGAGTATCTTGTAATGCCCTTTGGCCTATGTAATGCTCCTGCTGTTTTCCAGGAATTTATTAATGATGTCCTACAAGACATGTTGCAACAGTGTGTTGTGGTGTATTTGGACGACATCCTCATACACTCACCCACACTTGAGGCTCATCGTTCTGATGTTACACGGGTTCTTCAGAGACTACGTGAGACCGGCCTGTTTTGTAAACTCGAGAAATGTGAGTTCCATCAGATTCAAGTAACCTTCCTAGGTT
This sequence comes from Bombina bombina, assembly GCF_027579735.1. Classification (NCBI taxonomy): domain Eukaryota; kingdom Metazoa; phylum Chordata; class Amphibia; order Anura; family Bombinatoridae; genus Bombina; species Bombina bombina. Next base: position 835,161,830 of record NC_069502.1, read on the forward strand.
ATGTTATATGTTATCTCCGTTGCAGGGTTCTCCATGGATCCTGACAAGTTATCTGCAGTTCTGCAGTGTCCTCGCCCAGTTGGTCTTCAGTCTGTTCAACGTTTTTTGGGGTTCGCCAATTACTATAGAAAGTTTATTAAAAACTTTCCTTCCTTGGTCAAACCTATCACAGACATGACCCGTAAAGATAATGATCCACTCCATTGGTCACCTACTGCCATTAAGGCCTTTGATAGTCTTAAGACTGCAATTGCTGCCGCTCCAGTTCTGGCTCATCCTAACCCTGTCCTGCCTTTCATTCTTGAGGTCGATGCGTCTGAGACTGGAGTAGGTGCCCTCTTCTCTCAACGTCCTACGCCTGACGGTTCCTTGCATCCGTGTGGTTTCTTCTCTAAGAAATTGTCTCCAGCGGAGTGCAATTATGAAATTGGCGACAGGGAATTACTGGCCATAATTTTGGCACTCAAGGAATGGAGGCATCTTCTTGAGGGTACTAGCGTGCCAGTGCTCATTCTTACTGACCACAAGAATTTAACTTATCTATCTGAAGCAAAACGTTTGTTGCCCCGACAGGCCAGATGGGCGCTATTTTTGTCTCGGTTTAATTATGTGGTCTCCTACCTGCCTGGTAGTAAGAATCTTAGGGCTGATGCCCTCTCTCGACAATTTTCCCCTCTGTCCAAGGAGGAGTCTGTACCTACTCCAGTTATACCTCCTGACCATATTTTGGCTACCATACGTGCTAATTTGACTTCTCCCTTGGGGGAGGAGATCCTGGCTGCACAAACCAATGCACCTCCTGAGAAACCTAGTGGTAAGTGTTTTGTTCCTGAGAATCTTCAAACTAAACTTTTGCACACTTACCACTATCCTAAAGCCGCAGGTCACCCAGGCAAGAACCAAATGATTTGGTCTGTCACTCGACAATTCTGGTGGTCAGGTCTTCGTTCTGATGTTGCTGCGTATGTTGCCTCCTGCTCAGTTTGTGCACAGAATAAGACTCCTCGACATCTTCCTGTGGGTCTTCTTCAACCTATTGCTAATGGTGAGCATCCTTGGACACATCTTTCCATGGACTTCATTGTCGAGCTCCCTGTTTCCAATGGCAATACCGTTATCCTTATGGTGGTTGACTGTTTTTCTAAAATGTCACACTGCATTCCCTTGAAGAAGTTGCCTACCGCTCAGGAGCTTGCTTCAATTTTTGCCCGGGAGGTCTTCTGTTTACATGGGTTACCCAAGGAGATGGTGTCGGACCAGGGTAGCCAGCTTGTCTCCAGATTTTGGTGTTCCTTTTGTGCTCAAATGGGGATCCAGCTTTCCTTCTCCTCAGCATATCACCCTCAATCCAATGGGGCTGCGGAACGGTCTAATCAAGCTCTGGAACAGTTCCTCGGTCGCTATGTCTCAGATCACCACAATAATTAGTCTGAACTGTTACCTTGGGCAGAGTTTGCTCGTAATAGTGCTATTAATGCTTCCTCCAAGTTATCCCCGTTCATGGCGAATTATGGGTTTCAACCATCCTTGTTGCCCTATTCATTCAGGTCTCAGGGTATTCCGGCTTTGGAGGAGCATCTCTGGTAACTCTGTTCCACGTGGGTGCAGATTCAGGATTGCCTTCATCGTTCTATGCAGCACCAAAAGTTCTAGACTGATCGTAGGCGTCTGCCCCACGCCTTCCTACAAGGTTGGTGAGAGAGTTTGGCTGTCCTCCCGCAACTTGAATCTTCGTGTGCCTTTCAATAAACTGGCTCCCCTTTATGTTGGTCCTTTTCGAATACTCCGACGGGTCAATCCTGTGGCCTACGCTCTTGACCTTCCTCCTGCAATGCGCATCTCCAATGTTTTTCATGTCTCCCTCTTGAAACCATTGGTTTGTAATCGATTTACCACTGTGTTTCCTCGTCCCCGTCCTATCTTTGTTGACAACCATGAGGAGTATGAGTTCAGCAGCATTATTGACTCTCGTATGTCCAGGGGCCGCGTACAGTATTTGGTTCACTGGAGGGGCTGTTCATGCTCCCGCCCTCCTCCGTTGCCTTCCATGCCCATTTCCCCAATAAGCCTTTTGTCCTCCCACGGGGGAGGGGTCATTGAGGGGAGGGTACTGTCAGGGTTTTTTCCCTGTTTTGTTTGCCATGTGCTGCACTTCCTTTTATGGCCAGATTGGTGTACATCATCCGTGTGAGACAGGAGGCAGTCTCAGAATTGTGATGTCATCACTTATTATTTAAAGGGTCTCTGTTCAGTATGCTTTGCCCTTGCGTTGTCTCAGACCTGTTTTTGAGAGCTCCTGTGTATTACCTGGCTGTCTGACGTCCATCCTGGTTCCTGATCTCTGGCTTGTTCCTGACTCTGCTGTTTTCCTTGTTCCTGATTCCGGCTAGTCTGACTACTCACTTTGGCTCCTGACTTGGCTCGTCTGACTACCAGCTCTGGTTTTGATTCCTGGCTTGTTATTTGATTTGTGGACTTTTTATTATTTTTTGCTATTAATAAAAGGTGTGATTATTTTTGCACTTCTCGTCTCAGTCTGATTCGGCACCCTGACATGTTTAACTTGAATCTGAAATTTAAATCCTCAACCTCTACCACCTTCTCACTAGAAGAATTAAGAGGATGAAAGTTTGCCTTCAGTACTAGCAGGGGAGTTCTGATCATCAGAAAGATGTACATGACTAATTGCAGGCACAGTGTGATAGTTATGCTCTTCAGAGCACAATGTTAAGACTTTCTCTTCCTTTTACCTGAAACTGGGAATGTGCTGAGGGCAGCAGAGACTGCTGATTTTAAATGTGCCTCAAAGTCCACAGGAAGAGCTATAACTCACTGTGGAGATTGAGCAGGAGGACTACAGGGCACTGCCTGAGATGGTTGGGACTGCAACACAGGCATGTCAGAAATAAGCGAATCCTGTGAAGACACAGGCACTGCAGCTATAAGGAGTAATAGGGAAGGTTTTGGGCTAGTTTTTTTTCTGAATGAGACTTCCGTACAGACTGTAGGCAAATCTCACTTAACTGAGCATGAGCATAAAGTAACAGATTTTCATAACATGCATTTATTTAGCTGTAAAATAACAGGTAGACACAACTCTTCCTGTGGAATACTCAAGTCCTCCATACTACCGTTATCGAAAACCCCTGATAATGAATACACCCTTTAAATATGCCCCCTTGCTGTGTCTGGAGTGTCTTACCACCTCCGGAGTACAGAGAAGCAATCCAATCTCTGGGTCGCACACAGTTACAGCCATTCTGTAGAAAAACTCACCAAGATCCAATCCACAGCTCTAGAGAAGACTGCTGCACTCATGATACGATTTGCAAGGAAAAAAGCGTGCCAACCAGGCGCGCTATATAATCCGCTTTACATAACCCCAAAGCCATGCCCATGAAGCCGGTCGCATTGAAAATGTCGGGCACCATTTATCTAAAAGATCGGTGCTCGATTGTCAACTGTGATCGTCAAGGGAATCCCCTTCTGAATAAGCCCTTCAGTTTACAGTCGCTGATAAGGCGAAACCTCATATGTATGTGAGCTCGGCTGATTCTATATGTGCACACTGAATCACACAAACTCATGCAAATACCATAAAGCTCATGAATCCCCTATCACACTGATCAGAGTACCCTCTGAGCAGAGTAACAAAGAAACCCTCTCCCACTCCAGATTGAGTAGTCTAAAGTGGTGCATAATACTGAGAGACCAGATTTCCCCCCTGAGAGGATCCTTATAGAGTAATGCACTGAGCCTGTCACAGCTCAGGGCTTATCTTACCAGAGCCTTCCTTCAAGGTACTCTTTGCTACTCCAGGTCTGACAACAAGCTCCTTCTTCTGACAGGGACATGTGGCGAAATGAAAGCAGTGTAACTCACACTGGTTGCCTATATGGTAAGATAGCAAATAATTACTGGTATGAGGCCAGGGAACCCCCTGTAACATCCAATAGCTATACTTTACCAATAGTCTAATAAGAGGTTTACATGGCTACTTAACACTCCCAGCCCTCTCATGAAGAAAACAATCCGTTAAGGACTATAAAATCTTCAGCAGACCTCTCTCTGCCTACCTCTATGAAGCAAGGCAAAAAACTACTGGAGGATAGGGAAAGTGGGAGGCATACTTATCTGTTTGTTTGGGGTGTCTTTGCCTCCTTCTGGTGGCCAGGTGAAGTATTTCCCAAAGGTAATGAATGAATTGAGGACTCTTGCTGCCATTAAAATGAAAATGAATTTATCAGATGATCATAAATTTTGTTTTCCTGCATATATGGTTAGAGTCCATGAGATCATCACATGTGGAATCTTATAGCCAAGCAGTGACGTTCACAAAACTAATATTTAATGGGGGGGGGGGGGGGGGGCAATGCAAGGTATTGGTCAGGCACGGTGGCCCACAGTACTTTACTATAAAAAATAGCACAAAGAGGAAAACACATAAAAATGGTAGAAGTTAGTGAACATATGCAAAGAGAATCAAGTAACCAATTTACATATCTAGGTCTACAGAAGCATCATTTGGGAAAGCCCAAGTAATGGTAACCACTCTAGTGTAATGAGCAAAAAATAAAATATGCTTTACAAATTAAGGCCTTAAAGGGAAAGCCAATCTTAGCATTTGTGAAACACTAGGCTTGACCATTGGAACAAATAAAGGGGCTTTCATTCATGAAGTATAAAATACTTCATGCAGAAAGCTCCTTTGTTTCAAGAGTTTGCCGCTCTGAGTTACTCAGGCAGCCCACAGCATAACGCTGATTTGCTAAGAGGTGACATTTTTACGTTTTAGCAAATAGTGTGCGAGAAATCCGGCTCCACAGGGCGCCAAGCAAAATTTCACACATGACGAACGCTTAAAACAAATAATGGAGCTTTCTGCATGAAGTATGTTATACTTCATGACTGAAAGTCCCCTTTATTTGTTCCAATGGTCAATCCTAGAATTTCACAAATGTTAGGATAGACTTTCACTTTAAGTTAAGCTGTTAAAGTAACTGCCATAACTTTGTGAACCTTGCATGGTCCAGAGAAATGGACAAACAAAGAAGAAGAGAGCCTGAAGCATATTGTGGATTCCACATAAGACTTCAGAGTACTCACCACATTACGTTTGTGAGAAAGTTGGTCCTTAAAAGAATTGGCTGATAATCTTTTCTCCAAGTCATCCTGTAGAACTCTAGAAATTCTAAAGGAATTTCACAGTATCCGTTTAAAGTACACCAAGCAAAAAATGTTTTCCATGTCTTGTGGAAGATATGCCCAGTGAGAGGTCTTCTGGCCAAAATTAAGCTATCAATGATCTAATTCAGCAAACTTCTATTCAACAAAATGAGTTCAATCACCAGGATGTCAAAGCTCAGACTTCTGAGATCCTGATGAAAGAAGGGACCATGTGAGAGGTGTTTTGTAGAGAAAGTCGTTGAGCCGCACAAGAAGACATTTGAATCAGGTCTACATCCTCAGTCCAGCTAGGCAAAGCTGGAGCATTCACTAAAGCTTGTTCTTGCTTAATTCTGGCTATTACTCTGGATAGCAACACCAATGAAGGAAAAATGTAGATAAATCTGAAGTACCAGGGAACCAATAGGGCATCTATAAGATCTACTTGAGGACCCCGACACTTGGCACAATAGAGTGGAAGATCACTATCTAGTCAAACACCTCCTGGATCAGAGCCCACTCTCCTGGGTGAAGACACTGACAACTGAGAAAGAGGGCATCCCAATTGTTCACTTAAGGAATGTGAAGGGCTAAAATCAGGCAATGATAGCATCACACCCACATGATTGTACAGAAAACTCTGAAAGTGAGTCCTCCTTAATGATTTTGCTACTCCCAGAATGGATAGGGTTCTACTGAGATGCATTAAAGGATTACTAACTTTTGTTTTTCCTATGCAAAACGGACCATACATTTAACATAGCAAGTATCACACAAATATAATGTACCTTTTTATTTGCAGAAACGAAGCTCCAAATAACGTCATCCAGCCCTCAAATGTGGGCCATCTAAGGTTTATCCTACTTGTCGGATGGCGAGTATTTGCATGAAATTAAAATACTTTTGCGTCATTCAAAGCATGCGCAATAGGATTTTCTTAGTCTCGCATTGCCACATTGTGGCACAGAAGCCGACATAACCAACACCAGAATAAAAATAATGCATGCGCATATTAAATTTAAATTGATGCGATAGGTATTCCAGCCATTCTACTGTCAAATGTATTTCATTGATAGCGGTCCAGTATTGCTTCGCTATCTGCAATATCCGCTGTGAATATTTCCACAATATATTACTTATGGCTCTGCAATGTAATTGTTAAAGGAATAATAATTCAATAGATGCATTTCTATTTTTCCGTTTCAAAAAGAATATTATACATAATAAAATTAATGCCAGTTATTGATATTTAATTCTGAGTAGCCTTCTGCTATGTCTATTGTGTAACATATAAAGCCATAAACAAAGTTTTAACTTTTGTATGTAACTCTATATGTGTAAATATATAAATAAATTTGGTATAATCATTATTTTTTTAAAGTTTTATATTAATTACTGTCTCTTATTTTTTTTAAATGTTTTATATATGTATACATCCTATTGCGTTATGATTGCATATTAACATGTGTATAATTTTAAGTAGTATATACCGTATATATTCAATATATTCTATTTGTATTAGCATTAAAATTCAATTTAATTGATTATATATAGATCATATTAATATATTGTGAATGTGAATACTAATACAAATCTTTTAAAAATCCGTATTAAAATATATAATTTTTAGGGTTAAGGATTTAAATCAATATATGATTTGTAATAATCATATATTTTGCTCGTCCATCATAGGGAGATTCTATTTTCTATTACATAATTACACCGCAACAAATTATAATGCCCAAACAATAGTAATTTCAATTGCCTTGTGTGTTACAGTGTATATTTTGATGCTCGTTAATTCTAGGGGGATTCTCGAAGCGCTCACACGCTAGCTACTTACGTTTACTGCGCAGCATAGTCTTCTGATGCAGTATCGATAGAGCGTGTCTTCTTTCCCCTAAGACAGTGACGTATCCGATGACGTTGCGCTAACTCGCTCATGCGCATTGCGCCTAGGAGTCACCATCTTCCAATTGGAGTTGTCCCCCCGGATTGGAAATCAGTAACGGCGGAAAACTCAGTGGGTTTGGAAATATATTTCTAATAGTAATATATTAAAAACGCTACATATTTAATACATGATCAACATTGAAAAAAGTTTGATTGAAAGGTATACTATTGTAATAACTCTATTCTATTTTTGACTACACTGTCCCTTTAAGCCTGCACTGTCCTCAGCAAAGCCCCCAGGATTTTGGTTAATATCCTGGGGGCTGTGGCAAGGCTAAATAGGAGCATAGAAACTGTTTACGCATGTTTAGGAAAGAAAACCTCAGGGAATTTAGATAGTCCTTGTTAATAGGAATATGCAAATAAGAGTAATTCAGATCAATGGTAGCCATAAATGAATCCTCCTGCACTAAAGGAGGTATCGTGCAAATAGCCTCCAGCTTGAAAGTGGAAATTTTCAGGAATTTGTTCAGCATTTTGAGATCCAGAACAGACCAAAATGTATCCTATTTTTGGACAGTGAAGAGTATGGAGTAGATCCCCTGGTTCAGTTCTATTGTGCGAAATTGGGCAATCACACCCTTTGTTTCCAAATCAGCAACACATGCCAAAATGGCTTTGGCCTTTAAAGGATACCACAGGGAGGTTTGGACTTAAAGCACAGTGCCAAGGATCTCACAAGGAGCAGTACATTGTAGACCAGGGGATTGGCAGATAAATCAATATTTCACCTGAGAGGCATAAGATATATCCACATTTGGGAAAATGTCACACTGCCTGGCTAAACTCTTGTCATCCCCTCTGTCCAGGAATCACTCAGAGGAAAATATTGGGTCTCAGTTTGGTAATAGAACCCCTATCAAAGAGGTATAGATCAGCAATTCACCTAACTCCGAAGCAACAAACTGACTGAGGGATTCTGGGAGAGTGTAAGACACCATTTTATAACAGTTTTGCTAGCTCTGTAGAGTGCATTCCATGCAAAAGGGAAAAGGTGTGGATGCCTTGAGAGCAATATCAAAGCCAGGATCATGTCAAACTAATCAAATTAGATTCTACAAGGAAGTAAGTAAAAATATAGAGGGTTGGCGACATCCTGTGGGAGGAGCGTGCAGCGCAAAGTTAGTGTGGATGCATTTATACAAACACAGATGCAATTATTTTTGTACTTGAAATACTAGTTATTCCTACGTTTTCTCATCTTAAATTATAATCTACCAAGGGAGGAAAAAGCACTTTCTTAATTTGCCTGGCTTTCGTGAAGAAAAAACTATAATTTGTTTTTATACACAGAAAAAGATCGCAATCAGCCTTGGTGCAGGCTAATCTAAAATAATTAAGTGCACAGTTAGCTTCCAGCAGAAGAGTCATCGTTAAATTGTAAGACATGCAAATCAATATAACATAATGTTTTGGACTGAGGTGTATGGTCCTCTGTAGAAAAAAAACTTTGTTCATTGCTTCCTAGAGACGCATTCATCTCCTTATTATCTTCTCCTACGTTGGGATAACATGCAGAAGGTGTAATCTGGTTAAGTGGCTTATGAGGCTTAAGTGAATTTCCTCCAGTGTGTAAAGGATTGTTAAGCAGTAGTAGGAGGATTAATGTATAAATCAAGCAGCAAGGGGAGATGCATTAAGGGTCGCTTGTTAAGTCACAAGTCACAGTGAAAAAACATTAATATATCACAGATTGGACAATAATAGAGACGATAATAAGTAAAGTGTCCTGTGTGCATTTTAGTTCATTGTTTGTTACATACTAAAATGAACAAATGTTTCCACACAGGTGGATAGAATCCAGCAGACAGATGGACCGAGTAAATGTGTTTAAAAGTCTCTTTATTTTGTATCCATAAAAGTATGCTGTGATCAGTCACAGAAAATAATTTTACAATATCACAGCCTGAAGCATGTCAGCCTAGCAGTTCAAGGTCTTATACTTCAGTATACAGTATTAGACCTTGAGCTGCTAGGCTGACATGCTTCAGGCTGTGATATTGTAAAATTATTTTCTGTGACTGATCACAGCATACTTTTATGGATACAAAATAAAGAGACTTTTAAACACATTTACTCGGTCCATCTGTCTGCTGGATTCTATCCACCTGTGTGGAAAATATTTGTTCATTTTATTTTTAAGTGGTTTGTCCTGGCACAATACCGCTTCCAGCAGTTTCAAAACACTCTCTCTCACTGGACGCCCCATACTTTGGTTATACTGACGGAAGGACAGCTTCACATCATCTGCATGTCTGTGATACACAGCATCCAAAGGCGCAAGTAACTGCTGAGAAGAGAGCAATTCAGCCCCTGAATGAAGAAGGGTGAGTGAGTGTTTTGTTTTTCTTATGTTTGGACTTCCATTATATATTACATTTTCTAAGTCAGCCCTGCTACTCTAACTGTGGGGCCAGTCTATTTAATTGCAAAAAATTGTGGTGCTGTCAACAAATTATGGGGCATAGCTGTTACCAAAACATTTATTTTCTATACATATAACCTAATCTATGTACTCCCCTTAAAAAGGACAAGCACTTCAGAATACGAGAGGAAACCAAATATTTATTTTATTCCCTTAGTCTTGTATATGACTGATATACAAGCTAACCTTAGGGATATTGTTTTTGAATTATTTTTGTTACATACCAAGTTGACTGTCATTTGCCAATTTTTGTTTTCTCAAATACTAACCTCTTCTTTTTAGGTTGGTTGGGAAAAGCAGTTGTTTGTATTTCTTTTTCTTTGCTATATAGAGTGGGTAGGCCAGAAGGTCACCCTGTGAGTATAACATATTAATATACAACAGGGCAAATGTAATAGGATATAATAGATATTAATCTGTAATAGAACTCAGTGTGATGAATAATATCTGTCAATTCTGCCTTATTAAGTTTTTTTTTCCATGATAACATAACATGTGAATATAAAAAAGATTAAATTGTTTCGGTGTGATTAAGAAGTCATCTAGGATTTAAAAGTTAATTATTTTTTTGACAGATCTGACATTACAACAAAAATATAGTTCATTAATAGTACTGTGTTGGATGCAGTTAAGCCATTATAATACGAACATAGTAATTGGCAGAGGTAGACTGAAATATTTTTGATTGAATCAACACACTTAGAAGGTATATCTAAAAGCCATAAAAACAGAATAGAGGGTGGGTGATAATTAGATAATTTATTGTTGGTGTAACAGGTAGAATCTGGCGGTGGCGGTGTGACCTGTTTATTAAGTATCTTGACAATTTCCCATAAAAACACAACTTTAAGTACACAAACCACATAGGTACACGAAGGGGGCCAGCTAAGGGGGAACTCCATATTTTCACTTGGTTCACAATAATAGTTATAACCGGACCGAGTCATCCGGTCATCAATTGTATTTAGCACACTTAATATAGGAATTCAGCCTGCACGTAGTGGTGTGTCTTGTCTATAACACTGCTACTACGGAAACACAAATAACTTAGTCCAGAAAAGCAATTAACTCTCAATCAACTAGCTGAATTAATATTACCACAATTTGAATCTGTTAAAAAAGAGATAGCTACTCTTTCATCAGAAATTAGATCATTTTCTAATAGAAAATCGGAGGTTGAAGAGAGAGTATCTGACTTAGAGGATAGATTAAATTCACATGAAGTAAACTGGACAAATTAACAATGCAGTTGAAAATTGATGATCTAGAAAATAGATCTCGCAGGAATAATATCCGTATTGTAGGACTACCTGAAGGTAATGAGTATAAAGACTTGGTATTATTTGGTTAAATTACCTTACCACAATTACTGGGTCTGCAAATATCAACAGAAAGAATACAGGTGGAAAGAACAAATAGGACAGGAAATATTAAAAAAATATCAGGATGGTAGTATATGGTACTGATAAAGTACCTAAACTTTCAGGATAAAATAAATATGAGACAGTATAGGAAAAACCAAATATTTAAGATAGGCACCAAACAGGTATATGTGTTCCAGGATTTCTCTGTAGAGACATCCTCAAAAAGAAAGGTAATGGCCCCGTTCTGCACGAGTTTAATAAAAGCTGGAATCAAGGCAAATCTGAGATATCCTGCTAAAATCCTAATTACAAGTACAGAAGGAAATACTAATATTCTGAATTCTGCAGAAGCTAAAATGTATTGTACTAAGAAAGGTATAGACATACAACACAGTACACAGCAGAGAGATGCTCGATCAGATATCCAGAATAGTAGTATAATGTTAAGACAAGTTACAGGATACTATATACTAATATTCTATGCCCGGGGTATTAACCCCATTACTGCTAGTGCCAGGTGTTGGGTTTTCTATCTTTTTTGTCTTTTAATTTTTTTTTTCTTCCTTCCCGTCCTTCTTCCCTTACCCCCCCATACGGCCCCCAGGTTCTCACCCGCTTCTTGAAAAGAAAGAGTGGGAAAATAATTTTTAATGAACTGTTTTTTTTTAATAAAAAGTAATTAATATGTTGATATATGTTCCTTGTTGAAATATGTTTCTTGGAATGTGGGATGAATAACTTCCCCCATTAAAAGAAAAAATATTTTTAAAATGCTTAAATGCCATACCCCAGATATCATCTTTTTACAGGAACTACACTTAAAAGAGACGGAAATATCGAAGTTAAAAGTTAACTGGATTTCGGAAATAATAGCGACCCCATGTAGTAGCAGGAAATGCGGCAATGCCATATTGTTTAATAGAAAAATGGTATATAAAATTAAAAAACAAGAGCTAGATCCGCTTGGGAGATTTTTGATTATACAAGTCGAAATTTATAATAAGATCTGGGAATTCTGGGCAAAAATTAAGAATAAGTTAACTCCTTATTTAGGGCAAAACTTAGTTATGGCTGGGGATTTTAACTCAACTATGTTACCGGAGATAGACAGGCTCTGGTCTAAAGCCAAAAGATTACATTATAGAGAGGCAAAGCTCTTAAAGGAGTTTGCAAGGACATTAAAATTCAAAGATATATGGCGCTTACAACATCCAGATGAACAAGGTTTTTCCTGCGAATCCAAAGCACATAAAAACATTTTTCCTGATAGATGAGAAATTACTAGCCCTTGATTTGGAATCACAAATTGCAGAGATAGTAATATCAGATCATGCAAAAATCAGTCTAAAGATAAGCGGAATGGCAAAAAATATAAGTAACACAAATTCATTTTGCTTTCCCAAATACATGGTGCATGATGAGAAATTTTAGAATTGGCTATCTGAAAGGTGGAAGGAATATTATAAGCTGAATAGGTCATATTTGTACAATACTGAAAAATTCTGTGAAGCTGGGAAAGCAGTCCTCAGAGGGGAGATAAGAGCATATATGATAAAAAGAAAGCGGAAATATAAGGCTAGAGAGTTTCATTTAGCAAACCAACTCAAAAATTCATATAGCAAGTACGTAAATAATACAAATGCAAATACCTGGAAAAGTTACAATCTCGCCAAACTGGAGAGGGAGACTTTCCTGAGAGAAAGTTGGGCACGGGAAGACATTAAGATAAGAGCATACTGCCAAGGGTATCAGGGGATCTCTGCCAAACATTTAGCAAAAATAATTAAGTTCAGGAAAAGCAACAATATGATTCCAATAATCAAAGAAGGCACTAAAACATATACAGTCAACAGAGATACGAGAGGCATTCTTTAGGTATTTTCGGAAATTATACTCAAGATAAAATTAATGAGAACGAGAAAGGAGAATTCTGGCAAAAAATTAAAATACTGAGAATCACAAAGAATGTTCTTCAACAGATTAACTTAGAGATTTCAGAAGATGAAGTTAAGAATATGATTGATAAAATTAAAGTTAGCAAGGCACCAGGGCCAGATGGCCTTCTAGCAGAATTCTACAAAAGTATAAAAGAAGAGGTAGCTGGTACACTGTTTAAATTATATAATAGTTATTATATTCAAGGTAAACTGAATTCACCATATTTTACAGGTTCAATAATATCCTTAATTTTATAAGAAAGGGAAAATCCCAGAAGATTAGGGATCATATCGTCCAATTTCACTCCAGAATCAGGATTATAAAATATTTATGTCAATCTTAGCAGATAGATTGAAGAGAGGAGTTGGAGACTGGATACATAAGGATCAAACGGGATTCATCCCGAGCAGAAACCCGGTGCGCAATATGCGAAGGGTCCTAGTTATATTAGATCATTATTATAATAAAATTCAAAACTCTAATAAAAAACAGATTACTGGATCTAGCACTGATAACAATTGATGCAGAAAAAGCATTTGATTCCATCATATGAGATCACTTATTCACTTTACTTAATAAATTCGGTTTTGGGGGTGACATGGTCAACATAATAAAAATGATATATAACAGTCCAAGAACTCAACTCTTGGTGAACGGAGAATTATCACAGTATATCACCCTTCAGAGAGGGACAAGACAAGGTTGCCCTTTATCCCCGCTGTTTTTTGATATTGCATTGGAACCTTTAGCTGTTCTACTAAGACAGAAAATAAAGGGGATTGAAATAGGGGGACAAAAGTTTATGATTTCACTATATGCAGATGATATTATGTTATTTCTACAAGAAACAAATATAAACATCTCTAAAAGTTTAGCGATCATTAACAATTTTAGCCAATTTTCAGGGTACAAAATTTATTCAAAGAAATCTGAGCTATTATGGATTAATAAAACAACAAGGAGCTTCACGAATCATATGTTCAGGGAAGTAAAGTGTATTAATTACTTAGGAATTAAAATAGGTAAAAACCCCAAAGATTGGTATTATCTCGATTATGCAGGTTTTTTTAATAACATAGAGGGGAGACTGGGAAGGTGGAATATCCATTACTTATCTTTATCTGCAAAATTAATACTTATTACTAGGCAGGATGTTGGCAGGTATAATAGGACATGTGCTCTTTTTATTTGGGGCAAGAAGAGACCCCGAATTGCAATGGAGAAACTTACACAAAATAAAAATGATGACGGTTTCGCACTACCTAATATCAATAAATATAATATTGTTGCACTTGCTAAATTCGGAATAGACTGGATATCGGAGGCTAATTATCGTCGAGATTACGAGTTTGGCGTTCGCCTTAAAAAGCAGCGTTGAGAGGTCCCAACGCTGCTTTTTATCTAATGCTGGTATTACGAGTCAGGCAGGAAAGGGTCTACCGCTCACTTTTCTTCAGCGACTCGAGGCTACCGCAAATCCCCTTACGTCAATTGCATACCCTATCTTTTTCTATGGCACTTGCCTAACGCTAGTATTACAAGTCTTGGAAGAAGTGAGCGGTAGACCCTCTCCTGTCAAGAATTCTACTGCATTTAAAAGTCAGTAGTTAAGAGTTTTATGGGCTAACGCCGGAACATAAAACTCTTAACTAAAGTGCTAAAAAGTAAACTAACACCCATAAACTACCTATTAACCCCTAAACCGAGGCCCCCCCCACATCGCAAACACTATAATAAAAAATTTTAACCCCTAATTTGCCGACCGGACATCGCCGCCACCTACATTATACTTATGAACCCCTAATCTGCTGCCCCTAACATCGCCGACACCTACATTATATTTATTAACCCCTAATCTGCCGCCCCCAACGTCGCCGCAACTATATTAAAGGTATTAACCCCTAAACCTAAGTCTAACCCCCCTAACTTAAATATAATTTAAATTAAACTAAATAAATTTAACACATTTTTAAAAATTATTCCTATTTAAAACGAAATACCTGTAAAATAAACCCTAAGCTAGCTACAATATAACTAATAGTTACATTGTAGCTAGCTTAGGGTTTATTTTTATTTTACAGGCAACTTTGTATTTATTTTAACTAGGTAGAATAGATACTAAATAGTTATTAACTATTTAATAGCTACCTAGCTAAAATAAATACAAATTTTCCTGTAAAATAAATCCTAACCTAAGTTACAATTACACCTAACACTACACTATAATTAAACTAATTACCTAAACTACCTACAATTAAATTCAATAAACTAAATTACGAAAAACAAACACTAAATTACAGAATTTTTTTTACAAGAAGTTTAAACTAATTACACCTAATCTAAGCCCCCTAATAAAATAAAAAAGCCCCCCAAAATAATAAAATGCCCTACCCTATACTAAATTACAAATAGCCCTTGAAAGGGCCTTTGCGGGGCATTGCCCCAAAGTAATCAGCTCTTTTACCTGTAAAAAAAAAGAATACAATACCCCCCAACATTACAACCCACCACCCACACACCCCTACTCTAAAACCCACCCAATACCCACTTAAAAAAACCTAACACTACCCCATTGAAGATCACCCTACCTTGAGACGTCTTCACCCAGCCGGGCACAAGTGGTCATCTGATCCGTCCAGTAGTCTTCATCCGATGGGGCAGAAGAGGACATCCAGACCGGCAGAAGTCTTCATTCTATCCGGGCATAAGAGGACATCCGGACAAGGAGAAGGCTTCATTCAAGTGGCATCTTCTATCTTCATCCTTCCGGCGAGGAGCGGCTCCATCTTGAAGACATCCGACGCGGAGCATCCTTCCTACACGACGACTACCCGACAAATGGCTGGTCCTTTAAATGACGTCATCCAAGATTTTTAAAGGGGGTATTGGGTGGGTTTTAGAGAAGGGGTGTGTGGGTGGTGGGTTGTAATGTTGGGGGGGGGTATTGTATTCTTTTTTTTACAGGTAAAAGAGCTGATTACTTTGGGGCAATGCCCCGCAAAAGGCCCTTTTAAGGGCTATTTGTAATTTAGTATAGGGTAGGGCATTTTATTATTTTGGGGGGCTTTTTTTATTTTATTAGGGGGCTTAGATTAGGTGTAATTAGTTTAATTGAATTTAATTGTAATTAATTGTAGGTAGTTTAGGTAATTAGTTTAATTATAGTGTAGTGTTAGGTGTAATTGTAACTTAGGTTAGGATTTATTTTACAGGAAAATTTACAAAGTTGCCTGTAAAATAAAAATAAATCCTAAGCTAGCTACAATGTAACTATTAGTTATAGTGTAGCTAGCTTAGGGTTTATTTTACAGGTAAGTATTTAGTTTTAAATAGGAATAATTTAAAAAAATTGTTACATTTATTTAGTTTAATTTAAATTATATTTAAATTAGGGGAGGGTTAGGGTTAGGTTTAGACTTAGGTTTAGGGGTTAATACCTTTAATATAGTAGCGGCGACATTGGGGGGGGCAGATTAGGGGTTAATAAATTTAATATAGTTGCAGCGACGTTGGGGGGCAGATTAGGGGTTAATAACTATAATGTAGGTGTTGGCGATGTTGGGGGCAGCAGATTAGGGGTTTATAAGTATAATGTAGCTGGCGGCGGTGTCCGGAGCGGCAGATTAGGGGTTAATAGTATAATGCAGGTGGCGACGATGTAGGGGGCGGCAGATAAGGGGTTAATAAGTGTAAAATTAGGGGTATTTAGACTCGGGGTTCATGTTAGGGTGTTAGGTGTAGACATATTTTTTATTTTCCCATAGGAAACAATGGGGCTGCGTTAGAAGCTGGACGCTGCTTTTTTGCAGGTGTTAGGTTTTTTTTCAGCCAGCTCAGCCCCATTGTTTCCTATGGGGAAATCGTGCACGAGCATGCTACCGTAAGCAACGCTGGTATTGAGGTGAGATGTGGAGCTAAATTCTGCTCAACACTCACCTTTTTGCGGCTAAAGCCAGGTTTAAAAAAACCTGTAATACCAGCGTTGGCTTAAGGTAGCATTAGAAAAAAAAGCCTTGTTAGCCCCGCACCGGTTACCGCAAAACACGTAATCTCGGCGTATGAGACTTATTATGAAATGGAATCAACACTAATAACACCGTTTGATCTTAAAGGGACAGTACACTGTAAAATAGTTTTTCCATTAATGTATTTTAAATGACTTGTCATACCAACTGCAGAGTATAAAATATTTGAGAAATTCCATTTTCATGCTTATTTGTGTATATGAAGTAGTTGATTTTGTGCTTTGAAACTACAGCCTATTACAATGGGTTGAACTTAAAGGTGATATCAGATCTCATTATGTTCTAAGTTTGTGTAAACAGACTTGCTTCCTTATCTTTTATTTGGCTGGAACACCAAAGCTCAATACATAGAGTGAACAATGGAAAATTATTATTTTATTACTTAACTATCCTGCATCCCACTGAGAGTGTAATTTCTTCTGCTGGTTGTGTATACTTAGGCTATTCAATAGCCTATACTCCAGTATTAATTTGTTCAGTATAGGTGGCGATACCACAGGCTAATTCAGCTATTTCAAATGCTGAAATAGGAGTAAACCTATAGTAGTACTTCTAACCAATTTAATACACTCTAGCAGATTAAAAGGATCATTGGGAATAATTTAAAGGGGAGAAAGTTTTGGGGTGAACTGTCCCTTTAAAGCAATTCTGCACAATCCGTATAGAACACTACCTAGTAATATTAGTAGCCTATTAACTTTTTTCAATATTGTCCTGGCGTGGCAAAAATACTGTGCCCTTTTGGGCCAAGATTTTCAATTATCGCAATACTTGCCTATTGTTGGCACACCAGACTTTACACCTGGGATAAATAACGTAGTTTTCAGAGAGTGGAGACAAAAAGGGATAATTTATTTTTCACAGCTAATGCAGACGGATAGGAGTGTAATGCAATCATACGAGGAATTAGCCAGACATTTCCAGTTGCAGACAAATAACTTCTTTACATATTTACAGGTTAGGAGCTATTTATCTAAACTGTTACAAACATATACGGCTAGATTTAGAGTTTTGTCGGTAAAGACCCGCGTAGCTAACGCTGCTTTTTTTCCCAACGCACCCTTAAGACAACGCTGGTACTTAGAGTTGTCTGAGTGGCTGCGTTAGGCTCAGAAAAGGGAGCGTTGAGCATAATTTAGCTCCACTTCAACCCTCAATGCCAGCTTTGCCTAAGGTAGCGGTAAGCTGGAAAAACGTGCTTGTGCACGATATCCCATAGGAAACAATGGGGCTGAGCTGGCTGCAAAAAAACCTAACACCTGCAAAAAAGCAGCGTTCAGCTCCTAACGCAGCACCATTGTTTCCTATAGGGAAGCACTCTCTAAGTCTGCACCTAACACCCTAACATGAACCCAGAGTCTAAACACCCCTAACCTTACACTTATTAACCCCTAATCTGCCGCCCCTGCTATCGCTGACACCTGCATTATACTATTAACCCCTAATCTGCCACTCCGGACACTGCCGCAACCTACATTATAGCTATGAACCCCTAATCTGCTGCCCCTAACACCGCCGACACCTATATTATATATATTAACCCCTAATCTGCCCAACGTCGCTGCTACCTAACTACAATTATTAACCCCTAATCTGCCGATCGGATCTCGCCGCAACCATAATAAATGTATTAACCCCTAAACCGCCGCACTCCCGCCTCGCAAACACTATAATAAATTGTATTAACCCCTAATCTGCCCTCCCTAACATCGCCGCAACCTACCTACAATTATTAACCCCTAATCTCCTGCCCTTAACGTCGCCGCTACTATAATAAATGTATCAACCCCTAAACCTAAGTTTAACCCTAACACCCCCCTAACATAAATATAATTTAAATAAAACAAAATAATATTCCTATAATTAAATAAATTAATCCTATTTAAAACTAAATACTTACCTATAAAATAAACCCTAATATAGCTACAATATAAATAATAATTATAATAATAAGTAATCAGCTCTTTTACCAGCCCTTAAAATGGCTTTTTGCGGGGCATTGCCCCAAAGTAATCAGCTCTTTTACCTGTAAAAAAAAAAAAAAATACAAACCCCCCCCCTCAACATTAAAACCCACCACCCACACACCCCTACTCTAACCCACCCAATCCCCCCTTAAAAAAACCTTACACTAACCCCCATGAAGATCCCCCTACCTTGAGTCGTCTTCACTCAGCCGAGCCGAATTCTTCATCCAATCCGGGCGATGTGGTCCTCCATCCGGGCGAAGTCTTGATCCAAGCGGCAAATTAGAGGTCCTCCATCCAGGCGATGTCTTCCTCCAAGCGGCATCTTCTATCTTCTTTCTTCCGGCTCCAATCAGCCAATAGAATGCAAGCTCAATCCGATTTGCTGATTGAATCAGCCAACCAGATTTTTCCTACCTTAATTCCGATTGGCTGATAGAATCCTATCAGCCAATCGGAATATGAAGGACGCCATCTTGGATGACGTCCCTTAAAGGAACCGTCATTCGTTGTTAGTCCGTCGGGGAAGGTGGATGTTCCGCGTCGGCGGTCTGAACATGGAGCCGGAAGAAAGAAGATAGAAGATGCCGCTTGGAGGAAGACATCGCCCGGATGGAGGACCTCTTCTTTGCCGCTTGGATCAAGACTTCGCCCAGATGGAGGACCACATCGCCCAGATTGGATGAAGAATTCAGTTCGGCTGAGTGAAGACGACTCAAGGTAGGGAGATCTTCAGGGGGTTAGTGTTAGGTTTTTTTTAAGGGGGGATTGGGTGGGTTAGAATAGGGGTGTGTGGGTGGTGGGTTTTAATGTTGGGGGGGTGTATTTTTTTTTACAGGTAAAAGAGCTGATTACTTTGGGGCAGTGCCCCGCAAAAAGCCCTTTTAAGGGCTGGTAAAAGAGCTGATTACTTTGTAATTTTGAATAGGGTAGGGAATTTTTTTTATTTTGGGGGGCCTTATTTTATTAGGGGGCTTAGATTAGGTGTAATTAGTTTAAACTTCTTGTAATATTTTTTATTTTCTGTAATTTAGTGTTTTGTTTTGTATTATAGATTAGTTTATTTAATTAATTAAATGTAATTGTAGGTAATTGTAGTTTATTTATTTAATTAATTTAATGATAGTGTAGTGTTAGGTTTAATTGTAACTTAGGTTAGGATTTATTTTACAGGTAATTTTGTATTTATTTTAACTAGGTAGCTATTAAATAGTTAATAACTATTTAATAGCTATTGTACCTAGTTAAAATAAATACAAAGTTGCCTGTAAAATAAATATAAATCCTAAAATAGCTACAATGTAACTATTAGTTATATTGTAGCTATATTAGGGTTTATTTGATAGGTAAGTATTTAGTTTTAAATAGGATTAATTTATTTAATTATAGGAATATTGTTACAGAAGCATTAGTTATTTTGTTGTGAAGAGCTTATTTCCCAGCAGCAATGCCTGAACCAGCAAGCCAGCGCCTAAGAAGGGCTCCAAGAAAACCGTAACAAGTATCATTTCATAAAGAGTTAACTCTTTTTTTTCAGCTTTTAGAAACTATTGCCTAAATACACATTTTTGCTGGCCTCAGCTCTAAGTTTAGGGATAACCAATCCCATTGTCTAATCACCTCTGGAGCCAGACTGCTAATTGATAAGATGAACTTGTAAACTTGTTATCTTAAGTACTGTAATCCTATTGTGGCCTGTCAAAGGACAGTGCTCTCTATCTAAATGTGTGATGGGGGATTTTGTGCTTCCCCCCCCTCTCCCCCTGGGAGTGCCCTGTGTGCATGTAACCTTAATAAAAAGCAGGCTGGGCATCCCAGTGCTGAGTTCTTGTTTGACCCTCAATCGCAGCGTTGACTCGTTTTTGTGGGCAGAAGGGTATCCTAGCTGTACTACAGCTAAGGGAGATTATTCTATATTTGCGAGACTCATATAGAATACTATGGAAAGCAGCTTCTCCCCTCTTTAGCAATAGGGATCCAGGCTACTAAGCGGTCCATCTCTCAGCGAGACTAAGGGTAACCGTAACATTTGGCGGCAGCGGCGGGATTTTCCTGGATTTCCTAGGAGAGGTACAGAACGGATGGAGAGCGCTTACGAAAAATTGAAGCGTACAACCCTAAAGGATTTACTTGAAAGCAGAGGGGGGTACGCCAGCAACCGGCCGAGGAGAGAGCTGATCGCAGAATTGAACGAACTGGATCAGAGCTTCACAATGGCGGAAACACCGACCACGATTAGTGACGAAAAAACCAGGATTGTTCGGGAAAGGCTCTCATTATACGGGCCGAACCCCTCAATGGAATTGGTACAGCAGTTGATGGCGGAGGCGGACGAGGATATACGAGAGACTCGAGCCCACAAACTCAACCTAGCGAACGCACACCGCAATGCTGTAGCCCCGCAGGTAATCATCCCTGTCGAAAATGCTGGGAGGCCCAAGATACCCTATACGGCATTTCGACCCTTTCTAGAGAGCGAGACAGGGATTGATGAATATTTGGCGGACTTCGAAAGGCAATGTGCCCTGCACCAGATTCCCAACAGAGAGTGGCCCACGATATTGTCTGGGAAACTATCCGGGCGAGCCCTGGAAGCCTTTCGTACTCTGGGTGCTAAGGAAGTGACACAGTATGAGCTAGTTAAGGAGACACTGTTGCGACGGTACGCTGTAACTCCGGACACGTATCGCCGACAGTTTCGGGGCACGGAAAAGAAGCCTAACGATACCCATATGGAATGGGCGCACCGAATGCGGAGAGCGGCAAATCACTGGCTGAGCGGAAGTAAAGCGGTGACTGGGGAGGAAATTTTACAATTGTTTCTCTTAGAACATTTTTATAATGGCATGGAACAGCAAGGGAAGGAATGGCTGCGAGACAGGCGGCCTTCTACCTTAGAAGAAGCAGCCAAATTGGCCGATGAACATTATGACTCCCGTCTTCACGAACCCATGAACTACCGAGCTCCAGCACGGGTCGAACCCAGAGAGGTTTACCGTGCACCCCCTCGTGCTAAATTCCGAGCCCCGGTGCCCACAGGGCCCGTCCGACACTCAGGACCACCCAATAACAGCTCTGAGCGTCACAGACCGACTTGCCACCGATGCAAGCAACCAGGGCATTTCATGGCTAGCTGCCCCCTTAATACGCACCAGACACCCAGGAATTACAATTACCCCTCTGGGTCCTATCGTCCGGCCCGGGCCCTCTGTGTTAACCAAGAGGCCCCTATGGAGGGATATGTGGGGCCGCTTCACGAGGCAGACCCTGTATATGCTGCCTCAGATAACCGCCAGCACCATCGGCAGAGGGTATGGCTCGAGGGGCGATCTACCGAGGGATTGCGAGACACAGGGGCTACTATCACGCTGGTACAGAGTCATTTGGTGCCAGAGCACAAGCGATCCGGACAGACTGTGGCCGTTAGAGTGGCGGGGGGGGATGTGTACAAAATTCCAACAGCTAAAGTGCATCTTGATTGGGGAGCGGGAAAGGGGGCTGTGAACGTGGGCCTAATGGATAATTTACCTGCCGAAGTACTACTGGGCAACGATTTGGGCCCCATGACTTCTGCCTATGCTCCAGTATGCAACAACGAGGCGGACCCAGTGACTACACGGGCCCAAGCCCGGACGGAGCGAGAGCTCTCACCAGTGCGGGAGACACAGGTAAGACCTACCCCGACCTTGCCTGACAGGTTAGGCCCCATACCCTGGGACACCCCAGATGCTTTCGAGGCAGAGTCTAAGACTGACCCGACCTTACAAAAGTACCGGGAACGAGCAGAGACCGGAGGGGGCGGGGCAGATAACGAAACATTCTTATGGGAAAAAGGGAAACTATACCGCTGGACAGAGAAAAGGGGACAGCGTAGGCGACAGCTGGTAGTGCCCCACAAATACCGTCAAGAAATCCTCAAAATAGGCCACGACATCCCCTTAGCAGGCCACCTAGCCGTTACCCGTACCCTACACCGCATTACTCACACGTTCTTTTGGCCAGGGGTGCACGCTGACGTTAGAACTTACTGTAACACCTGCGATGTGTGTCAACGAGTAGGAAGGCGAGGCGATCACCCTAAAGCCCAGCTAGTAAATATGCCCATTGTAGAGGAACCCTTCAGCCGGGTTGCTATTGACCTAGTGGGACCACTGGCTACCCCTAGTCCCTCCGGTAAGCGCTACATTCTTACCGTAGCGGACTACGCTACCAGGTACCCAGAGGCTGTCGCCCTATCCAACATACAAGCGGATACGGTAGCGAATGCACTAGTACAGGTGTTCTCCCGGGTAGGATTTCCAAAAGAAATCCTATCCGACCGAGGCACCCAATTTACGGCTGAATTAACCCAACAACTCTGGCAGGTTTGCAAAATTAAGTCCCTCCTGAGCTCCCCATACCACCCCCAGACGAACGGGCTGTGTGAGAGGTTCAATGGGACCCTCAAGCAAATGCTCAAGACGTTCACTCAGGAATACCGAGACTGGGAACGCTTCCTGCCGCACCTCCTATTTGCTTATCGGGAGGTGCCCCAGGAAACGACAGGGTTCTCTCCCTTCGAGTTGCTCTACGGAAGAAAGGTACGGGGACCCCTAAACCTGATCCGGGAGCACTGGGAGGGAGAGATGGAGGCTGACGGTGTCCCCATTGTGCCATACGTGCTGGAACTCAGGGACCGAATTAGCCAAATCCGTGCGGGCTAATCTCCAGTTGGCCCAGAGAAGACAGAAAGTATGGTACGATCGGGGGGCCCGAAAGAGAATCTTCACCATAGGACAAAAGGTGTTAGTACTTAAGCCGGTGAAGACAGACAAATTGCAGGCGTCCTGGCAGGGTCCCTACCAGATCGTAGAGAAAAGGGGAGACACCACTTATGTGATAGCTAGCTGCCACGACAACAATCTTAGAAAGACATTCCATGTAAACATGCTCAAGGAATATTTTGAGCGACCAGAGAACGTGACGGCCGTATGTTGTTCCCCTCAGGAAGACCCCGACAGTTTACCCATTCCAGACCTATTAGAAAAGAGCCTCCCCACAGGTATAGTGGCGCAGGTTCAGATAGGGGACCGACTTAGCCCCACTGAAAGGGAGCAGCTCAACCAACTCCTCCAGTCCAAACACCTCACCTTCTCCCCGAAGCCAGGGTACACTACTTTAACCACCCACCAGGTAGATACTCCGGGACAAGCTCCCTTGCGCCAGGCTCCGTACCGAATCCCCGAAGCAGTTAGGACAGGAATGAAGAAGGAGATCGATGAGATGCTCCAGCTCAGGGTAATTGAGCCCTCCGATAGTCCATGGGCCTCCCCAGTTGTCTTGGTGCCCAAGAAAGATGGGACCACCCGGTTCTGTGTAGACTATCGGAGGCTCAATGAAAATACTGTGACGGACGCTTACCCTATGCCCAGGGTAGACGAGCTACTCGATCGTATAGCCAGGGGAAATTACCTGACCACTATTGACCTCTGCAAAGGTTACTGGCAGATTCCCCTGGCCCCGGAGGCTATCCCCAAGTCGGCATTCGTCACCCCATTCGGCTTATATCAGTTTAGGGTAATGCCGTTTGGGATGAAGAATGCCCCAGCTACATTCCAGCGCTTGGTGGATGGGCTCCTGGATGGCTTCCAGAGTTTTGCTTGCGCCTACCTGGACGACATAGCGATCCACAGTGAGTCCTGGGAGGACCACTTAGCTCATGTGGGAATGGTTCTGGATCAGATCCGGGCTGCTGGCCTGACTCTGAAGCCAGAAAAATGCCACTTTGGGATGGCCGAGGTACAGTACCTGGGTCACCGGGTGGGGTGTGGAAAGCAGCGACCAGAGCCGGCCAAAATAGAAGCTGTCGCCAATTGGCCCACCCCCATCACTAAGACTCAGGTCCTAGCCTTCCTGGGCACGGCAGGGTACTATAGACGGTTCGTACCAGACTACAGCACACTTGCCAAACCCCTGACTGACTTGACCAAGAAGAACTTACCTCGACAGGTCCTGTGGTCTCCCCACTGTGAAACGGCTTTCCAGGCTCTCAAAAATGCTCTAATTAACGCTCCTGTCTTGGCGGCCCCAGCCCTTAACAAACGTTTTATCGTCCATACAGACGCTTCCATGTTCGGGCTGGGAGCTGTCCTTAGCCAAGTAGGCGAAGATGGAGGGGAGCATCCAGTTGCCTACATCAGCCGGAAGCTCCTGCCCCGCGAAGTCAGCTATGCAGCGGTCGAAAAGGAGTGTTTGGCTTTGGTGTGGGCATTAAAGAAATTGACTCCCTATTTATATGGTCAGGAGTTCACTCTGGTCACCGACCATAACCCGTTGGTGTGGCTGAACCGGGTCTCTGGAGATAACGGCAGGCTATTACGTTGGAGCTTATCGTTGCAACCCTTCAATTTCACCATTACTTACAGACCTGGGAAACAGAATGGCAACGCCGACGGGTTGTCCAGACAAACAGACCTCAGCCCCGCATAACCAGCGGTCTGGACAGCCTTAGTCTGCCCCGAAAAGGGGTCAGACCGTGTCTGCCAGAGTGTTCCACAGAAAGGGAGCACTGTTACAGAAGCATTAGTTATTTTGTTGTGAAGAGCTTATTTCCCAGCAGCAATGCCTGAACCAGCAAGCCAGCGCCTAAGAAGGGCTCCAAGAAAACCGTAACAAGTATCATTTCATAAAGAGTTAACTCTTTTTTTTCAGCTTTTAGAAACTATTGCCTAAATACACATTTTTGCTGGCCTCAGCTCTAAGTTTAGGGATAACCAATCCCATTGTCTAATCACCTCTGGAGCCAGACTGCTAATTGATAAGATGAACTTGTAAACTTGTTATCTTAAGTACTGTAATCCTATTGTGGCCTGTCAAAGGACAGTGCTCTCTATCTAAATGTGTGATGGGGGATTTTGTGCTTCCCCCCCCTCTCCCCCTGGGAGTGCCCTGTGTGCATGTAACCTTAATAAAAAGCAGGCTGGGCATCCCAGTGCTGAGTTCTTGTTTGACCCTCAATCGCAGCGTTGACTCGTTTTTGTGGGCAGAAGGGTATCCTAGCTGTACTACAGCTAAGGGAGATTATTCTATATTTGCGAGACTCATATAGAATACTATGGAAAGCAGCTTCTCCCCTCTTTAGCAATAGGGATCCAGGCTACTAAGCGGTCCATCTCTCAGCGAGACTAAGGGTAACCGTAACAAATATTATTTCGTTTTATTTAAATTATAATTATGTTAGGGGGTGTTAGGGTTAGGTTTAGGGGTTAATACATTTATTATAGTAGCGGCGATGTTGCGGGCGGGAGATTAGGGTTTAATAATTGTAGGTAGGTGGCGGCGATGGTAGGGATGGCAGATTAGGGGTTAATACAATTTATTATAGTGTTTGCGAGGCGGGAGTGCGGCGGTTTAGGGGTTAATACATTTATTATAGTGGCGGCGAGGTCCGGTCGGCAGATTAGGGGTTAATAATTGTAGTTAGGTAGCGGCGACGTTGGGGGGGGGGGCAGATTAGGGGTTAATAAATATAATATAGGTGTCGGCGATGTTAGGGGCAGCAGATTAGGGGTTCATAGCTATAATGTAGGTGGCGGCGGTGTCCGGTCGGCAGATTAAAATTTTTTATTAGAGGGTTTGCAATGTGGGGGGGGGGGGGGCTCGGTTTAGGGGTACATAGGTAGTTTATGGGTGTTATAGTGTACTTTGTAGCACAGTAGTTAAGAGCTTTATGTTCCAGCGTTAGCCCATAA
Organism: Bombina bombina; assembly: GCF_027579735.1. Classification (NCBI taxonomy): domain Eukaryota; kingdom Metazoa; phylum Chordata; class Amphibia; order Anura; family Bombinatoridae; genus Bombina; species Bombina bombina. Next base: position 835,188,398 of record NC_069502.1, read on the forward strand.
AGCTCTTAACTACTGACTTTTTTTTGCGGCTGGAGTCTTGTCGGTAGAGGCTCTACTGCTCACTTCTTCCAAGACTCGTAATACCAGCGTTAGGTAAATCCCATAGAAAAGATAGGATACGCAATTGGACGTAAGGGGATCTGCGGTAGTCTCGAGTCGCGGAAAGAAAGTGAGCGGTAGACCCTTTCCTGCCTGACTCTAAATACCAGCGAGTGGTCAAAAGCAGCGTTAGGGCCCCTTAACGCTGCTTTTGACAGCTAACGCCAAACTCTAAATCTAGCTGATTGACTTGTTTGGGATCCAGGAATCGACTCCGGATTGAAATTATATAAAGCGGGCAAACGAGCTATAATATATCGGTATAAGACTCTACAAATAGTTTCGGGGAAAAAACATATTAATAAAATAAAAGAGGTTTTTGTGAGATATTACAGCACGATACAGGGTGAGGAAATTGTAAGGAGCTTTAAGTTAGCAGACGCAGCAACAGTATTGGTGAGCTGGAAAGAATCTCAAATTAAACTGATGAATAATTACTATCTAACCCCGGACAGGATTAGTAAGTGGGCGCAAATGGGCAAAGGGGGAACTGCTTCAAATGTAATAAAGAGGGGGCAGATTTGAAACATTGCCTCTGGGTATGTCCAAAAATTAGACAATTTTGGAGTAAAATTCAATACTGGGTGAATAGATTCCTGCAAGATGAATGTGCAATTCTGCCGTTCCATATTTTTTTTCTTAAAGGAGGATCATAGTCAGCTAGGTGACAGACAGTTAATCAATATGGCAATTTTGGCAGCACGTAATTTAATATTTAGGAAATGGAGATCCCCTGATGACCCAAGCCTGGGTGAATTTGTAAATAATATGAAATTACAAATGATTATAGAAAGACAAAGTTTAGTACGTGCAACGGAAAAACTATTTAAAACATTTTTCAATAAATGGAAGAAAGAAATCTTGTCATGGCCTCCTGCATTACAGATTCAGTCCATTGCCCCTCTGAAAAACAAGCTGTTTTTTATGATGCTGGTGGTGGAGGAAGTTCTCCCTCCACGCTGGCTATGAAAATTTCGTATAGAGGGTGCGGACAGGCAGGCCTATGTTTTTTTTTTTTAATTCTCTTTTTGTAAATAATGCAGGTGCTGTAATGCAAAATTTGATATTTTTGTTTTTTTGAGCTGTTTCAAGCAGTTTATTTTGAGAACGATAACACTATGAAATTGGGAAAAACTCCAACAGTGTATACTTTAGCTCTTATTTTTTTGTCTCAGGTAAAAGAGAATACCCTAGAGAAAATTAGGTCAAGATTGATGCAATGATACCTATGTTATTCTATGTCGCCTTCCATGGCTATTTATTTTTTAGGCCGTTCACTATGTTAGAGAAAAACTGTGTTAAGATGTATTTAATGGTATCTATGTGAATTATCATTGCCCTGCGTGGCTATTTATTCTCTGAGTTGTATATCTGTATACCCTGCTGGACTTAAATACATTTATAAAAAAAAATATCAAAGCCAGAGGTCATTTTCCAGACACTGCTGATGCTGGGTTAATCTAACCTTCAGGGGGTGAAATCCCAGGTTTGTATCTGGTTATAATCTCAGTTAATACATAGTAGAGAGTTTATATGATTGAGTGCACACAATGTAGGAGGTCAATATGAGGTGGCATACTCCAGGGTTTATTGCAGGGACTTGTTGTTCTGTTTTCAGTAAAATTGCTTAAGGAAATTAAAGGGACAGTCTACGCCAGAATTTTTATTGTTCAAAACGATAGATAATCCCTTTATTACCCATTCCCCAGTTTATCATAATCAACACGGTTATATTAATATACTTTTTACCTCTGTGATTACCTTGCATCTAAGCCTCTGCAGACTGCCCCCTTATTTCAGTTCTTTTGACAGACTTTCATTTTAGCCAACCAGTGCCCTCTCATAAGTAACTCCACGGGCATGAGTACAATGTTATCTATATGGCACACATGAACTAAAGCCCTCTAGCTGTAAAAACTGTTGAATGCATTCAGAGAAGAGGCGGCCTTCAAGGGCTTAGAAATTAACATATGAGCCTATCTAGGTTTAGCTTTCAACTAAGAATACCAAGAGAACAAAGCAAATTTGATGATTAATTGGAAAGTTGTTTTAAAAAAAAAACATGCCCTATCTGAATCACGAGTTTAATTTTGAGTAGACTGTAATTTTAAGCAAAGTGTTTTGCACTTATTGCATTTAAACTTGGATTTCAGTCCTACATAAATAACAATATTAAAGGGGCATTTCCATCTATGGGCTATGTGCTAGAAGTAAGCTTTTTGTGCGCATCAGGTTGCGGTTGTATGACGAGTTAAAAGTAAACTGTTTTCACACACGCGCTAACCCGACAAGCACAAAAAGCCGAACTTAGCAAATCGTGTGATAACCCATTATCCCATAGAAGTCAATTAATCAAAAGTGGGGGGAAAACTGGCACGCTATGTGCTATGTGCAGAACATTGGAATGTGAACTATGTACAGTAAATACACAGTATAACACTTTATTAAAAAAAACATAATTTATGCAAGAACTTACCTGATAAATTCATTTCTTTCATATTGGCAAGAGTCCATGAGCTAGTGACATATGGGATATACAATCCTACCAGGAGGGGCAAAGTTTCCCAAACCTCAAAATGCCTATAAATACACATCCCACCACACCCACAACTCAGTTTAATGAATAGCCAAGGAGTGAGGTGATAAAATAAGGAGTAAAAAAGCATACAAAAAGAGGAACTGGAAATATAATTGTGCTTTTATACAAAAATCATGGAATCTTGCCAATATGAAAGAAATGAATTTATCAGGTAAGTTCTTACATAAATTATGTTTTCTTTCATGTAATTGGCAAGAGTCCATGAGCTAGTGACGTATGGGATAGAAATACCCAGGATGTGGAAGTCCACAGAAGAGTCACTAGAGAGGGAGGGTTAAAATAATAACAGCTATTTTTGGCTGAAAAAATTAAATCCATACAAAAAAATAAGTCTCTCATAAATTTCAAGAAAAAAACTTAAATCATAAGCAGAAGAATCAAACTGAGACAGCTGCCTGAAGAACTTTTCTACCAAAGACTGCTTCAGAAGAAGAAAATATATAAAAATGGTAAAATTTAGTAAATGTATGCAAAAAATGTCCAAGTTGCTGCTTTGCAAATCTGATCAACCGAAGCTTCATTCTTAAAAGCCAAAGAAGTGGCGACTGATCTAGTAGAATGAGCTGTAATTCTCTGAGGCGGAGACTGTCCCGCCTCCAAATAAGCCTTGTGAATCAAAAGCTTTAACCAAGATGCCAAAGAAATGGCAGAGGCTTTCTGACGTTTCCTAGAACCAGAAAACACAACAAATAGACAAAGTCTTCCTGAAATCTTTAGTAGCCTCAACATAGTATTTCAAAGCTCTTACAACATCTGAAGAATGTAAAGATCTTTCAAGAGTTTAGGATTAGGACACAAGGAAGGAATAACAATTTCCCTACTAATGTTGTTAGAATTCACAACCTTAGGAATAAATTTAAACAAAGTCTGTAAAACAGCCTTATCATGATGGGAAATCTGAAAAGGAGACTCACATGAGAGAGCAGACAATTCAGAAACTCTTCTAGCTGAAGAGATAGCCAAAAGGAACAATACTTTCCAAGAAAGTAGTTTAATATCCAGAGAATGCATAAGCTCAAACGGAGGAGCCTGCAAAGCATTTAAAACCAAATTAAGACTCAAAGGAGGAGAAATTGATTTAATAACAGGCTTGATACGAACCAAAGCCTGAACAAAACAGTGAATGTCAGGAAGATTAGCAATCTTTCTCTGAAATAAAACAGAAAGAGCAGATATTTGTCTCTTCAAAGTACTTGCAGACAAACCTTTATCCAAACCATCTTGAAGAAACTGTAAAATTATAGGAATTCTAAAAGAATGCCAAGAGAATTAATGAGAACACCATGAAATATAGGTTTTCCAAACCCGATAACAAATCTTCCTTGAAACAGACTTACAAGCCTGTAGCAATGTATTAATCACTCAGTCAGAGAAACCTCTATGACTAAGCACTAAGCGTTCAATTTCCATACCTTCAAATTTAGCGATTTGAGATCTTGATGGAAAAATGACCCTTGAGGTCTTGTCTTAACGGAAGTGGCCAAGGTTGGCAACTTGACATCCGGACAAGATCCGCAAACCAAAATCTGTGAGGCCATCTTGGATATCACCCTTGGAAGAAAAACTAGAGGTGGAAAGATGTAAGCAGGTTGGTAAAACCAAGGAAATGCTAACGCTTCCAACATCTCCGCCTGAGGATCCCTGGATCCCTCTCTCTTTAATAGAGGCCAAGCCTGAAGAGCCCTGAAAATAGCACGCAGTTCTAAAATATTGATTGTAACCTCACCTCTTGAGGATTCCAAACCCCTTGTGCTGTCAAAGACCCCCAGACAGCTCTCCCCAACCTGTGAGACTTGCATCTGTTAAAATCACAGCTCATATCCGAGTATAATCCCTACACCATTGATTCAGCATGCAAAGCTGCAGAGGTCTCATATGAAAACAAGCAAAGGGGATCGCGTCCGATGGTGCAGTCATGAGACCTAAAACTTCCATGCACATAGCCACTGAAGGCAATGATCGAGACTGAAGGTTTCGACAGGCAGAAACCAATTTCACCCGTCTCTTGTCTGTTAAAGATAGAGTCATGGGCACTGAATCTATCTGGAAACCTAAAAACATGACCCTTGTCTGAGGAATCAAGAAACTCTTTGGTAAATTGATCCTCCAACCATGTCTTTGAAGAAACAACACAAGTTGATTTGTGTGAGATTCTGATAAATGAAAAGATTGAGCCAGTACCAAGATATCGTCCAAATAAGGAAACACTGCAATGCCCTGCTCTCTGATTACAGATAGAAGGGCACCGAGAACCTTCAAAAAGATTCTTGGAGCTATCGCTAGGCAAAATGGAAGAGCGACAAACTGGTAATGCTTGTCTAGAAAAGAGAATCTCAGAAACCAATGGTCTGGATGAATCGGAATGTGAAGATATGCATCCTTTAAGTCTATTGTGGACATGTAATGACCTTCCTGAACAAAAGGCAGAATAGTCTTTATAATCACCATCTTGAAAGTTGGGACCCTTACAAAGTGATTCAAAAACTCCAGACCCAGAACTGGTCTGAATGAATTTTCCTTCTTCGGGACAATGAATAGATTTGTATAAAAACCCAGACCCTGTTCCAGAAGCAGAACTGGTACAATTACCCCTGAAAGCTCCAGATCTGAAACACATTTCAGAAAGGCCTGAGCTTTCACAGGATTTGTTGGAACGTGAGAGAGAAAAAATCTCCTCACAGGAGGTCTTATTCTGAAACCTATTCGATACCCTTAAGAGACAATATTCTGAATCCAATAATTCTAAACGGAACCTGCCCAAATGTCTTGAAAGAATTTCAATCTGCCCCCCATCAGTAGAACTGGATTGAGGGCTGCACCTTCATGTAGTTTTGGGGGCTGGCTTTAGTTTCTTATAAGGCTTGGATTAATTCCAACTCGAAGATGGCTTCCAATTGGAGCCAGAGTCCTTAGGGGAAGCAGTGGTTTTCTGTTCTCTATTCTGACAAAAGGAACGAAACCGATTAGAAGCTTTAGCTTTACTCTTAGATTTTTTTATCTTGGGGCAAAAAAACTCCCTTCCCCCCAGTAATAGTGGAAATAATAGAATCCAACTGAGAACCAAATAAATTATTACCCTGGAATGATAGAGATAGTAACCTAGATTTAGATACCATGTCAGCATTCAATGATTTGAGCCATAAAGCTCATCTAGCTAAAATAGCCAAAGACATATATTTAACATCAATCTTGATGATATCAAAAATAGCATCACATAGAAAATGATTAGCGCTGTTGAAGCAAACGAACAATGCTAGACAAATCAGAATCTTTTTCCCATTGTGCTAAGCTATCCAACCAAAAAGCCGATGCAGCCGCAACATCAGCCATAGAAATGGCAGGTCTGAGAATATAGCCAGAATGTAAATAAGCTTTCCATGAAAAGATTCAATGTTCCTCTCTAAAGGATGCTTAAAAGAAGTACTATCTTCCATAGGAATAGTAGTACGCTTTGCAAGAGTAGAAATAACCCCATCAACCTTAGAGACTTTTCCCCAAAACTCTAAATTAGCCACTGGCAAAGGGTACAACCTTTAAACCTAGAAGGAGGAACAAAAGAAGTACCAGGCTTAGACCATTCCTTAGCAATCAAATCAGAAATAGCACCAGGAACAGGGAAAACCTAATGAGTAATCACAGGAGGTTTATAAACAGAGTTTAAACGTTTACTGGATTTGTTATGAAGAGGACCAGACTCCTCAATATCCAAAGTAACCAATACTTCTTTCAACAAAGAACGAATATAATCTTAAAAAGATAAGTTGAGTTATCAATGTCAATGTCTGAAGCAGGATCTTCTGAGTCAGAGAGATCCTCATCAGAAGTGGATATATCAGTATGTTGTCGGTCATTACAAAATTCATCAGTATCATGAGAAGTTTAAAAAAAATCTTTTACGAATAGAAGGCGGTATAGCAAACATAGCCTTCTGTATCACATCAGCAATATAATTTTTCATATCAACAGGGATTTCATGTACATTAGATGTTGAAGGAACAACAGATACTGTACTAGTACTAAAAGAAACAATTTTCGGCATGCAAAAGCTTATCATGACAACTGTTACATACAACAGCTGGAGATATAGGCCTCTACTTATCAAGCTGTCTACTTTCTAGCATTTGCCGGCCCCAATACGCTCGCCTAACATTGCCGCCGCGGATCTGTTCACCAAATTTATCAAGAAAGCTGTCAAAAAGCTGCGCACCAAGTACAGTGCGATGAGCAGCAGACTGTTAGCTAACAGTCATCGATCTCGCTGTTCATCGGCTTATTCGCAGCTTTCTTGCTACCCTGTCACTAACCACCCACAATATATTATACTGTTTTACCCCCTATACCGCCGCTCCCGGAGCCCACCGCACCTAAATAAACTTATTAACCCCTAAACCACTGCTCCCGGACCCCGGCGCAACTATAATAAATATATTAACCCCTAAACCGCCGCTCCCGGACCCCGCCGCAACTATAATAAATATATTAACCCGTAAACTGTCGCTCCCGTACCCCGCCGCCACCTACATTATACCTATTAACCCCTAATCTGCCGCCCCTATACTGCCGCCACCTACATAAAGTTATTAACCCCAATCCTGCCGATCCCGGACCCCGCCGCAAATAAATTAATTGTTTAACCCCTAAACCGCCCCTCCCGGAGCCCACCGCCACCTACATTATATATATTAACCCCTAAACCTAAGTCTAACCCTAACTTAAATATTATTTAAATTAATCTAAATAAATATTCCTATAATTAAATAAATTATTCCTATTTAAAACTAAATACTTACCTATAAAATAAATCCTAAAATAGCTACAATATAACTAATAGTTACTTTGTAGCTAGCTTAGGGTTTATTTTTATTTTACAGGCAACTTTGTATTTATTTTAACTAGGTACAATAGCTATTAAATAGTTATTAACTATTTAATAGCTACCTAGTTAAAATAACTACAAATTTACCTGTAAAATAAATCCTAACCTAAGTTACAATTACACCTAACACTATGCTACAATTAAATAAATTAAATTAATGAAATACAATTACCTACAATTAAATAAAAATAACTAAAATTAACTAAAGTACAAAAAAAAACGCTCTAAATTACAGAAAATAAAAAACAATTACAAGAAGTTTAAACTAATTACACCTAATCTAAGCCCCCTAATAAAATAAAAAATCCCCCCAAAATAATAAAATTCCCTACCCTATACTAAATTACAAATAGCGCTTAAAAGGGCTTTTTGCGGGGCATTGCCCCAAAGTAATCAGTTCTTTTACCTGTAAAATAAGAAATACACCCCCCCCAACATTAAAACCCACCACCCACACCCAACCTTACTCTAAAACTCACCCAAACCCCCCTTAAAAAAACCTAACACTAACCCCCTGAAGATCACCCTACCTTGAGCTGTCTTCACCCAGCCGGGCCTAAGTCCTCAACGAATCCGGGCGAAGTGGTCCTCCAGATGGACAGAAGTCTTTATCCAATCCGGCCAGAAGAGGTCATCCAGATGGGCAGAAGTCTTCATCCAAGCGGTATCTTCTATCTTCTTCCATCAGACGAGGAACGGCACCATCTTGAAGACATCCGACGCGGAGCATCCATCGATCCAGACGACTAAACGACGAATGACGGTTCCTTTAAATGACGTCATCCAAGACGGCATCCCTTGAATTCCGATTGGCTGATAGGATTCTATCAGCCAATCGGAATTAAGGTAGGAAAATCAGCCAATAGGATTGACCTGGCATTCTATTGGCTGATCGGAACAGATTGGATCAGCCAATTGGATTGAACTTCAATCCGCAGCCAATCGGATTTTGCCTACCTTAATTATTTTCTGTAATTTAGAGTTGTTTTTTTTTTGTACTTTAGTTAATTTTAGTTATTTTTATTTAATTGTAGGTAATTGTATTTAATTAATTTAATTTATTTAATTGTAGTATAGTGTTAGGTGTAATCTTAGGTTAGGATTTATTTTACAGGTAAATTTGTAGTTATTTTAACTAGGTAGCTATTAAATAGTTAATAATACAAAAGTTGCCTGTAAAATAAAAATAAACCCTAAGCTAGCTACAATGTAACTATTAGTTATATTGTAGCTATCTTAGGGTTTATTTTATAGGTAAGTATTTAGTTTTAAATAGGAATAATTTATTTAATTATAGGAATATTTATTTAAGTTAGGGGGGTGTTAGGGTTAGACTTAGGTTTAGGGGTTAATAGATATAATGCTAATGGCGGCGGTGTAAGAGGGGGCAGATTAGGGGTTAATAAATGTAATGTAGGTGGCGGTGGGCTCCGGGAGCGGCGGTTTAGGGGTTAAACAATTAATTTATTTGCGGCGGGATCCAGGATCGGCAGGATAGGGGTTAATAACTTTATGTAGGTGGCAGAGGTATAGGGGGCGGCAGATTAGGGGTTAATAGATATAATGTGGGTGCAGCGGGGTCCGGCGGTTTAGGGGTTAATACGTATAATGTAGGTGGCAGCGGTGTCGGGTGGCGGTTTAGGGGTTAATAAGTATAAAGTAGGTGGCGGCGGTGTAGGGGGGGCAGATTAGGGGTGTTTAGACTCGGGGTACATGTTAGGGTGTTAGGTGCAGACACTTCCCATAGGAATCAATGGGATATCAGGCAGCAGCGAACATAAGCTTTCGCTGCTGTCAGACTCCCATTGATTCTGATGGGATCCGCCGCCTCCAGGGCGGTGGATTGAAAACCAGGTATGCTGGGCCGGAATAGTACATGGTTGTTCTGTGATAACTTCCAAAAGTAGTCCGATTGTGCCGAACTTGCGTTCGGAACATATGTAGTGACGTAACCATCGATCTGTGTCGGACTGAGTGCGGCGGATCGTATGTTACGTCACTAGATTCTACTTTTGCCGGTCTGTAGGGCTTGATAACTATGGCGAATCAGCCTCGCCACAAATACGCTGCGGAATTCCAGTGTATTTGCGGTTGACGGCTTGATCTCTGCTACTTACAACAGATACACTTAGCTTTGGTAGAACTGTGTTCAGGCAGCATGGTTCCTACAGCAGCTTCTGAGACAGGATCAGATTGAGACATCTTGTAAAATGTAAAAGAAAAAATAACATTTAAACAAAAATATCTTATTTCCTCATATAGCAGTTTCAGGATTGGGAAAAAATGCAAATGCTAAATAAGCAAAAAAGCATAGCCCTCTGAGCATAAAGAAGGCAAGGAGCATATAGGAAGTGGGGTAAAATAAAACCAAACATTTGTTTTGCCGCCAAGTATGACGCACGATGCAAAAGGAAGTTTTTTTGGTGCCAACAACCATCCGGAAATAACGCAACTTGCGTCATAACAGACACAACTTTGCACCAAACAACCTAGCGTCAACTAAGACGCAGGAAATGACGAACTTGCGTCATCATAGACGCACATTCACGCAAAAAAAAATCTTGCTCCAAGAATGAGGCAATAAATAACAGCATTTTGAGCCCTTGCGAGCCTAATTTGCCCACAGAATTAAAAAACAAGTCAAATTGAAAAAGAAGACTAAACCACAGGTAAAAAAAAAACTTCCTAAAACATGATTCCCATACGGAAGCTACTAAATTGCAAAGGGAAATATACATAGACCTGACTCATGGCAAATATAAGTAAATACATATATTTAGAACTTTATATAAATACATAAAGCACCAACCATAGCTGATTGTGTCTTAAATAATGATATATACTTACTGAAAGACACCAATCCACATTAAGCCAAACCAGCAGAGGTAATGGTATAAGAGTATATCGTCGATCTGAAAAGGGAGGTAGGAGATGAATCCCTACGACCGATAACAGAGAACCCTTGAAAAGATTTCCCGTGAGAGAAACCATAAAATCAATAGGCGATATTCTCTTCACATCCCTCTGACAAACACTGTACTCTGAGAGGAATTGGGCTTCAGAATGCTTAGAAGCGCATATCATAGAAGAAAACAACAAAATCAAGCACAAACTTACTTCACCACCTCCATAGGAGGCAAAGTTTGTAAAACTGAGTTGTTGGTTTGGTGGGAGGTGTATTTATAGGCATTTTGAGATTTGGGAAACTTTGCCCCTCCTGGTAGGATTGTATATCCTATACGTCACTAGCTCATGGACTCTTGCCAATTACATGAAAAAAATTAATGTGTATATATATATATATATATATATATATATATACACATATATACATAGACACACATAAATACACACATATTTAGACATGTATTTGTATGTATATGTTAAAGCCCTTTGCATGCCTTTTTTTTCCTCTAACACCTAAAACCTCATATCTTTGAGCCCTTATAACATTTCATGCAATATATTTATTATGAGTGTAACTGTACTTTGCAATGTATTTTTGATGTGCTTTGTGACACTTTTAGCTAACTGTTAGCGCTCCACTCGTAATCTAGCCCTTTGTGTTTAATTGGGAGCAGATAAGGGCTCTAAAAAACAAAAACTCTCCTTCCCCCTAATAAACACTCCCCTGTGCCTAGTGGGGCAGGTGATCTGTATCCCTCAGACAGATTATACACGTGCACTCACCTGTACTGATATTGTCACTGATTTCCTGTTTCACAGCTTCCAGTTGACTATTTACATACAGATCATTTGTTTGTTCAGCATTAAGTGTAACTTCAGTCTTAACATCACCTGCATAGATCATGTAAATATGGCTACATTTTAGCTTTTTAGCACTGCACAAGGAAATTTAAATATCTTAAAGTCACACATGTACGCTCAACTGTGCTCTGTGTCCACCAGACGTCACAAAAAACATAATTTATGCTTACCTGATAAATTTATTTCTCTTGTGATGTATCGAGTCCACAGATTCATCCTTACTTGTGGGATATTCTCCTTCCCTACAGGAAGTGGCAGAGGGAGCACTCACAGCAGAGCTGTCTATATAGCTCCCCCTTTAGCTCGACCCCCCAGTCATTCGACCGAAGGCTAGGAAGAAAAAGGAGAAACCATAGGGTGCAGTGGTGACTGAAAGTTTAAAAAATAAAAATATATATGCCTGTCGTAATAAACAGGGCGGGCCGTGGACTCGATACATCACAAGAGAAATAAATTTATCAGGTAAGCATAAATTATGTTTTCTCTTGTAAGATGTATCGAGTCCACGGATTCATCCTTACTTGTGGGATACCAATACCAAAGCTTTAGGACACGGATGAAGGGAGGGACAAGACAGGGACCTTAAACGGAAGGCACCACTGCTTGTAGAACCTTTCTCCCAAAAATAGCCTCCGAAGAAGCAAAAGTATCAAATTTGGAAAAAGTATGAAGCGAAGACCAAGTCGCCGCCTTACAAATCTGTTCAACAGAAGCCTCATTTTTAAAAGCCCATGTGGAAGCCACAGCTCTAGTAGAATGAGCAGTAATTCTTTCAGGAGGCTGCTGTCCAGCAGTCTCATAGGCCAAACGGATGATGCTTTTCAGCCAAAAGGAAAGAGAGGTAGCCGTAGCCTTTTGGCCTCTCTGCTTACCAGAATAAACAACAAACAATGAAGATGTTTGACGGAAATCTTTGGTTGCTTGTAAGTAGAACTTTAAAGCACGAACCACATCAAGATTGTGCAACAGACGTTCCTTCTTTGATGAAGGATTAGGACACAGAGAAGGAACAACAATCTCTTGATTGATATTCTTATTAGAAACAACCTTAGGAAGAAAACCAGGTTTGGTACGCAAAACCACCTTATCTGAATGGAAAATAAGATAAGGGGAATCGCACTGTAAAGCAGATAGCTCAAAAACTCTTCAAGCCGAAGAGATAGCAACTAAGAACAAAACTTTCCAAGATAGAAATGTAATATGTATGGAATGCATAGGTTCAAACGGAACCCCTTGAAGAACTCTAAGGACTAAGTTTAGGCTCCAAGGCGGAGCAGCAGGCTTAAATACAGGCTTAATTCTGACCAAAGCCTGACTAAAAGTTTGAACGTCTGGGACATCTGCCAGACGTTTGTGTAGTAGAAAAGACAAAGCAGATATTTGTCCTTTTAGAGAACTAGCTGATAATCCCTTCTCCAAACTCTCTTGGAGAAAAGGCAATATTCTAGGAATCCTAATCTTACTCCATGAGTAACCTTTGGATTCACACCAATAAAGATATTTGTGCCAAATCTTATGATAGATCTTCCTGGTGACAGGCTTTCTAGCCTGAATCAGAGTATCAATGACCGACTCAGAGAACCCACGCTTTGATAGAACTAGGCATTCAATCTCCAAGCAGTCAGATGCAGAGAAACTAGATTTGGATGTGAGAACGGACCTTGGATTAGAGGTCCCGCCTCATTGGCAGGGTCAACGGTGGAATCGAGGACATGCCCACTAGGTCTGCATACCAAGTCCTGCGTGGCCACGCAGGTGCTATCAGAATCACCGAAGCTCTCTCCTGCTTGATTCTGGCAACCAGACGTGGAAGGAGAGGAAGTGGTGGAAATACGTAGGCCAGATTGAAGGACCAAGGTACTGCTAGAGCATCTATCAGTACCGCCTTGGGATCCCGGGACCTGGACCCGTAACGAGGAAGGAAAGGAAACTGCGCAACTGAAGCGTGAAAATAGGCCCCTCCCACCTCACTCGATGTTTTAAGGCCTATCAGAGAAACACCAGAGTGTCTTTTAATTAACCATGTGAGTTACAAAACTGAATACAGCTTACCCTTCCCTCATAGGGATATTGCCAGCCTTTTCTAGAATTAACACAGTCTGTCTAGAAAAATATAGACTGAACATACCTCATATGCAGCTTAGCCTGCAAACTGTTGTCCCAACTGAAGTTTTCCAATACTCTTCAGGCCTTGTGAGAACAGCAGTGGATCTTAGTTACAAAGTGCTAAGATCATCATCCTCCTTGCAGAAATCTTCATCCCTTTTCTGCCAGAGAGTAAATAGTACACACCGGTACCATTTAAAATAATAAACTTTTGCTTGAGAAGTAAAAAAACTAACATTTTAGTCACCACATAGCTCTTTGCCCTTCCTAGCAGTTAAGCAGGCAGAGAGAATGACTGGGGGGTGGAGCTAAGGGGGGAGCTATATAGACAGCTCTGCTGTGGGTGCTCTCTCTGCCACGTCCTGTAGGGAAGGAGAATATCCCACAAGTAAGGATGAATCCGTGGACTCGATACATCTTACAAGACAAAGTAAATTTATGCTACCTGATAAATTAATTTCTTCAATGGTACGACGAGTCCATGGATTCATCCTTTACTTGTGGGATATTATCCTCCTGCTAACAGGAAGTGGCAAAGAGCACCACAGCAGAGCGATCTACATAGCTCCTCCCTTAGCTCCACCCACCAGTCATTCGACTGAAGGTACAGGAAGAAAAAGGAGAAACTAAAAGGTGCAGAGGTGACTGAAGTTTAAAATAAAAAAATATAATCTGTCTTAAAATGACAGGGCGGGCCGTGGACTCCTCGTACCATAGAAGAAATTAATTTATCAGGTAAGCATAAATTTACTTTTCTTCTATAAGGTACGACGAGTCCACGGATTCATACTTTACTTGTGGGATACAATACCAAAGCTATAGGAAACGGATGAACGGGAGGGACAAGACAGATGGCTAAACAGAAGGTACCACTGCTTGAAGGACTTTTCTCCCAAAAATAGCATCCGAAGAAGCAAAAGTATCAAATTTGGAAAATTTGGAAAAGGTATGAAGCGAAGACCAAGTCGCAGCCTTACAAATCTGTTCAGAAGCATCATTTTTAAAAGCCCATGTGGAAGCCACCGCTCTTGTAGAGTGAGCTGTATTTCTTTCAGGAGGCTGCTGTCCAGCAGTCTCATATGCCAAACGGATGATGCTTTTCAGCCAAAAATAAAGAGAGGTCACCATAGCTTTTTGACCTCTACGTTTTCCAGAATAGACAACAAAGAAGATGTTTGACGGAAATCTTTGGTCGCTTGCAAGTAAAACTTCTTAGAGGAAGGATTAGGACACAGAGAAGGAACAACAATTTCCTGATTAATATTCCTATTAGTAACAACATTAGGAAGGAATCCAGGTTTAGTACACAAAACCACCTTATCAGCATGGAAAACAAGATAAGGTGAGTCGCATTGCAATGCAGATAGTTCAGAAACTCTTCGAGCCGAAGAGATAGCAACTAAAAACAGAACTTTCCAAGATAGAAGCTTAATATCTATGGAATGCATAGGTTCAAACGGAACCCCTTGAAGAACTTTAAGAACTAAATTCAAACTCCATGGCGGAGCAACAGGTTTAAACACAGGCTTGATTCTAACTAAAGCCTGACAGAACGTCTGAACGTCTGGAACATCTGCCAGACGCTTGTGCAATAAAATTGATAAAGCAGATATAAGGAACTAGCTGATAGCCCCTTCTCCAATCCTTCTTGGAGAAAGGACAAAATCCTAGGAATCCTGATCTTACTCCATGAGTAGCCTTTGGATTCGCACTAAAGATATTTACGCCATATCTTATGATAAATTTTCCTAGTGACATACTTTCGAGCCTGAATCAAGGTATCTATGACCGACTCAGAGAATCCCCGCTTGGATAAAATCAAGCATTCAATCTCCAGACAGTCAGCCGCAGAGAAACTAGATTTGGATGCTGGAACGGACCTTGAATCAGAAGGTCCTGTCTCAGTGGCAGAGTCCATGGTGGAAGGGATGACATGTCCACCAGGTCTGCATACCAAGTCCTGCGTGGCCACGCAGGTGCTATCAAAATCACCAATGATCTCTCCTGTTTGATTCTGGCAATTAAACAAGGAAGGAGAGGAAATGGTGGAAACACATAAGCCAGGTTCAACGACCAGGGTACTGCTAGAGCATCTATCAGTACTGCCTGAGGATCCCTTGACCTGGACCCGTAACAAGGAAGTTTGGCGTTCTGACGAGCCATCAGATCCAATTCTGGTGTGCCCCATTGCTGAATCAATTGTGCAAACACCTCCGGATGGAGTTCCCACTCCCCCGGATGAAAAGTCTGACGACAAGAGTGAGTCTCTGCCCATGGAATTATTTTGGTAACCTCTATCATCGCTAGAGAACTCTTTGTTCCCCCCTTGATGATTGATATATGCTACAGTCGTGATATTGTCCGACTGGAATCTTATGAATCTGTCCGAAGCCAGCTGAGGCCACGCCTGAAGCGCGTTGAATATCGCTCTCAGTTCTAATTTATTTATCGGGAGGAGAGCCTCCTCCTGAGTCCACAAACCCTGTGCTTTCAGGGAATTCCAGACTGCACCCCAGCCCAAAAGGCTGGCGTCCGTCGTCACTATGACCCACGCTGGCCTGCGGAAACACATTCCCTGGGACAGATCATCCTGTGACAACCACCAAAGAAGAGAGTCTCTGGTCTCTTGATCCAGATTTATCTGAGGAGATAAATCTGCATAATCTTATCCTGAGGAAGGGCATGGCCTTTTTCTCCAGTAATGTCTGAAATGATCTCTTTCAGTTCAGGCCCGAATAGGGTCTTACTTTTGAAAGGGGTGGCTAAAAGCTTACATTTTGATGACACATCAACAGACCAGGACTTAAGCCATAACACTCTACGCGCTAAAATGGCAAAACCTGAATTCTTTGCCCAGATACACACCAACCAAGCCGCTACAGACGCGGCAATTCCAGCGTGAGCGGTGAACGGGGGCGGATTAATCGAAGCAGCAAACAGGTTACAGGGATGCTTGCTGAATGTAAATGGCCGGTGTGCCGAAAAATAGTCCACAATAGTAAGTTACAGCAGCACTTTGAGCAAAGAGAGTCTCAGGGCATAAAAAGTAAAATTAAAAAATACCTTTATTCCAACATGGTTAAAATAGTACACAGCAACAAACTCCCTAAGGGAGTTTTTTGCTGTGTACTATTTTAACCATGTTGGAATAAAGGTATTTTTTAATTTAACTTTTTATGCCCTGAGACTCTTTTTGCTCAAAGTGCTGCTGTAACTTATTATTCAGAATTCTTTGCCGCTAATTTAGCCAGTTGAAAAGCGGCATCTGTAAGCTAGCTTGAGAGCCCTAATTCTATCCAGAATATCATCTAATGGGGTCTCAACCTGAAGAGCCTCCTCCAGAGCCTCGAACCAAAAAGCAGCTGCAGTAGTTACAGGAACAATGCACGCTATAGGTTGCAGAAGAAAACCCTGATGAACGAATATTTTCTTTAGGAGACCCTCTAATTTTTTATCCATAGGATCTTTGAAAGCACAACTGTCCTCAATAGGTATAGTTGTACGCTTAGCCAGGGTAGAAATAGTTCCCTCCACCTTAGGGACCGTCTGCCACAAATCCCGCATGGTGTCTGATATGGGAAACATTTTTTAAAAGTAGGAGGGGGAGCGAACGGAATACCTGGTCTATCCCACTCCTTAGTTACAATGTCCGAAATCCTCTTAGGGACCGGAAAAACATCAGTGTAGGCAGGAACCTCTAGATATCTGTCCATTTTACACAATTTCTCTGGAACTACAATAGGGTCACAATCATCCAGAGTCGCTAAAACCTCCCTGAGCAACAAGCGGAGGTGTTCTAGTTTAAATTTAAAAGCCGTCATATCTGAGTCTGTCTGAGGGAACATCTTTCCTGAATCAGAAATCTCTCCCTCAGACAACAAATCCCTCACCCCAACTCAGAACATTGTGAGGGTACATTGGATATGGCTAATAAAGCGTCAGAGGGCTCAGCATTTGTTCTCACACCAGACCTACTGCGCTTCCCCTGCAACCCAGGCAACTTAGATAAAACCTCTGTGAGGGTAGTATTCATAACTGCGGCCATATCTTGCAGGGTGAAAGAATTAGACGCACTAGAAGTACTTGGCGTCGCTTGTGCGGGCGTTAGTGGTTGTGACACTTGGGGAGAATTAGATGGCATAACCTGATTCCCTTCTGACTGCGAATCATCCTGTGACATACTTTTATTAGCTAAAATATGTTCTTTGCAATTTATTGACCTTTCAGTGCATGAGGGACACATTCTAATTGGGGGTTCCACAATGGCTTCTAAACACTTTCCTCAATGTCCGACATGTTGAACAGGCTAGTAATGACCACAAACAAGCTTGAAAACACTTTATTTAGTGAAAAAATAACAATCTTAAAAAACGGTACTGCACCTTTAAGAGAAAAAAAGCATACACGTTCTGCAAAACTGCTTTAAAATACACCAATCTTTTCAAATTTTTGATATAAGACTCAATTTGTGTAGTTAAGTTTGCCCCACAAGAAAAACAAACATTTAACCCTTTATTGTGAAAACCAGATCAATAAGGCCTAAATCCGGAAAAAACACCCCCAGCACCTCGTCACAGCCCTGCTGTGGCGCCTACCTGCCCTCAGGGATTGGAAAAATGGGGTTAAAGCTTTGATTTGGCCCAATACTTCTACAAGGGCCCTCCGGAGTTGGAGCTTGCTGCTTGCTTAGTAAATACAACTGCGCAACTGAGGCGCGAAAATAGGCCCCGCCCATCTTACTCAATGTTTTGTCAGCCTAAATGAACCGCACCAGAACGGTTCCAAACTAGCCATGTGGGTTCTGAGACCCAAAAAATAAGCCAAGTGTACCCTCAATAAAGTTGCCAAAAAACGTTATTGCCCAAAAAACGTTAACAGCACTCCCAGTTCACAAAACATTTGCCCACAAACATTCAAAACTCAGTGTCAACCATTTTTTAATTAGCCCCATATGCAAGCTTAGTAATACCCTTCTATAACTCTTAGGATTACTGCTTACCCTTACCTTCATGGGGATACTGTCAGCCTTTCTGAAATACCACAGTATCTCCAGAAAAAACGACTGAACATACCTCACTGCTATATAGCATGAAAACGTTCCTCACACTGAAGTTTCTTGTACCCCTCAGCCTCTGTGGGAACTGCTCTGGATCTTAGTGACAAATGCTAAGATCATCAGCCTCCAGGCAGAAATCTTCATCCATCTGCTGTCTGAGAGTAAATAGTACACACCGGTACCATTTAAAATCAAAAACTCTTGCTTGAAGAAAATAAAAATTAACATTTTATCACCTCTTTCACTTTAACCTTCCTAGTACTTAGAGTAGGCTCTGCTGTGGTGCTCTTTGCCACTTCCTGTTAGCAGGAGGATAATATCCCACAAGTAAAGGATGAATCCATGGACTCGTCGTACCTTATAGAAGAAATACACTCACCTGTGCCCTTTAGCGCTTCAGTCATATTTCTTAGCCACTGACTTTGTGATTCTTCTGAATTACAGGAAATCACAGCATCATAATCACCTGATGTAAAAATTGAAAAAAGTTAAAAAAAGCCTCTCTACCCCAATAAAAAATTGTTTCCCTCTACCTACTGGACCAGGTGATCTGTATCCCTCAGACACATCACATGGGCACTCACCTGTACTGATATTGTCACTGATTTCCTGCTTAGAAGCATCCCGCTGACTCTTTACATACAGATTATTTGTTTGTTCAGTATTAAGTGTGACTTCAATATTAACATCACCTGCACAGATCAAATAAATACGGTCACATTTCAGCTTTTGAGCACAGAACAAGGAAATTAAAATATCTGAATGTCACACACAGACATTCATCTTTACCCATTGTCCCTCAGACATGTCACACATACCCTCACCTGTGCCCAGTGTTCCTCAGACACATCAGACACACCTACACCTACGTGTATATACGGACCTTTTATGACATGATGTCCTTTCAGCTACTATAGGGGATTATTTATCTGTATCCAATGGCCATTGGTGGTTTTGTATTTCTATATGTTTAGTACACTAATTAATTAATTGAGCATTTGTCACTTTTTATGTCATATGTTTTTATATTCTGTATGTATTTGGTAAAAATGAAATGCAATTTAACCTAACTAACATTATGCATTGCTAGATATCTAATTGCGAAGGGAGCCTGTCACCTTGGGATTGGCCCACGTTACTCACGTAGCCTTTAGGGTTTATATTTATTTATTATCTTCGGATAGTTATATGTGTAAGTGCCGGCTAGGACATGCTTTTTTTTTTATTATTTATTTATACACACACACATTTTATACATGTGTATATATGTATATAAATATATATATATATATATATATATATATATATATATATATATATATATATATATATATATATATATATATATATATATATATATGTGCAGAAAGATATGTGTAGGTATGGCGCTGTATGAACACCCCAAAAATATATCTAGAAAATAGAGAGTGAGGAACTTGCTGCCAATGAATGTCTATCCAGTGAGAACTGAGCCCCCAAGAACAGTAAACCTGATAGATGAAATGTAATAGAAGAAGGGAAAAGGGTAAGGGGAATATTCAAAAGGCGCAACACTCTGGAAAAAATCCCAGTATTATGGGAGTGTTAGGTAAGGGGTATCCGAAAACCGTGTAGTGTGAAAAGAGCACTGCTAACAAGTGGAATAGCACAAAATACTGAATGTAGTGAAATTGATATTAATGGTTATGCTCCAACCATTATATGTGAAATTGTAGGTTTTCACACTGTTATGCTTGTTTTGTACAATAATCAAGTGGTGTATTTGGTCAATAGTCCTAAAATACTTATGTGGGTGTTAATAATGATGTTGTAGCCGCATAACTACTAAAATATCTAATAGACACAATAAACCATAAACTGGAAACATAAAACAAATATAGCAAAAATGATCAGAGTATTAGCATTAAACACTCTACCATACACTTAAAATATTTTGATAACCAAGATATGGCTGAATTATTCGCTATAATAATTGATTAGTGTCTGAATAAAATATGAAATGCAATAAATAATCGTTGCAAATATAACACTGAAAAAGTTCAGGTGAATGTCCAATATCAGATGGAAACTTCTGTAGCTGTATATAGATTAATATAATGCAATCTGATAGGCAATAACAAGGTAAATCCACGTTCCACAACGTACCCGTTGGGAGTCTACTTACACTCCTTTACCTCAATCTCATGAGGTAAGTGCCGCGTAGTGTATAGATAGTTCTCCTTCCCGGTATCGGTGGTAAGATGGGGTGATGTTCTCTTTCGATACGAAAATTTCTTTCCCTCTTTCCCGATTTAGGTGAAATCCTTTCTGTAAGGCCTTGGTCAGTCCTGACACTGCAGACCCGTTCCTCTATGTGCAGTATGTAATCGGATGAGAGTTAGTTGACAGGCCGAGCAGTGGATCCTGAGGCCTCAGTGTTTTTCAATAACTGATACCTCCCACATGAGGTGCTCCTAAACTGCTGGTGAACCGGAGTAGCTGTGTTGATACAAAAACTTGCAGGAAAAAGGAGGCTTAACCCTGAATGCCAATCCACTTTTCAGGGAGGTGTTCAGAGGTCCCAGTGCAACTTGAGCTGTTCCTTCTTCTTGTTTAAAGAGAACTTCCTTGTGGAGGTTGTGGTGACATCCACAACCTCCACAAGGAAGTTCTCTTTAAACAAGAAGAAGGAACAGCTCAAGTTGCACTGGGACCTCTGAACACCTCCCTGAAAAGTGGATTGGCATTCAGGGTTAAGCCTCCTTTTTCCTGAAAGTTTTTGTATCAACACAGCTACTCCGGTTCACCAGCAGTTTAGGAGCACCTCACGTGGGAGGTATCAGTTATTGAAAAACACTGAGGCCTCAGGATCCACTGCTCGGCCTGTCAACTAACTCTCATCCGATTACATACTGCACATAGAGGAACGGGTCTGCAGTGTCAGGACTGACCAAGGCCTTACAGAAAGGATTTCACCTAAATCAGGAAAGAAATTTTCGTATCGAAAGAGAACATCACCCCATCTTACCACCGATACCGGGAAGGAGAACTATCTATACACTACGCGGCACTTACCTCATGAGATTGAGGTAAAGGAGTGTAAGTAGACTCCCAACGGGTACGTTGTGGAACGTGGATTTACCTTGTTATTGCCTATCAGATTGCATTATATTCATCTATATACAGCTACAGAAGTTTCCATCTGACATTGGACATTCACCTGAACTTTTTTAGTGTTATATTTGCAACGATTATTTATTGCATTTCATATTTTATTCAGACACTAATCAATTATTATAGCGAATAATTCAGCCATATCTTGGTTATCAAAATATTTTAAGTGTATGGTAGAGTGTTTAATGCTAATACTCTGATCATTTTTGCTATATTTGTTTTATGTTTCCAGTTTATGGTTTATTGTGTCTATTAGATATTTTAGTAGTTATGCGGCTACAACATCATTATTAACACCCACATAAGTATTTTAGGACTATTGACCAAATACACCACTTGATTATTGTACAAAACAAGCATAACAGTGTGAAAACCTACAATTTCACATATAATGGTTGGAGCATAACCATTAATATCAATTTCACTACATTCAGTATTTTGTGCTATTCCACTTGTTAGCAGTGCTCTTTTCACACTACACGGTTTTCGGATACCCCTTACCTAACACTCCCATAATACTGGGATTTTTTCCAGAGTGTTGCGCCTTTTGAATATTCCCCTTACCCTTTTCCCTTCTTCTAATATATATATATATATATATATATATATACAAATTTTACAAAACAAATGAATCGTATATATAGAAATATATATTTAACAATTAATAGAACATTTTCTTCTATGTGAAGAGTATTGGAATGCAAAATATACATAACTCACGTTACGTATAGCTCACTTGGTTAACCCCAATTGTGTATGCGTGTATTTATATATATATATATATATATATATATATATATATATATATATATATATATATATGTATGTATGTATGTGTGTCTATATATAGATATATATATATATATATACACACATACACACATGTTGTGCGGTACTTTGGCTATCGTACCACACAACGTATATATATACGTCGGAGCTTCACGAAGCTCCAGCAGTCTTGGCTGTTAAGTTACAGATGAGAGCTATAGTTCCTGAGGTCCAGGCATCTGCCTGCATATGGAACCGGAGCAAAAAAATTGCCTTAAATTTTCACATTGGCAGACTGTCTGCCAGTACTTAAGATAAGGTGACCATTAGTGGGTGTGGGAGGGAGGAGGGCTGTTTGGGAGGGATCAGGGGGTGGGAAGTGTCAGGTTGGAGGGTAATCTCTACACTAAAACTAAAATTAACCTTACAAGCTACTTAATTAACACTTTCACTGCCGGGAATAACAGAAGTGTGGTGCGCAGCTGCAATTAGCGGCCTTCTAATTACTAAAAAGCAATGGCAAAGCCAGATATTTCTGCTATTTCTGAACAAAGGGGATCCCAGAAAAGCTTTAACAAACATTTGTGCTATGTATGCACAAGCAATTTGTAAATAATTTCAGTGGAAAACCCAAAGTTTATGAAAAAGTTAAAGTTTTTTTTATTTGATCGCATTTGGCGGTGAAATGGTGGCATGAAATATATCAAAATGGGCCTAGATCAATACCTTGAGTTATATACTTTAAAAATATATATACTTTTGGCAGGTAAATAAAAAAAAGCAAGGCTCTATTTCTGTTTAAATTGAGTGATAGCAAAAATTCTAAACATTCTCCGGTATTTTGGGCAAGTACTTCTCTGAATGTCTCAGTAGTGAAGGGGTTAAACGCGGTCGGGTTAGTGAGTGAGCAATAGGTGTTTTTTTAAACTTCAGCGCACTATATTGGAGTCTATGGGGAGAAGAAGTTAACACGGTTGCGGTATCCAAAGTTCCGCAATTAGCGTGCATCCGGTTTCGCTTGTGTGCAAAAAAACATAATTTATGCTTACCTGATAAATTCCTTTCTTCTGTAGTGTGATCAGTCCACGGGTCATCATTACTTGTGGGATATTAACTGCTCCCCTACAGGAAGTGCAAGAGGATTCACCCAGCAGAGTTGCTATATAGCTCCTCCCCTCTACGTCACCTCCAGTCATTCGACCAAGGACCAACGAGAAAGGAGAAGCCAAGGGTGTAGTGGTGACTGGAGTATAATTTAAAAAATATTTACCTGCCTTAAAAAACAGGGCGGGCCGTGGACTGATCACACTACAGAAGAAAGGAATTTATCAGGTAAGCATAAATTATGTTTTCTTCTGTTAAGTGTGATCAGTCCACGGGTCATCATTACTTGTGGGATACCAATACCAAAGCAAAAGTACACGGATGACGGGAGGGATAGGCAGGCTCTTTATACAGAAGGAACCACTGCCTGAAGAACCTTTCTCCCAAAAATAGCCTCCGAGGAAGCAAAAGTGTCAAATTTGTAAAATTTGGAAAAAGTATGAAGCGAAGACCAAGTTGCAGCCTTGCAAATCTGTTCAACAGAGGCCTCATTCTTAAAGGCCCAAGTGGAAGCCACAGCTCTAGTGGAATGAGCTGTAATTCTTTCAGGAGGCTGCTGTCCAGCAGTCTCATAAGCTAAACGAATTATGCTACGAAGCCAAAAAGAGAGAGAGGTAGCAGAAGCTTTTTGACCTCTCCTCTGACCAGAGTAAACGACAAACAGGGAAGACGTTTGTCGAAAATCTTTAGTTGCCTGTAAATAAAATTTAAGGGCACGAACTACATCCAGATTGTGCAAAAGACGTTCCTTCCTCGAAGAAGGATTTGGGCACAAGGATGGAACAACAATCTCCTGATTGATATTCCTGTTAGTGACTACCTTAGGTAAGAACCCAGGCTTAGTACGCAGAACTACCTTATCCGAGTGAAAAATCAAATAAGGAGAATCACAATGTAAGGCTGATAACTCAGAGACTCTTCGAGCCGAGGAAATAGCCATTAAAAATAGAACTTTCCAAGATAACAACTTTATATCAATGGAATGAAGGGGTTCAAACGGAACACCCTGTAAAACGTTAAGAACAAGGTTTAAACTCCATGGTGGAGCCACAGCTTTAAACACAGGTTTAATCCTGGCCAAAGCCTGACAAAAAGCCTGAACGTCTGGAACTTCTGACAGACGCTTGTGTAACAGAATGGACAGAGCTGAGATCTGTCCCTTTAAGGAACTAGCGGATAACCCCTTTTCTAAACCTTCTTGTAGAAAAGACAATATCCTAGGAATCCTAACCTTACTCCAAGAGTAACCTTTGGATTCGCACCAATATAGGTATTTACGCCATATTTTATGGTAAATCTTTCTGGTAACAGGCTTCCTAGCCTGTATTAAGGTATCAATAACTGACTCAGAAAAACCACGCTTTGATAAGATCAAGCGTTCAATTTCCAAGCAGTCAGCTTCAGAGAAGTTAGATTTTGATGTTTGAAAGGACCCTGAATCAGAAGGTCCTGTTTCAGAGGTAACGACCAAGGTGGACAGAATGACATGTCCACCAGATCTGTATACCAAGTCCTGCGTGGCCATGCAGGCGCTATTAGAATCACTGATGCTTTCTCCTGTTTGATTCTGGCAATCAATCGAGGAAGCATCGGGAAAGGTGGAAACACATGAGCCATCCTGAAGGTCCATGGTGCTGTCAAGGCATCTATCAGGACCGCTCCCGGATCCCTGGATCTGGACCCGTAGCGCGGAAGCTTGGCGTTCTGTCGAGACGCCATGAGATCTATCTCTGGATGAAGTTCCCACTCCCCCGGATGAAAAGTGTGACGACTTAAGAAATCCGCCTCCCAGTTCTCCACTCCCGGGATGTGGATTGCAGACAGGTGGCAAGAGTGAGACTCTGCCCAGCGAATTATCTTCGATACTTCCATCATTGCTAGGGAGCTTCTTGTCCCTCCCTGATGGTTGATATAAGCTACAGTCGTGATGTTGTCCGACTGGAACCTGATGAACCCCCGAGTTGCTAACTGGGGCCAAGCCAGAAGAGCATTGAGGACTGCTCTCAATTCCAGAATGTTTATTGGAAGAAGACTCTCCTCCTGATTCCATAGTCCCTGAGCCTTCAGAGAATTCCAGACAGCGCCCCAACCTAGTAGGCTGGCGTCTGTTGTTACAATTGACCAGTCTGGCCTGCTGAATGGCATTCCCCTGGACAGATGTGGCCGATAAAGCCACCATAGAAGAGAATTTCTGGTCTCTTGAATGGAATGAAGGACACGGCATGCACTTTGAAGTTTTGTTAACCTGTCCTCTGTCAGGTAAATCTTCATTTCTACAGAATCTATCAGAGTCCCCAGGAAGGGAACTCTTGTGAGTGGAAAGAGAGAACTTTTCTCTTCGTTCACTTTCCATCCATGCGACCTTAGAAATGCCAGTACTATCTCTGTATGAGATTTGGCAGTTTGAAAGCTTGAAGCTTGTATCAGTATGTCGTCTAAGTACGGAGCTACTGAAATTCCTCGCGGTCTTAGTACCGCCAGAAGAGTGCCCAGAACCTTTGTGAAGATTCTTGGAGCCGTAGCCAGTCCGAATGGAAGAGCTACAAACTGGTAATGCCTGTCTAAAAAGGCAAACCTTAGATACCGGTAATGACTTCTGTGAATCGGTATGTGAAGGTAAGCATCCTTTAAATCCAATGTGGTCAAGTACTGACCCTCTTGGATCATGGGCAAAATTGTTCGAATAGTTTCCATCTTGAACGATGGAACTCTTAGGAATTTGTTTAGGATCTTTAAATCCAAGATTGGCCTGAAGGTTCCCTCTTTTTTGGGAACTACAAACAGATTTGAGTAAAACCCTTGTCCTTGTTCCAACCGCGGAACTGGATGGATCACTCCCATTAATAAAAGATCTTGTACGCAGCGTAGAAACGCTTCCTTCTTTGTTAGGTTTGTTGACAACCTTGACAGATGAAATCTCCCTCTTGGGGGAGAGGATTTGAAGTCCAGAAGGTATCTCTGAGATATGATCTCTAACGCCCAGGGATCCTGAACATCTCTTGCCCAAGCCTGGGCGAAGAGGGAAAGTCTGCCCCCCACTAGATCCGGTCCCGGATCGGGGGCCCTCAATTCATGCTGTCTTAGGGGCAGCAGCAGGTTTTCTGGCCTGTTTGCCCCTGTTCCAGGACTGGTTAGGTTTCCAGCCTTGTCTGTAGCGAGCAACAGCTCCTTCCTGTTTTGGTGCAGAGGAAGTTGATGCTGCTCCTGCTTTGAAATTACGAAAGGAACGAAAATTGGACTGTCTAGCCAGGGCATGACCTTTACCTCCTGTAATGTCATCAATAATCTCTTTCAAGCCGGGCCCGAATAAGGTCTGCCCTTTGAAAGGAATATTAAGCAATTTAGATTTAGACGTAACATCAGCTGACCAGGATTTTAGCCACAGAGCTCTGCGTGCCTGAATGGCGAATCCTGAATTTTTAGCCGCAAGTTTAGTTAAATGTACTACGGCATCTGAAATAAATGAATTAGCTAACTTAAGGAATTTAAGTTTGTGTGTGATGTCATCTAGTGTGGGTGATTGAAGTGTCTCTTCCAGAGACTCAAACCAAAATGCTGCTGCAGCCGTGACAGGCGCAATACATGCAAGAGGTTGCAATATAAACCCTTGTTGAACAAACATTTTCTTAAGGTAACCCTCTAATTTTTTATCCATTGGATCTGAAAAAGCACAGCTATCCTCCACTGGGATAGTGGTACGCTTAGCTAATGTAGAAACTGCTCCCTCCACCTTAGGGACCATTTGCCATAAGTCCCGTGTGGCGGCGTCTATTGGAAACATTTTTCTGAATATAGGAGGGGGTGAGAAAGGCACACCGGGTCTATCCCACTCCTTAGTAACAATGTCAGTAAGTCTCTTAGGTATAGGAAAAACGTCAGTACTCGTCGGTACCGCAAAATATTTATCCAACCTACACATTTTTTCTGGGATTGCAACTGTGTTACAATCATTCAGAGCCGCTAATACCTCCCCTAGTAACACACGGAGGTTCTCAAGCTTAAATTTAAAATTTGAAATGTCTGAGTCCAGTTTATTTGGATCAGAACCGTCACCCACAGAATGAAGCTCTCCGTCTTCATGTTCTGCAAACTGTGACGCAGTATCAGACATGGCCCTTGCATTATCAGCGCACTCTGTTCTCATCCCAGAGTGATCACGTTTACCTCTTAGTTCTGGTAGTTTAGCCAAAACTTCAGTCATAACAGTAGCCATATCTTGTAATGTGATTTGTAATGGCCGCCCAGATGCACTCGGCGCTACAATATCACGCACCTCCTGAGCGGGAGATGCAGGTACTGACACGTGAGGCGAGTTAGTCGGCATAACTCTCCCCTCGTTGTTTGGTGAAATATGTTCAATTTGTACAGATTGACTATTTTTTAAAGTAGCATCAATACATTTAGTACATAAATTTCTATTGGGCTCCACTTTGGCATTAACACATATAGCACAGATATCTTCCTCTGAATCAGACATGTTTAACACACTAGCAAATAAACAGCAACTTGGAAATACTTTTCAAAGTAATTTACAAATAATATGAAAACGAACTGTGCCTTTAAGAAGCACAGAAAAATATTATAACAGATAAAATAATTAAGTTATAGCATCAATCTTTGTCAGAATATACAGTTTTAGCAAAGGATTGTTCCCCTCAGCAAATGATAACTAACCCAGGCAGCAGAAAAAAATACACAATAAACGTTTTTTATATCACAGTCAATACAATCAGCACAGCTCTGCTGTATGATTACTTCCCTCAAAAAAGACTCTTGAGATCCCTGAACTCTGTAGAGATGAACCGGATCATGCAGGAAGAAAATGAACCTCTGACTGAGTTTTTCTGATGCATAGTGAAAGCACCAAAATGGCCCCTCCCCCACACACATAACAGTGAGGGATCAGTGAACTGCTCTAATTTAACTATTGCCAAGTGGAAAAAAAGTGCCCAAAACATTTTTTCACCCAGTACCTCAGAGAAAAAAACGTTTTTACATGCCAGCAAAAAAACATTTTACCTCAATAATTAATTGTCATTTAAAACCTATTGCAAGTCCCTGCAAAATAGGTTAAGTCTATGTATACAGTTTAAAAGCCGAAGTGTAAAATATACATACATGACAGCCTGATATCAGCTACATCTACTGCATTCAAGTCTGAGTTTACATTATAACGGTATGGCAGGATTTTCTCATCAATTCCATGTCAGAAAATAATAAACTGCTACATACCTCTTTGCAGATTAATCTGCCTGCTGTCCCCTGATCTGAAGTTTACCTCACTCCTCAGATGGCCGAGAAACAGCAATATGATCTTAACTACTCCGGCTAAAATCATAGAAAAACTCAGGTAGATTCTTCTTCAAATTCTACCAGAGAAGGAATAACACACTCCGGTGCTATTATAAAATAACAAACTTTTGATTGAAGATATAAAAACTAAATATATCACCATAGTCCTCTCACACATCCTATCTAGTCGTTGGGTGCAAGAGAATGACTGGAGGTGACGTAGAGGGGAGGAGCTATATAGCAACTCTGCTGGGTGAATCCTCTTGCACTTCCTGTAGGGGAGCAGTTAATATCCCACAAGTAATGATGACCCGTGGACTGATCACACTTAACAGAAGAAAAAAATAAAATGGAAACTTGTAATATGCGCGCTAACTTGCAAGTTTTCTTTCAGTTGTATTAGCGCTCAAGTGTGAGCCCAAAATACCACTTTACCTGTAATCTAGCCCTATATGTTCTCACTTTATCCAGTGAGTATTTGTTTATTGTTCCCAGTTTATTTTAGAATCAGTGTTTTCAAAGAAGAAAAAAGCAGCTTCTGACCTAGATCTCTCACCTGCAGTAACATCTGATGGGGTCTTCACTGGCTGAATATTCTGTGCAAGTTCTCTAAGTGCTCCTGTGTCTAGATGTTCATCTCTGTGGTCTGTTAGCTCTAAAAGAGAATACAATTGATTGATAGTTATGAAAAATGTTTATTGTTGTATCTTACAATGTTTTCTATTTTTTTTTAAGATGATCTGTTGCTGGATAAACCTTTTTCTATCAGCCAATCCGCATCACACTGTAAGAATGTGACATGTTTCCTGTTATTCTGTTACATAAATACGTTTTTTTCCTAAAAAAATATTATTATATCATTTTGCCTATCAGACCCCTTTAAAAAAATTTATGCTGGACAAAAAAATTGTTTACGATCAGACAGCTCATTAGATCACATGTGACAGATTCACAGTAGATTAGCTCTGTGTCAGTTACGTCAATAGACGTGACTAAAAAACAAAAACTCTCCTTCCCCCTAATAAACACTCCCCTGTGCCTAGTGGGGCAGGTGATCTGTATCCCTCAGACAGATTATACACGTGCACTTACCTGTACTGATATTGTCACTGATTTCCTGCTTCACAGCTTCCTGCTGACTCTTTACATACAGATCATTTGTTTGTTCAGCATTAAGTGTAACTTCAGTCTTAACATCACCTGCATAGATCATGTAAATATGGCCACATTTTAGCTTTTTAGCACTGCACAAGGCAATTAAAATATCTTAAAGTCACACATGTACGCTCAACTGTGTCCACCAGACGTCACAAAAATACACTCACCTGTGCCCTTTAGCGCTTCAGTCATATTTCTTAGCCACTGACTTTGTGTTTCTTCTGAATTACAGGAAATCACAGCATCATATTCACCTGATGTAAAAATTGAAAAAAGTTAAAAAAAAAAAAAGCCTCTCTACCCCAATAAAAAAATCTCCCTCTACCTAGTGGACCAGGTGATCTGTATCCCTCAGACACATCACATGGGCACTCACCTGTACTGATATTGTCACTGATTTCCTGCTTAGCAGCTTCCCGCTGACTCTTTACATACAGATTATTTGTTTGTTCAGTATTAAGTGCGACTTCAATATTACCATCACCTGCACAGATCAAATAAATACGGTCACATTTCAGCTTTTGAGCACAGAACAAGGAAATTCAAATATCTGAATGTCACACACAGACATTCACCTTTACCCATTGTCCCTCAGACATGTCACACATACCCTCACCTGTGCCCAGTGTTCCTCAGACACACCTACACTCTAAGTCCCCCAGGCACGCCACATACAGACATTCATCTGTGCCTTTGCCCAATGTCCCTTAGACATGTCATATGCATACATTAGGCAGTTTTTGGGGTCTAAAGTTGGTGCGTGTGGGGTGCCTTTACATTGCGGTCTATGGGAACTGTGTGTTCCCAGTAAATAAATATGTATGTATGTATGTATGTATGTATGTATATATATATATACACACATACACACACACACACACACACATACATACATTTTAACACATAAATATTTATGTATATCAGCATATACATATGTATTTACAAATCCTGCAATCCTGGCGCCTTCTTATCTCCACTATAGATCTCCTCTTCGCATTTGAAATCATCGGAAGAGCTGCCATTACTTCAGACTTTTTTTTTTCCATCCATTTCTCCTTCCGTGAGCGCACCTCTTCAGGGAGTTCAAAGCCCTGATATATTGTTTTCAAATCCTGCAAACGCTGCACTACTTACCCTCTTTGCTGGGCTTAGGTTCTGAGGTGTCTCTGACGGCATCAGAACAAGGCCCCATTAGAGCCTATGGAAGCGCACTCTTGTGAGCACAACACTTCCCAGCAATGAGAACTACTGATGACTTGTCATACCAGCGCATATTAGTGTGCACTGATATTACACAGTGAAGCGCAAATATCGCTTTCTTGAAATATTAATTTGTTTCCTTTATTTTCTTGTTATCCTTTGTTGAAAAGCAGGGATGTAAGCTAAGGCGTTCATGTGTCTGCAGAAATATATGGCAGCAGTTTTGCAACAATGTTATACATTAGCAAGAGCACTAGATGGCAGCGCTAGTTCCTTTCGTGTAGTGTTTCAGGCATGTGAACGCTTTCTACCTAGGTATCTCTTCAACAAAGAATAAAATAGGAACAAAGCAACAGAAGTATATTGAAAACGTTTTCATTATCTGAATAATGAAAGAAATATTTTGGCTTTAAATTCCTTTAAAGGGACACTGAACCCATTTTTTTTCTTTCATGATTCAAATAGAGCATGAAATTTTAAGCAATTTTCTAATTGACTCCTATTATCAAATTTTCTTCGTTCTCTTGCTATCTTTATTTGAAATGCAAGAATGTAAGTTTAGATGCCGGCCCATTTTTGGTGAACAACCTGGATTGTCCTTGCTGATTGGTGGATAAATTCATCCATCAATAAAAAAGTGCTGTCCAGCGTAGATGCCTTCTTTTTCAAATAAAGATAGCAAGAGAACGAAGAAAATTTGATAATAGGAGTAAATTAGAAAGTTGCTTAAAATTGTATGCTCTGTCTGAATCACGAAAGAAAAATTTTGGGTTCAGTGTCCCTTTAAGGTTATTAAACCTGAGGCTACATAGCTAGCAGTCACATCTAGAGGATACATTTTATGTGATGACATTAGTGCAACAGTAAATACAACCTGTGTCATGTAGTAAAATTAGTAAGCTGGGAATTGGTTACTTTACTAGCTGCAAATACAGCCCCATTAGAACCTAAATTCTAAATTGTGACGTAGTTCAGGGTTTTGTAGAATTTTCTAAATAAAATCCATTCTACATTGTTCATTAAAACCAAAGTATAACCCATTTATCTTACGCTTTACAAATGAATTCACATCACAGTAACAGTCCCTATACCTGACATGGGGACAATAATACGACATTGGTATTCTATATCTGACATGGAGACAATAATACACCATTAGTATTCCTACAATATCTATATCTGACATGGGGACAATAATACACCATTAGTATTCCTACAATATCTATATCTGACATGGGGACAATACAGCACTAGTATTCCAAACATCCCCTATACTTAACATGGGGACAAAAACATTTCAATGTGATATTATAAAGACACGCCTGCTTACCCAAAACTGTACGACAGACATCTGCAAACTTGGCTCTCCCGAGGTTTTGGAACTACATTTCCCATGATGTTCAGTCAGCATATCAGCTCCTGAGCATCATGGGAAATGTAGTTTCAAAACTTCCGGAGGGCCAAGTTTGAGGATGTCTGCTGTACGAGGTCAGCTTTATAACAACACAAAGCAGCATTAGGGAAACAGGCAGCACTTCAGCATACACAATTCAGTGCCTTAAAGGACTGTGGCTTCCCCTGGTAAATATGTTCATGTGACCAGACACTACTTAGCTTGCAGAGTCAGCAGTCACAGTCATTGTCTTTATTAGCTACAAGTAAAGTTGTCATAACTTGCAAATGAGCTTTAATATTTTAGAATGAACTTCATCCTGAAGCATCCTGATGTAATGTCTTCCTGGGGTGCCGGATTACTCACTAGATTAGAGCTGAACATATAAATTATTTTATAGATACAGGGTGGGATTTTCTATACATAGAACCTTTGGAGATGAGCACAAAAGTAGTGGCTATGCAGGTTTGAGTGGGCTGTTGCAGCTGATCTTGCTGAAGACCAGATACCCTCAGATTAGCCACATGGCATGCTGGGAAATGTAGTTCAAATGTAGCACCAAATGCATACAGAATATAAATACATATGCCGTAAAAAGTGACAAATGCTCAATTAATTAGTGTACTAAACATATATAAATACAAAACCACCAATGGCCATTGGATAGATAAATGATCCCCTATATATATGTACGCTTGA
This sequence comes from Bombina bombina, assembly GCF_027579735.1. Taxonomy (NCBI): domain Eukaryota; kingdom Metazoa; phylum Chordata; class Amphibia; order Anura; family Bombinatoridae; genus Bombina; species Bombina bombina. The sequence continues at coordinate 835,221,669 of NC_069502.1, forward strand.
GAAAGCTGCATTGAATTCGCCCAGCGGCGAAACACATGTTGCGTAATTGCACAGTTTGTTTACAGCTCTGGTTAGGCCGGCCGAGCTGTTCCTGCCCACCTACGTTTGGATAATCTCGGACTCTAAATTTGGCACTTTAAGCACAGTCGGAGGATATCAGCACAAGTAAGGTATGATATAGAGGCATTTTCACAGCACACCACAGGACACACAAAGTAAGTGACATTGAAGCTGTGACTAACTGCTTTGAAGATTAACAAGGATTCTTAATCTGCCGGAGCAGTGCACCCCAGGATCTAGGGTCCCTTGGGCTAGGGTACGTCCCTTAGGAGGTAGTACCCGTGTATGAAGGGATTATGTGCTTGTTTTTCCTGAATAGGATACCTTATAGAGATACAGTATTACCTATGTGTGGTCCTAATTGTTGTTGTGTGAACGGCTATGACTTGCTTTGCTCAATTTACACGCCTGCATACCTTGCTTTGCTTTGCCTAGCTGCAACTTTACCTTGCTTAACCACAGCTATTTATGCATGAACTATTGGTTTTATGATTATCAACTGCTGACATTGCCTCTAATGCTGTTTGCGCCTATGACGGAACTCTAATTTTGAGAAAAGGGTCAGAGTGTGAGATTATGATAAACATCCCTAGGATTCTGCTGACATTGTGATTACTGTCTGTATATACGGACCTTTATGACATGATGTCCCTTTCAGCTACTATAGGGGATTATTTATCTGTATCCAATGGCCATTTGGTGGTTTTGTATTTCTATATGTTTAGTACACTAATTAATTAATTGAGCATTTGTCACTTTTTATGTCATATGTTTTTATATTCTGTATGTATTTGGTAAAAATGAAATGCAATTTTAACCTACTAACATTATGCATTGTTAGATATCTAATTGGGAAGGGAGCCTGTCACCTTGGGATTGGCCCACTTTACTCACGTAGCCTTTATGGCTTATATTTATTTATTATCTTCGGATAGTTATATGTGTAAGTGCCGGCTAGGACATACTTTTTTTCTTTATTTATTTATACACACACAACATTTTATGTATGTATGTATGTATGTATGTATGTATGTATGTATGTATGTATGTATGTATGTATGTATGTATATATATATATATATATATATATTATATATATATATATATACATACATACATATATATATATAAATATATATATAAAGATAGATAGATAGACATTTTACAAATCAAATGAATCGTATATATAGAAATATATATTTAACAATTAATAGAACATTTTCTTCTATGTGAGTATTGGAATGCAAAATATACATAACTCACGTTACGTATAGCTCACTTGGTTAACCCCTATTGTGTATGTGTGTATATATATATATATATATATATATATATATATATATATATATATATATGTGTGTGTGTGTATTTATGTATGTGTGTCTATGTGTGTGTGTATATATATATACACATACATACATACATACACACACCTGTTGTGCGGTACTTTGGCTTTCATACCACACAACGTATATATACGTCGTAGCTTCAGGAAGCTCCAGCACTCTTGGCTGTTAAGTTACAGATGAGAGCTATAGTTCCTGAGGTCCAGGCATTTGCCTGCATATGGAACCGGAGCAAAAAAATTGCCTTAAATTTTAACATTGGCAGACTGTCTGCCAGTACTTAAGATGAGGTGACCATTAGTGGGTGTGGGAGGGAAGAGGGCTGTTTGGGGAGGGATCAGGGGGTGGAAAGTGTCAGGGTTGGAGGGTAATCTCTACACTAAAACTAAAATTAACTTTACAAGCTACTTAATTAACACTTTCACTGCCGGGAATAACAGAAGTGTGGTGCGCAGCTGCAATTAGCGGCCTTCTAATTACTAAAAAGCAATGGCAAAGCCAGATATGTCTGCTATTTCTGAACAAAGGGGAGCCCAGAAAAGCTTTAACAAACATTTGTGCTATTTATGCAAATAATTTCAGTGGAAAAACCAAGTTTATGAAAAAGTTAAAAGTTTTTTTTATATTGATCGCATTTGGCGGGTGAATGGTAGCATGAAATATATCAAAATGGGCCTAGATCAATGCCTTGGATTATATACTTTAAAAAACAAAATTTATGCTTACCTGATAAATTTATTTCTCTTGTGGTGTATCCAAGTCCACGGATTCATCCATTACTTGTGGGATATTCTCCTTCCCAACAGGAAGCTGCAAGAGGATCACCACAGCAGAGCTGTCCTATATAGCTCCTCCCTAACCTGCCACCTCCAGTCATTCGACCGAAGACAAGCAAGAGAAAGGAGAAAACTATAGGGTGCAGTGGTGACTGTAGTTTAAAAAATAAAAACACCTGCCTTAATATGACAGGTCGGGCCGTGGACTGGATACACCACAAGAGAAATAAATTTATCAGGTAAGCACTAAATTTTGTTTTCTCTTGTAAGATGTATCGAGTCCACGTGATTCATCCATTACTTGTGGGATACCAATACACCAAAGCTATAGGACACCGGATGAAGGGAGGGACAAGGCAGTCGCTTAAACGGAAGGCGACCACTGCCTGTAAGACCCTTTCTCCCAAAAATAGCCTCCGAAGAAGCAAAGTATCAAATTTGTAGAATTTAGAAAAAGCTATGAAAGCGAAAGACCAAAGTCGTTGCCTTACAAATCTGTTCAACAGAAGCCTCCATTTTTAAAAGCCCATGTGGAAGCACCGCTCTAGTGGAATGAGCTGTAATTCTTTCAGGAGGCCTGCTGGCCAGCAGTCTAATAAGCTAAGCGGATTATACTTCTTAACCAAAAAGAAAGAGAAGTTGCTGAAGCCTTTTGGCCTCTTCTCTGTCAGAGTAAACAACAAACAATGCCGTATATTTGACGAAAATCCTTAGTAGCATGTAAATAAAACTTTAAAGCACGAACCACGTCAGGATTATGTAATAGACGTTCCTTCTTTGAAGAAGGATTAGGACACAGTGACGGAAACAACAATCTCCTGATTGATATTTCCTATTAGATACTACCACCTTAGGAAGAAACCCAGGTTTGGTACGCAAAACTACCTTATCTGTATGGAAGATCAGATAACGGGGAATCACACCTTGTAAGGCAGATAACTCTGAAACTCCTTCGAGCCGGAAGAAATAGCTACCAGAAACAGAACTTTCCAAGATAAAAGCTTGATATCTATGGAGATGCAGAGGTTCAAACGGAACCCCTTGAAGAACCTTAAGAACTAAATTTAAAACTCCGTGGCGGGAGCAACAGGCTTTAACACAGGCTTGACTCTAACTAAAGCCTGACAAAAACGCTTGAATGTCTGGAACATCCGCCAGACGCTTGTGCAAAAATAATAGACAGAGCAGAAATCTGTCCTTTAAGGAACTAGCTGACAATCCCCTCTCCAATCCTTCTAGGAGAAAAGATAATATCCTGGGAATCCTGACTTTACTCCATGAGTAACCCTTAGATTCACACCAATGAAGATATTTACACCATATTTTATGATAGATTTTCCTGGTGACAGGCTTTCGAGCCTGAATTAAGGTATCAATGACTGACTCTGAGAAACCACGTTTTGATAAAATCAAGCGTTCAATCTCCAAGCAGTCAGACGCAGAGAAATTAGATTTGGATGGTTGAAAGGACCCTGAAGTAGAAGGTCCTGTCTCAGCGGCAGAGTCCATGGTGGAAGGGATGACATGTCCACCAGATCTGCATACCAAGTCCTGCGTGGCCACGCAGGTGCTATCAAAATCACTGAAGTTCTCTCCTGCTTGATCTTAGCAATCAGACGAGGGAGCAGAGGAAACGGTGGAAAGACATAAGCCAGGCTGAAGGACCAAGGCGCTGCTAGAGCATCTATCAGCGCTGCCTTGGGATCCCTGGACCTGGACCCGTAACAAAGAAGCTTGGCGTTCTGACGAGACGCCATGAGATCCAATTCTGGTTTGCTCCAAAGTTTGAATCAACTGTGGCAAACACTTCCGGATGGAGTTCCCACTCCTCCGGATGAAAAGTCTGCCGACTTAGAAAATCCGCCTCCCAGTTCTCTACTCCTGGGATATGGATAGCTGATGGATATAGCAAGAGTGCACCTCTGCCCATAGAATTATTTTTGAAACCTCCAACATTGCAAGGGAACTCCTTGTTCCCCCTTGATGGTTGATGTAGGCTACAGTCGTGATATTGTCCGACTGAAATCCGATGAACCTGACCGCAGCAAGCTGAGGCCAAGCCTGAAGAGCATTGAATATCGCTCTTAGTTCCAGAATGTTTATCAGAAGGAGTGTCTCCTCCTGAGTCCACGAGCCCTGAGCCTTCAGGGAGTTCCAGACTGCACCCCAGCCCAGAAGGCTGGCATCTGTCTTTAGTATTGTCCAATCTGGCCTGCGAAAGGTCATACCCTTGGACAGATGGACCCGAGATAGCCACCAGAGAAGAGAATCTCTGGTCTCTTGATCCAGATTTAGTAGAGGGGACAAATCTGTGTAATCCCCATTCAATTGACTGAGCATGCAGAGTTGCAGCGGTCTGAGATGTAGGCGAGCAAACGGCACTATGTCCATTGCCGCTACCATTAAGCTGATCACTTTCATACACTGAGCCACTGAAGGGCGAGAGAGTAGAATAAAAGAACACGGCAGGAATTTAGAAGTTTTGACAACCTGGCCTCTGTCAGGTAAATCTTCATTTCTACAGAATCTATCAGAGTTCCTAGGAAGGAAACTCTTGTGAGAGGGGATAGAGAACTCTTTTCTTCATTCACTTTCCACTCATGAGACCTCAGGAATACCAGCACAATGTCCATATGGGACCTGGCAATTTGAAAATTTGACGCCTGTATCAGAATGTCGTCTAGGTAAGGGGTTACTGCTATACCCCGCGGCCTAAGGACCGATAAGAGTGACCCTAGAACCTTTGTAAAGATTCTTGGTGCCGTAGCTAACCCAAAGGGAAGAGCCACAAACTGGTAATGCCTGTCTAGGAAGGCGAACCTGAGAAACCGATGATGATCTCTGTGTATCGGAATGTGAAGATAAGCATTCTTTAAGTTCACGGAAGTCATATATTGACCCTCCTGGATCATAGGTAGGATGGTTCGAATAGTCCTCCATCTTGAAGGATGGGACCACTGAGAAATTTGTTTAGGATCTTGAGATCTAGGATTGGTCTGAAAGTTCCCTCTTTCTTGGGAACTACAAACAAATTTGAATAGAAACCTTGCCCCTATTCCTCCTATGGAACTGGGTGGATCACTCCCATAACTAGGAGGTCTTGAACACAATGTAAGAATGCCTTTCTCTTTATCTGGTTTGCAGATAATTGTGAGAGATGAAATCTCCGTTTTGGGGAAGAAGCTTTGAAGTCCAGAAGATATCCCTGGGACACAATTTCCAACGCCCAGGGATCCTGGACATCTCTTGCACAAGCCTGGGTGAAGAGAGAAAGTCTGCCCCCTACTAGATCCGTTTCCGGATCGGGGGGCTGATCTTTCATGCTGTCTTAGAGGCAGCAGCAGGTTTTTTGGCCTGCTTTCCTTTGTTCCAAGCCTGGTTAGGTCTCCAGACCGGCTTGGACTGGGCAAAATTTCCCTCGTTTTGTATTAGAGGAAGTTGAAGCTGCGCCACTCTTGAAGTTTCGAAAGGAACGAAAATTACTCAGTTTGGTCCTTAATTTATTGGACCTATCCTGAGGAAGGGCGTGACCTTTTCTTCCAGTAATATCGGAAATAATCTCCTTCAGTCCAGGCCCGAATAGGGTGTGCCCCTTGAAGGGAATGTTGAGAAGCTTAGACTTTGAAGTAGCGTCAGCTGACCAGGATTTAAGCCATAGCACCCCTACGCGCCTGAATAGCAAAACCTGAATTTTTAGCCGTTAGCTTGGTTTAAATGAACAAACGGCGGTCAGAAACAAATGAATTGGCTAGCTTAAGAGCTTTAAGCTTGTCAAGGATATCATCCAATGGGGTTTCTACCTGTAGAGCCTCTACTAGAGACTCAAACCAGAAGGCCGCAGCAGCAGTGACAGGGGCAATGGATGCAAGGGGCTGTAGAATAAAACCTTGTTGAGTAAAAATTTTCTAAGGTAACCCTCTAATTTTTTGTCCATTGGATCTAGAAAAGCACAACTGTCCTCGACAGGGATAGTTGTACGCTTCGCTAGGGTAGAGACTGCTCCCTCCACCTTAGGGACCGTTTGCCACAAGTCCCGTGTAGCAGCATCTATAGGAAACATCTTTTAAAAACAGGAGGGGGAGAGAACGGTACACCTGGTTTATCCCATTCCTTAGTAATTATTTCTGAAAATCTCTTAGGTATTGGAAAAACATCAGTGTAAACAGGCACTGCATAGTATTTATCAAATTTACACAATTTCTCTGGGACTACAATGGCGTCACAGTCATCCAGAGTTGCTAAAACCTCCCTAAGCAACATGCGGAGGTGTTCAAGCTTAAATTTAAATGTAGACATATCAGAATCAGGTTGCAGTGTCTTCCCTGAGTCAGAAAAATCACCCACAGATAGAAGCTCTCCTGCTTCGGCTTCTGCACATTGTGAGGGTATATCAGACAAAGCTACTAAAGCGTCAGAGAGCTCTGCATTTGTTCTAGCCCCAGAGCTGTCTCGCTTTCCTTGTAACCCTGGCAGTTTGGACAATACTTCTGTAAGAGTATGATTCATAACTGCTTCCATGTCTTGTAAGGTATACGCAATGGGCGCGCTAGATGTACTTGGCGTCCCTTGAGCGGGAGTTATAGGCTCTGACACGTGGGGAGAGTTAGTCGGCATAACTTCCCCCTTGTCAATTTCCTCTGGTGATAAATCTTTTAAAGCCAGAATATGGTCTTTATAACTTATAGTAAGATCAGTACATTTGGTACACATTCTAAGAGGGGTTCCACAATGGCTTCTAAACATAATGAACAAGGAGTTTCCTCTATGTCAGACATGTTTAACAGACTAGTAATGAGACCAGCAAGCTTGGAAAACACTTTAATGTGAAAAAGCAGAATATAAAAAACGGTACTGTGCCTTTAAGGGAAAAAAACAAAGACAAAACTGCAAAACAGTGAAAAAAAGCAGTTAACTTTATGAAATTTTTACAGTGTGTATAACAGACTAAAATAGCATTGCACCCACTTGCAAATGGATGATTAACCCCTGAGGCTCAAAAACAAAGCAAAAAAAACGGTAAAACCGTTATAACAGTCACAAGCAAACTGCCACAGCTCTACTGTGGCTCCTACATTCCCATAAAAACGACTTTTTGTAGGCACAAAAACCCCTTACAGAGGTCCAATATGTCAGGGGACTCCTTCAGGTAAGCTGGATGTCTCAGAATGTAAAAACAACTGCGCAATTAGAGCGCGAAAATAGGCCTCTCCCACCATGCACTCAAAGTGAAAGGGCCTTAAAAAACTACTCCTAGGAGAAATCTAGTCAGCCATGTGGAAAACTAGGCCCCAAATAAAGATTTATCACCCTCAGCAAAAAAACATTCTTATATATTATGCAAACGTTTTACATACTAAGCCATAATAGCAAGTAATATGAATATTACCCTTTACTGCAAGCATGATGCCAGTCGTTTGTTAAATCACTGCAATCAGGCTCACCTTAAATATATCAGGCACTGTCAGCATTTTCTAGGTCTTATCATCTCTCTAGAAAAAAAATATACTGAACATACCTCAGGGCAGTTAATTCTGCAGGCCGTTCCCCCAGCTGAAGATTCCCCATACTCTTCAGTTATGTGTGAGAACAGCAGTGGACCTTAGTTACAACCTGCTAAGATCATCAAAAACCTCAGGCAAAACTCTTCTTCTAATTTCTGCCTGAGGTAAAAAACAGTACAACGCCGGTACCGTTTAAAAATAACAAACTTTTGATTGAAGATAAACTACACTATTTCACCACATCTCTCTTGATACTTCCCTTGTCGAGAGCTGCAAGAGAATGACTGGAGATGGCAGTTAGAGGAGGAGCTATATAGACAGCTCTGCTGTGGGTGATCCTCTTGCAGCTTCCTGTTGGGAAGGAGAATATCCCACAAGTAATGGATGAATCCATGGACTGGATACACCTTACAAGAGAAATATATATATACTTTTGGCAGGTAAATAAAAAAAGCAAAGGCTCTATTTCTGTTTAAATTGAGTGATAGCAAAAATGCTAAAAATTCTACGGTATTTTGGGCAAGTTCTTCTCTGAATGTCCCAGTAGTGAAGGGGTTAAACACGGTCGGGTTAGTGAGCGAGCAATAGGAGTTTTTTAACCTTCAGCGCACTCCATTGGAGCCTATGGGGAGAAGAAGTTAACACGGTTGCCGTATCCAAAGTTCCGCGATTAGCGGGCATCCGGTTTCGCTTGTGTGCAAAAAAACAGAATTTATGTTTACCTGATAAATTTCTTTCTCCTACGGTGTATCCGGTCCATGGCTTCATCCTTACTTGTGGGATATTCTCAATCCCTACAGGAAGTGGCAAAGAGAGCACACAGCAGAGCTGTCCATATAGCTCCCCTCAGGCTCCGCCCCCTCAGTCATTCGACCGACGGTTAGGAGAAAAAGGAGAACCATAGGGTGCAGTGGTGACTGTAGTTTACAAAAATAAAATTTAAACCTGACCAAATGCCAGGGTGGGCCGTAGGAGAAAGAAATTTATCAGGTAAACATAAATTCTGTTTTCTCCTACATTGGTGTATCCGGTCCACGGCTTCATCCTTACTTGTGGGAACCAATACCAAAGCTTTAGGACACGGATGAAGGGAGGGAACAAGTCAGTTAACCTAAACAGAAGGCACCACTGCTTGTAAAACCTTTCTCCCAAAAATAGCCTCCGAAGAAGCAAAAGTATCAAATTTGTAAAATTTGGCAAATGTATGCAGTGAAGACCAAGTCGCTGCCTTACAGATCTGTTCAACAGAAGCCTCATTCTTGAAAGCCCATGTGGAAGCCACAGCTCTAGTAGAGTGAGCTGTAATTCGTTCAGGAGGCTGCCTTCCAGCAGTCTCATAAGCCAACCGGATGAAGCTTTTCAGCCAGAAAGACAGAGAGGTCGCAGTCGCCTTTTGACCTCTCCTCTTGCCAGAATAGACGACAAACAAGGACGATGTTTGTCTGAAGTCTTTAGTTGCTTTTAGATAAAACTTCAAAGCACGAACCACATCAAGATTGTGTAACAGACGTTCCTTGTTAGAAACTGGATTAGGACACAGAGAAGGAACAACTATTTCCTGGTTAATATTCTTATTGGAAACCACTTTTGGAAGAAAACCAGGCTTGGTACGTAAAACGACCTTATCTGTATGAAACACCAGATAGGGTGAATTACACTGCAAAGCAGACAATTCAGAAACTCTTCTAGCAGAAGAAATAGCAACCAAAAAAAAAAAAAAACTTTCCAAGATAGTAACTTAATATCTATGGAATGTAGAGGTTCAAACGGAACCCCTTGAAGAACTGAAAGAACTAAATTTAGACTCCATGGAGGAGCCACAGGTCTGTAGTCAGGCTTAATTCTGACTAAAGCCTGTACGAACGCCTGAACATCTGGCACGGCTGCCAGACGCTTGTGCAACAAAACAGACAGAGCAGATATCTGTCCTTTTAGGGAACTAGCTGACAGACCTTTCTCCAATCCTTCTTGGAGAAAAGATAGTATCCTTGGAATCCTAATCTTACTCCATGAGTAACCCTTGGATTCGCACCAGCAAAGATATTTCCGCCATATCTTATGGTAAATTTTCCTGGTGACAGGTTTTCTAGCCTGAATCAGAGTATCTATAACTGATTACGAAAACCCACGCTTAGCTAGAATCAAGCGTTCAATCTCCAAGCAGTCAGTTGCAGAGAAACTAGGTTTGGATGTTCGAATGGACCTTGGATTAGAAGTTCCTACCTCAAAGGTAGCTTCCATGGTGGAACCGATGACATATTCACCAGGTCTGCATACCAAGTCCTGCGTGGCCACGCAGGAGCTATTAGAATTACCGAAGCCTTCTCCTGTTTGATCCTGGCTATTAGCCGGGGGAGAAGAGGAAACGGTGGAAAGACATAAGCTAGATTGAACGACCAAGGCGCCACTAAGGCATCTACCAATGTCGCCTTGGGATCCCTGGACATGGACCCGTAACGTGGAACTTTGGAGTTCTGACGTGACGCCATCAGATCCAGATCTGGAAGGCCCCATAGTTGAGTTAACTGGGCAAAAACCTCCGGGTGGAGTTCCCACTCCCCCGGATGGAAAGTCTGACGACTCAAATAATCCGCTTCCCAGTTGTCCACTCCTGGGATGTGAATTGCTGATAGATGGCAGGAGTGATCCTCTGCCCATTTGATGATCTTGGATACCTCCCTCATCGCCAGGGAACTCTTTGTTCCTCCCTGATGATTGATGTACGCTACAGTCGTCATGTTGTCCGACTGAAATCTGATGAATTTGGCCTCCGCTAGTTGAGGCCAGGCCTGGAGCGCATTGAATATCGCTCTCAATTCCAAAATGTTTATTGGGAGAAGAGATTTTTCCCGAGACCATAGACCCTGAGCTTTCAGGGACTCCCAGACCGCACCCCAGCCTAAGAGGCTGGCGTCGGTCGTGACAATGATCCACTCCGGTCTGCGGAAACTCATTCCCCGAGACAGGTGATCCTGAGACAACCACCAGAGGAGTGAGTCTCTGGTTTTCTGATCCATTTGTATCTGGGGAGACAAATCTGCATAATCCCCATTCCACTGTTTGAGCATGCACAGTTGCAGTGGTCTTAAATGAATTTGAGCAAAGGGAACCACGTCCATTGCCGCAACCATTAGTCCTATTACCTCCATGCACTGAGCTATGGAAGGTTGAGGAATGGATTGAAGAACTCGACAAGTGTTCAAAAGTTTTAACTTCCTGACCTCCGTCAGAAAGATCTTCATTTCTACCGAGTCTATTATTGTTCCCAGGAAGGGAACCCTTGTGAACGGGGACAGAGAACTTTTTTCTATGTTCACCTTCCACCCGTGAGACCTTAGAAAGGCTAGAACAATGTCCGTATGAGCCTTTGCTTTGTGAAAGGACGACGCTTGTATTAAGATGTCGTCTAGGTAAGGTACTACTGCAATGCCCCTTGGCCTTAGCCCCGCTAGAAGGGACCCTAGCACCTTTGTGAAAATTCTGGGGGCAGTGGCCAATCCGAAGGGAAGAGCCACGAACTGGTAATGCTTGTCCAGAAAAGCGAACCTTAGGAACTGATGGTGATCTTTGTGGATAGGAATATGCAGGTACGCATCCTTTAAGTCCACGGTAGTCATATATTGACCCTCCTGGATCATTGGTAAAATTGTCCGAATGGTTTCCATTTTGAATGATGGAACTCTGAGGAATTTGTTTAGGATTTTTAAATCCAGAATTGGCCTGAAAGTTCCTTCCTTTTTGGGAACTACAGGTTTGAGTAAAAACCCAGTCCTTGTTCTGCTGTTGGAACTGGGTGTATCACTCCCATTTTTAAAAGGTCTTCTACGCAATGTAAGAATGCCTGTCTCTTTATCTGGTCTAAAGAAAAGCGAGACATGTGGAGCCTTCCCTTTGGAGGAAAGTCCTTGAATTCTAGAAGATACCCCTGAGAGACAATTTCTATTGCCCAGGGGTCCGGAACATCTCTTGCCCAAGCCTGAGCAAAGAGAGAAAGTCTGCCCCCTACTAGATCCGGTCCCGGATCGGGGGCTACCCCTTCATGCTGTCTTGGTAGCAGCAGCAGGCTTCTTGGCCTGTTTACCCTTGTTCCAGCCTTGCAATGGTTTCCATGCTGGTTTGGACTGGGATGCGTTACCCTCTTGCCTAGTGGCTGTAGAGGTAGAAGCCAGTCCGTTCCTGAAATTGCAAAAGGAACGAAAATTAGACTTATTTTTAGCTTTGAAAGGTCTATCCTGTGGAAGGGCATGGCCCTTTCCCCCAGTGATATCTGAAATATTTTCTTTCAACTCTGGCCCGAATAGGGTCTTACCCTTGAAAGGAATACTAAGCAATTTTGTTTTGGACGACACATACGCCGACCAAGATTTTAGCCAAAGCGCTCTGCGCGCCACGATTGCGAAACCAGAATTTTTCGCCACCTTGGGGACCGTCTGCCACGCGTCCCTTCTGGGGTCAACAATTGGGAACATTTTCTTAAATATAGGAGGGGGAACAAAAGGTACACCTGGCTTCTCCCACTCCTTATTCACTATATCCGCCACCCTCTTAGGTATCGGAAACGCATCAGAGTGTACTGGGACCTCTAAGAATTTATCCATTTTACACAATTTTTCTGGGACCACCAAGGGGTCACAATCATCAAGTGTAGCTAGGACCTCCTTAAGTAGGGCGCAGAGGTGTTCTAGCTTAAATTTAAATGCTATGGTATCAGGCTCTGCCTGCTGAGACATTTTTCCTGTGTCAGAAATTTCTCCCTCAGACAGGCCCTCCCTCACCGCCAAGTCAGATTGATGTGAGGGCACTACAGATAAATTATCCTCTGCGTCTGCTTGCTCATTTTCTGTATTTAAAACTGAGCAATCACGCTTCCTTGGAAAAGCTGGCAGTTTGGATAAAAATGCTGCGAGAGAATTATCCATTACTGCTGCTAACTGCTGCATAGTAATAGCAATTGGAGCACTAGATGTACTGGGCATCGCTTGCGCGGGCATAGCTGGTGTTGACACAGAAGGAGGGGATAGCGGGCTATCCTCACTACCTTCAGCTAAAGAATCATCTTGGGCTACATCTTTAAGCGTGATTGTACGGTCCTTAAGCTGTTTGGACGCTATGGCACACTTCACACATAAATTTAATGGGGGAACCACCTTGGCCTTTAAACATACAGAACATAGGCTATCTGAAGGGTCAGACATGTTTGACAGACTTAGACAGAACTTCAATGCAATAAAAAGTATTTTTGACAAAACCGTTACTGTCTCTTTAAATAATAAAAGTGCACACTTTATTACTGAAACATCAGAAAACCATCAAATAAACATCCGATTTTAATGAAATTTTCACCACAGTGTCTTAATGCTTTGAGAAGATTGCACACAAATTTTCAAACCAATTAACCCCTTAATGCCCAAACCGGAGCTAATAACAGCAGTTAACCGGTTAAAACACTACAGTCCCATGCCACAGTCTCTACTGTGGCCTTTACCTTCCTTAGGGATTATTTGAGTAGGAAATAAGCCTCCTTGAAGTCCTTTCTGATGCCTCTGGACTCCCCACATGAAGCTGCATGAACTGCCTAGTGAAAAACAACTGCGCAATTGAGGCGCGAAAATGAGGCCTCCTCCCTCTACATTTCAGAGTGGAGGGGCCTTTCTGACTAGAATAGGTGTCTAAGTAACTGCCAGGCGTAATACTAAACCCCATAAGTGTTTCAAAGTCTGAAAAAACACCTTATTTATACTTCAAACATGCCAAAAAGCAATCGATTTAGCCCACAATAGTGTCAACCAGCATAGAGCCCTTAATATAAGCCATAATTTTATACAGAGTCTAAGAAAAATGGCTTACCTATCCCAGAGGGGATTTCTGACAGTCTTCTAGCATTACTTGGTCTTGTTAGAAAAATGACTGATCATACCTGAAGCAGTTAAGCCTGCAAACTGTTCCCTCCAACTGAAGTTCTCTGGTTTCAACAGTCCTGCGTGGGAACAGCAATGGATTTTAGTTACTGGTGCTAAAATCATATTCCTCTCAGCAGAAATCTTCATCACTTTCTGCTGCAGAGTAAATAGTACAAGCCGGCACTATTTTAAAATAACAAACTCTTGATAGAAGAAATAAAAAAACTACAACTAACACCACATACTCTTTATCACCCTCGTGGAGATGCTACTAGTTAGAGCGGCAAAGAGAATGACTGGGGGGGGGCAGAGCCTGAGGGGAGCTATATGGACAGCTCTGCTGTGTACTCTCTTTGCCACTTCCTGTAGGGATTGAGAATATCCCACAAGTAAGGATGAAGCCGTGGACCGGATACACCAATGTAGGAGAAAAAAAAAAAATTAAACTTGTAATATGCGCGCTAACTTGTAAGTTTTCTTTCAGCTGTATTAGCGCTCAAGCGTAAGCCCAAAATACCACTTTACCTGTAATCTAGCCCTATATGTTCTCACTTTATCCAGTGAGTATTTGTTTATTGTTCCCAGTTTATTTTAGAATCAGTGTTTTCAAAGAAGAAAAAAGCAGCTTCTGACCTAGATCTCTCACCTGCAGTAACATCTGATGGGGTCTTCACTGGCTGAATATTCTGTGCAAGTTCTCTAAGTGCTCCTGTGTCTAGATTTTCATCTCTGTGATCTGTTAGTTCTAAAAGAGAATACAATTGATTGATAGTCATGAAACATGTTTATTGTTGTATCTTACAATGTTTTCTATTTTTTTTTTTAAAGATGATCTGTTGCTGGATAAACCTTTTTCTATCAGCCAATCCGCATCACACTGTAAGAATGTGACATGTTTCCTGTTATTCTGTTACATAAATACGTTTTTTCATATGAAAATATTATTATATAATTTTGCCTATCAGACCCCTTTAAAAAAAATGATGCTGGGCAAAAAAATTGTTTACAATCAGACAGCTCATTAGATCACATGTGACAGATTCACTGTAGATTAGCTCTGTGTCAGTCACGTCAGTAGTGTTTGTGCATTTCCTGAGTGAGATATTTATTACTACACAGCGTTACCTGAGCTCTCATTTCCTGGTATCTCCATAGTCCTTAGTGCTTGGTGAGTCTCCATCATGACGTCCTTGTAAAGCTCCTTGTGTCCCTCTATATACTCCCACTCCTCCATAGAGAAATACACAGCAACATCATCACACTTTATAGGCACCTGAAACACACACAACTCATTCAGTACTGACACAGGGACTGGTTCTGTCACACACTTTTACTAGAGCTAGGATAATGTTACTGAGAACATACAGAAGATAGGAAATACACACAGGGTCAGTAAAAGGAATCACTGTGCCCTGACACTGTCACATTCCCCAGCAGTGCTCATCTATCTGCTCAGCTTGTAACATTTGTTTACATAAACACATTTCTGGACATGCTAAATTCTTTTGTAAATTCTTGAATCTTTTTGGCGTTATAAAATATAATGTTAAATTCTTTCATAAGTTTAGAGGGATGTAAAACCCGAAGGGCTAGATTACAAGTGGAGCGCTATTTTAACGTACATCTGTAAAGGGACAAATTTGCCCGTTTCTGGAAGCACGTTAAATAACCAGCCATTACAAGCTAGTGCTCCCGCGAGCACTTTCAGCTTAGCACAATTAACCAGAGGTCAGACTTCTGGTTAATTAAAAAAATGTGACCCAATTGACTCCCAAATTACGCGGACAGTGGTTCTATATAAATATAAAAGATGAGAATCTTTAGGTTGTAATAAAAACTGCATGAAGCAGTTATAAGGGGTTAAAGTGAGGGGATGTGGGGTGCAGCACTGAAAAGTGCCTTTACATTTTGGTCTATGGGGACTGTGTTTTGACTGTAAATATATATGTATATGCTTATATATACACATATAAAACATATATACACAAATTAACACAAATATATATGTATATGCTTATATATACACGTATACATACATATTAACACATATATATGTAAAAGCTTATATATACACAAAAACGTATATACAAATATTAACACAAATATATATATATATATATATATATATATACTTATATATACACATAAAGGTATATACACATATTAACATAAATATATATGTATATGCTTATATATATATATATATATATATACACATACACGTATACACACATATCAACACATAAATATATATGTATATGCTTATATATAGACATATAAAAGGTATATACACATAGACATATATGTATATATTCATATAACACAGCACACAGCACTCACGCGCAAGCTCTCAGCTAAGATTAAAAGCAAAACTGGAAGAGTCAGTTACTGCATTTGGCCACCCAACTCTGTGCTGCACTATATAGTTTGAGAAAGAGGTTCCCATTGGAGCCTATGGAAGCGTGCGCTTGTGAGCGCAAGGCTTCCAGGCAATGCGAACGCAAGGTCGCATTCTCATTGTGCTTAAATTGTAATACCAGCGCTCATTTGTGCGGACTGGTATTAGCAAGTGGAGCACAAATATCGCGCTTGCAAAAGCCAAACATGTGCAATTTTGAACAATTTTCTAAATTTACTTTTATTATCAAATTTTCTTTGTTCTCTTGAAAAGCAGGAACGTAAGTTAAGGAGCGTGCATGTGTCTGATGTGTCTGCTCTAGATAGCAGCAGTATTTCCATGTAGTGCTCCCGACACCTACCAAGGTCGCCCTACAACAAAGAATAGCACAGGAACAAAGCAAATTGATAAAATAAGTCAATTAAAATCTATTTTTAAAATGGTATGCTCTGTCTAAATTCCAAGAGATTTTTTGGGGTTAAATATCCCTTTCATTTCAGATTTTCCATTCTTTTTTAACGTACACTCACACACACTCACACATATACAGGTGTATATGCTTAAATGTGTGTACATATGTATTTATAGTAGGCTGACCATATCGCCGCTTCAAAAAGGGACACATGAAAAATACAGATGTCAGGGTTCTTATAATGGATGGAACATTATTCAAAACAGCCCTGGCATATGTATTTTTCATATGTGTCCCTTTTTAAAGCGGCAATATGGTCACCCTAATATATATATATATATATATATATATATATATATATATATATATATATATAGCAAAAGGAAGAATTTTGCAGACAACGGTCAATATAGATAAAACTTCATCTTTATTGTAGAAAACATTAAAACACTCCAGGGGTCATCACAAGTACACAATACGAGTGTCCGCTAACATGTTTCGGCCCTCAGGCCGTAATCATAGCTAAAGGACTGTGCACCTGAGTTTCTTAAAAAGCAACAGGAACTCTTTGATTGGTTTAAAATTGAAGACGTGTTGTGTAAAGGTTAACCCTTTGGGAACCAACTTTAATTTACATACATATATGAATGTGTATATTGCCCTTCTAAGAATTAAATCTAATCAATACTAGGTAACCGACGTTATTGCATAAATTGCTATACTACTTGCTAATATACAATGTAGAGATTTAAAATGAACTTAGTGAATAAAACATAGGTATTACAATAATAATGCTAATATTAACCCTTTAAGTTCATAGTAGAATAAATAATTCTATAGTTCCTGTACGATATTTATCGACAGGTTAATCTCACTAGTATACACTTTAAAAATTCAAGAAGTATGTTTCTTAGTCGTCTATTGGTATAACCTAAAGAATTGAGAGTAATAATAATAATAATAATCTAAACTGTACTCAACTAGATTATTATCCTAGACTGTACTTAACTAAAGTGACTATGAAATGTGAACAAAGATTTATATAAAACATTCCATATAAAATCCAAAAAATTAATTGAGTGTGTAAATATATCAGACAAAGAGGATAAAGATCAGGAAGCTGTTAGTATTGGATTTATTATAGGTAGACCTTTTATGGTGAACCTAATGTGATGTAATACAGGGAACCAGGGGCTCTTAAAGATGTTTAAAGCTGCTATAATATAAACTGAAACATGGGCATTTACACATTATTAGGAGAGCGTAGACAGACCACTGCAGAAGAGGGAAGGGATATTACTCCCAAAAATTAATCAAATCATATTCCGAATTTAGACCCTTCGGTACACGCGTTTGTAATTTAAAAATCCAGAACATTTCCCTCTTCTGCAGTAGTCTGTCTCTATTGCCCCCTCTAGGCGGACAAAACACTCTCTCAATGGCCTGCCACCTAAGTGTTTCCACACTTTTTTGGTGGTATTTCGCAAAGTGCTGCACCAGAGGGGTAGACGCAACACCTGCCTGGATTGTGGACAAGTGATTTCGGATACGTACTTTTACCTCGGTGGTCGTGAGCCCAACGTATTGTAGGTGGCAACTAGTGCAACTCAGGGCATAAACTACATACGTGGAGGTACATTTGAGGCAAGACTGTATGGAATAAACCTCTCCAGTAACTTCAGATCTGACACTATCAGACTGTATTACATGTTCACACACCCTACATTTATTTAGGCACTTGAAGGTGCCTTTATGGGTCAGCCAGGAACTTTGTCCCCTGTCAGTTTTAGGGAGAACAGAGGGAGACAGTAAGTTACCAAGTGTAGTCGTTTTTCTATAGGAACAACGCAGACCTTGAGCAATGCAATGCTCCAGTTTGTCATCAGCCGCCAAAAATGAAAAATGTTTTTTAATAATTTTACATATATCGGCATATTCCTGACTGTATTCAGTGACAAAGGTCACTCCCTTATGTTCAGCTTTAGACTTAATACCATCCCTGTTTAGAACCGCAGACCTTTCTAGAGGATCAACTTGGCTTCTAGCCTTTCTAATTACATTTGTGTTATATCCTCTGTTCTTCAACCTTTTGGTTAAATCGTCACACTGTTCAGCACATTTTTCTGGCAATGAACAGTTGCGTTTAACCCGGATGAACTGGCCTTTAGCCACAGCAAAAGGTACATGTCTAGGGTGGCAGCTACTTGCGTGCAAGAGGGTGTTACCCGTTATGGGCTTCCTATATATTTCTGTCTCAACCTTTCCATCCGTTGTACCTATAATAGTGATGTCCAAATAATTTATCACATTATCCTGTAGATCACAGGTGAACTTAATTCCAATATTATTGGAATTCAAGTATGTGACAAAGGACATGAACTGTGACTCACTTCCACTCCACACGAGGAGTAGGTCATCTATATAGCGGCCGTAAAAATAAATATATTCTTCAGAGAATATATTTATTTTTACGGCCGCTATATAGATGACCTACTCCTCGTGTGGAGTGGAAGTGAGTCACAGTTCATGTCCTTTGTCACATACTTGAATTCCAATAATATTGGAATTAAGTTCACCTGTGATCTACAGGATAATGTGATAAATTATTTGGACATCACTATTATAGGTACAACGGATGGAAAGGTTGAGACAGAAATATATAGGAAGCCCATAACGGGTAACACCCTCTTGCACGCAAGTAGCTGCCACCCTAGACATGTACCTTTTGCTGTGGCTAAAGGCCAGTTCATCCGGGTTAAACGCAACTGTTCATTGCCAGAAAAATGTGCTGAACAGTGTGACGATTTAACCAAAAGGTTGAAGAACAGAGGATATAACACAAATGTAATTAGAAAGGCTAGAAGCCAAGTTGATCCTCTAGAAAGGTCTGCGGTTCTAAACAGGGATGGTATTAAGTCTAAAGCTGAACATAAGGGAGTGACCTTTGTCACTGAATACAGTCAGGAATATGCCGATATATGTAAAATTATTAAAAAACATTTTTCATTTTTGGCGGCTGATGACAAACTGGAGCATTGCATTGCTCAAGGTCTGCGTTGTTCCTATAGAAAAACGACTACACTTGGTAACTTACTGTCTCCCTCTGTTCTCCCTAAAACTGACAGGGGACAAAGTTCCTGGCTGACCCATAAAGGCACCTTCAAGTGCCTAAATAAATGTAGGGTGTGTGAACATGTAATACAGTCTGATAGTGTCAGATCTGAAGTTACTGGAGAGGTTTATTCCATACAGTCTTGCCTCAAATGTACCTCCACGTATGTAGTTTATGCCCTGAGTTGCACTAGTTGCCACCTACAATACGTTGGGCTCACGACCACCGAGGTAAAAGTACGTATCCGAAATCACTTGTCCACAATCCAGGCAGGTGTTGCGTCTACCCCTCTGGTGCAGCACTTTGCGAAATACCACCAAAAAAGTGTGGAAACACTTAGGTGGCAGGCCATTGAGAGAGTGTTTTGTCCGCCTAGAGGGGGCAATAGAGACAGACTACTGCAGAAGAGGGAAATGTTCTGGATTTTTAAATTACAAACGCGTGTACCGAAGGGTCTAAATTCGGAATATGATTTGATTAATTTTTGGGAGTAATATCCCTTCCCTCTTCTGCAGTGGTCTGTCTACGCTCTCCTAATAATGTGTAAATGCCCATGTTTCAGTTTATATTATAGCAGCTTTAAACATCTTTAAGAGCCCCTGGTTCCCTGTATTACATCACATTAGGTTCACCATAAAAGGTCTACCTATAATAAATCCAATACTAACAGCTTCCTGATCTTTATCCTCTTTGTCTGATATATTTACACACTCAATTAATTTTTTGGATTTTATATGGAATGTTTTATATAAATCTTTGTTCACATTTCATAGTCACTTTAGTTAAGTACAGTCTAGGATAATAATCTAGTTGAGTACAGTTTAGATTATTATTATTATTATTACTCTCAATTCTTTAGGTTATACCAATAGACGACTAAGAAACATACTTCTTGAATTTTTAAAGTGTATACTAGTGAGATTAACCTGTCGATAAATATCGTACAGGAACTATAGAATTATTTATTCTACTATGAACTTAAAGGGTTAATATTAGCATTATTATTGTAATACCTATGTTTTATTCACTAAGTTCATTTTAAATCTCTACATTGTATATTAGCAAGTAGTATAGCAATTTATGCAATAACGTCGGTTACCTAGTATTGATTAGATTTAATTCTTAGAAGGGCAATATACACATTCATATATGTATGTAAATTAAAGTTGGTTCCCAAAGGGTTAACCTTTACACAACACGTCTTCAATTTTAAACCAATCAAAGAGTTCCTGTTGCTTTTTAAGAAACTCAGGTGCACAGTCCTTTAGCTATGATTACGGCCTGAGGGCCGAAACATGTTAGCGGACACTCGTATTGTGTACTTGTGATGACCCCTGGAGTGTTTTAATGTTTTCTACAATAAAGATGAAGTTTTATCTATATTGACCGTTGTCTGCAAAATTCTTCCTTTTGCTGAGCACTTTACTGGGCTGCAGCAACGGTCTAAGGACTCTAAGCTCCAAAGTTCACGGAGGTCTTTTTTCAAGTAATACAGATCTCTTCTCCAATTGGTTTACGGAAACCACATGATGTCAGAGGATCGGAACACACCCCCTCCCGCATAGTGGGACGCTCTGCCGAAGACGCCACAGCTGTTTGGATAAAGTCAGCTCTAGAGTTTTGATGCCTAAGGGACGCTGAATATACACACCAGACAAGAGGTCAATCGGTGCACCCGTGGGGTGGTGAGTCGAGGCGGTAGTGCCTCCTGGGAACACGGTTTCCCCCTGATTGTTTACCTTATACCTGTGTGTAGTTTAAATATACATAAACCTGCTATGCTCTAGAGCTGTGAAACACTGCATTAATGGGCTGTTACCTGCTGTCTTCTATTAAATGCACAGGGCGTGTGTAGGGGGAACCTCTATTGGATCAGTACTTTTGCTACATATTGGTGAATGAATACTGTACCCTCCGGATCAGAACTTTGTTTCAATATTTAAAGGCTTAAACAATTTACTTTGAAACATTTTGGATGTTGCAGTTATTTCTACTTTACTGTTTCTATATATATATATATATATATATTCATATTTAATAAAAGTGTTATGCTGTGTATAAATTCACTGTAAATATTTCACATTCCAATGTTCTGCACATAGGTGGATATGTTCTATGTATTTCTAATATATATTCCTATGTATATCTGTATATATCTATACCTATATATAATCATGTAGCTGTATAGGTATAGATATATATTGTACCAAAATACTATCAGAAATGTGTAGAAATACGTATTTATGTCATATCTATTATGCCTTTAAGGATTTCTAGTATTCTTGTTTGTACCTCCCTATATAAACTCCTCCTCTCCAGCTACTCATTGCTTGGTATTTTGTTTCATAGCAGACAAGTATTCCTAGCCTATCCATTTTGGATTCTACTCTGTTAAAGTTATTTAAGCTGACCTTTTTTCCTATGTGAAATTCTACCTGTACTGTAGTACAGAAGTTATTCAAAACTCTTTGCCTAGATTGTTACTGTTTTTTTAAGGAAGTGTTTTTCTTCAGTAACCTGCATTTCCAGCTTGCCTGTGATTCAGCACCTGTGGATTCAACTCTCAGCCCTCAGAGCCGGCTCTGCTGCATCCCTCTGGCTCCACGAATCTACTCAGCAACTCCCCCTATAAGTTTGCAAGTATACTTACCAGCATTTATACCTACTTACCTATTGTGGTGATTGTTGATTTTGACTTGTACATATTTTATCCTCAAACACTTGTAAATCATTTCTCCAACTTTGTGATTCGTGACATCATCGTCTGCTCTCAGGAAACCACTCCCTCTCTCCACGCTGCTTATTTGTAAACAAGCAGTCGGCTTGTATCAAGATCATGACTCTCATCAGTCTCCTCTTTGTAAGTTGCTTAGTCTAAATGACTTATGATATGCTATGGTAACTGTTACTTTGTTGCATGAAACTGAGTATTGGAAGTATCCTTAAAGCAACAGTAACATATATTTTATTGATGCAGTTTTACAACACTAAATCCAGCAGTCTATGATGAGATTCTATATTCTCAGGTTTACATATTGTATGAGAATCATATTTGAAACTGCATGGTTAGACAGACTATTACATAATACCAAGCCTTATATATATATACATTTTGTGGAATACTGATATTGTATTACACATCATTTCTATTCAATTTTCAGAATTACTCTTGCCATGGATCCTATTGATTTACCTACTCATGTGGCTAATCTCACTCAAAGGGTTGAACAGCTCTTGCAGGGTTTACATGAGCTACAAATCCAGAATCAAACCCTACACACCATTATTAAAGATACAGTACAACATAAATCTGATAACAGTTCAGAACCCCAAGTAAGCCCCCCCAGAGAAATTCTCTGGAAACAGGTCAGAGTTCTGTGAGTTTAAGAATGTGTGTTACCTACTTTTCCACCTTAAACCATGCACATACACCACCAACAGGCAAAAGGTGCTCACCGTTATTTCTTATTTGCGTGGTGAACCACGTGCATGGGCAAACACTTATTTTGAAAGTAATGACATTATTCTTGATTCCTTGGATTCCTTTTTCCAGGCGATGTCTTTACTATATGAGGATACTCATAGACAACTCACTGCAGAAAACGTCCTCAGAAGTCTCAAACAGAATAAAAGACCAGTGGAGGATTACATTGCCCAGTTTAAAAGATGGGCAAAGGACTCTGCGCAAGGAAATGTTATTCCAACCAATCAGTTCAGATTAGGTCTCTCAGACATTAAAAGATGACCTAGCAAAAACTGATTCACTGGAAGCTCTCATGACTTTGGTTATTACCATGGATAGAAGAATTAGGGAACGAAAAAGTGAGAAATACTCTGAGTGTTCCCATCGTCCTTCATATACTTCAACAAGACCTCTATAAACCAATGAACAACCCATGGAGATTGGATTCACCAAAGGTCCCTAGACGCAGACAATTAAACTTGTGCATGTACTGTGCATCTAGTGAACACTTGGTCAAAACCTGCCTAATCCTAAAAGCCCAGAAAACCGGTAAGCAATGCATAAAGTCTGTGTATACCGATTTTCTTCCACACACTTCAACTTACTGTATGCTTTCTGTCTTTTTACAGTGGGACCAAAACCACCTACCCACCCAAGCTATGATTGACTCTGGTGCATGTGGTAATTTGATAGTCAGACATGTTGTTGAGATTAATAAAATCCCCTTAATTCCTAAGCAAAACCCCCAGTCTATTCGTGTCATTGATGGCTCTCTTACTACATCTGGTCCTATAACCCACCACACTATCCCTATACTTTTGAGTACACCAGAGGGACATACTGAATATATCTCAATAGATAAATTGGTTAAAACAACATTCTCCATCTATATCATGGGATACATCAGAGGAACATTTAGTTTCTCAGTTCTGTAAAAGTACTTGTTTTCCTACAGTTCAGATTACACAGGTCACAGAACACACAATTCCTGTCGAATACAAAGATTTTTATGATGTATTTGATACAGTTGAGGCACAGTCTTTACCTCCCCATAGGTCATACGATTGCCCTATTGACCTTATTCCTGGATCCTCAATCCCCTTTGGTCATGTGTATCCCTTGTCGCAAGATGAATTATCACATTTAAAGACTTACATTGATGAGAATCTCAAAAAATGATTTATCAGGCCCTCCACATCTCCAGCTGGAGCTGGCATGTTTTTTGTCAGAAATAAAACAGAATTTATGTTTACCTGATAAATTACTTTCTCCAACGGTGTGTCCGGTCCACGGCGTCATCCTTACTTGTGGGATATTCTCTTCCCCAACAGGAAATGGCAAAGAGCCCAGCAAAGCTGGTCACATGATCCCTCCTAGGCTCCGCCTACCCCAGTCATTCGACCGACGTTAAGGAGGAATATTTGCATAGGAGAAACCATATGATACCGTGGTGACTGTAGTTAAAGAAAATAAATTATCAGACCTGATTAAAAAACCAGGGCGGGCCGTGGACCGGACACACCGTTGGAGAAAGTAATTTATCAGGTAAACATAAATTCTGTTTTCTCCAACATAGGTGTGTCCGGTCCACGGCGTCATCCTTACTTGTGGGAACCAATACCAAAGCTTTAGGACACGGATGAAGGGAGGGAGCAAATCAGGTCACCTAAATGGAAGGCACCACGGCTTGCAAAACCTTTCTCCCAAAAATAGCCTCAGAAGAAGCAAAAGTATCAAACTTGTAAAATTTGGTAAAAGTGTGCAGTGAAGACCAAGTCGCTGCCCTACATATCTGATCAACAGAAGCCTCGTTCTTGAAGGCCCATGTGGAAGCCACAGCCCTAGTGGAATGAGCTGTGATTCTTTCAGGAGGCTGCCGTCCGGCAGTCTCGTAAGCCAATCTGATGATGCTTTTAATCCAAAAAGAGAGAGAGGTAGAAGTTGCTTTTTGACCTCTCCTTTTACCAGAATAAACAACAAACAAGGAAGATGTTTGTCTAAAATCCTTTGTAGCATCTAAATAGAATTTTAGAGCGCGAACAACATCCAAATTGTGCAACAAACGTTCCTTCTTCGAAACTGGTTTCGGACACAAAGAAGGTACGACTATCTCCTGGTTAATGTTTTTGTTAGAAACAACTTTTGGAAGAAAACCAGGTTTAGTACGTAAAACCACCTTATCTGCATGGAATACCAGATAAGGAGGAGAACACTGCAGAGCAGATAATTCTGAAACTCTTCTAGCAGAAGAAATTGCAACCAAAAACAAAACTTTCCAAGATAATAACTTAATATCAACGGAATGTAAGGGTTCAAACGGAACCCCCTGAAGAACTGAAAGAACTAAGTTGAGACTCCAAGGAGGAGTCAAAGGTTTGTAAACAGGCTTGATTCTAACCAGAGCCTGAACAAAGGCTTGAACATCTGGCACAGCTGCCAGCTTTTTGTGAAGTAACACAGACAAGGCAGAAATCTGTCCCTTCAAGGAACTTGCAGATAATCCTTTCTCCAATCCTTCTTGAAGAAAGGATAGAATCCTAGGAATCTTTACCTTGTCCCAAGGGAATCCTTTAGATTCACACCAACAGATATATTTTTTCCATATTTTGTGGTAAATTTTTCTAGTTACAGGCTTTCTGGCCTGAACAAGAGTATCAATAACAGAATCTGAGAACCCTCGTTTTGATAAGATCAAGCGTTCAATCTCCAAGCAGTCAGCTGGAGTGAGACCAGATTCGGATGTTCGAACGGACCTTGAACAAGAAGGTCTCGTCTCAAAGGTAGCTTCCATGGTGGAGCCGATGACATATTCACCAGATCTGCATACCAAGTCCTGCGTGGCCACGCAGGAGCTATCAAGATCACCGACGCCCTCTCCTGATTGATCCTGGCTACCAGCCTGGGGATGAGAGGAAACGGCGGGAATACATAAGCTAGTTTGAAGGTCCAAGGTGCTACTAGTGCATCTACTAGAGTCGCCTTGGGATCCCTGGATCTGGACCCGTAGCAAGGAACCTTGAAGTTCTGACGAGAGGCCATCAGATCCATGTCTGGAATGCCCCACAGATGAGTAATTTGGGCAAAGATTTCCGGATGGAGTTCCCACTCCCCCGGATGTAATGTCTGACGACTCAGAAAATCCGCTTCCCAATTTTCCACTCCTGGGATGTGGATTGCAGACAGGTGGCAGGAGTGAGTCTCCGCCCATTGAATGATTTTGGTCACTTCTTCCATCGCCAGGGAACTCCTTGTTCCCCCCTGATGGTTGATGTACGCAACAGTCGTCATGTTGTCTGATTGAAACCGTATGAACTTGGCCTTTGCTAGCTGAGGCCAAGCCTTGAGAGCATTGAATATCGCTCTCAGTTCCAGAATATTTATCGGTAGAAGAGATTCTTCCCGAGACCAAAGACCCTGAGCTTTCAGGGATCCCCAGACCGCGCCCCAGCCCATCAGACTGGCGTCGGTCGTGGCAATGACCCACTCTGGTCTGCGGAAGGTCATCCCTTGTGACAGGTTGTCCAGGGACAGCCACCAACGGAGTGAGTCTCTGGTCCTCTGATTTACTTGTATCTTCGGAGACAAGTCTGTATAGTCCCCATTCCACTGACTGAGCATGCACAGTTGTAATGGTCTTAGATGAATGCGCGCAAAAGGAACTATGTCCATTGCCGCTACCATCAAACCTATTACTTCCATGCACTGTGCTATGGAAGGAAGAGGAACGGAATGAAGTGTTTGACAAGAGTTTAGAAGTTTTGTTTTTCTGGCCTCTGTCAGAAAAATCCTCATTTCTAAGGAGTCTATTATTGTTCCCAAGAAGGGAACCCTTGTCGACGGAGATAGAGAACTCTTTTCCACGTTCACTTTCCATCCGTGAGATCTGAGAAAGGCCAGGACTATGTCCGTGTGAGCCTTGCTTGAGGAAGGGACGACGCTTGAATCAGAATGTCGTCCAAGTAAGGTACTACTGCAATGCCCCTTGGTCTTAGCACCGCTAGAAGGGACCCTAGTACCTTTGTGAAAATCCTTGGAGCAGTGGCTAATCCGAAAGGAAGCGCCACGAACTGGTAATGCTCGTCCAGGAATGCGAACCTTAGGAACCGATGATGTTCCTTGTGGATAGGAATATGTAGATACGCATCCTTTAAATCCACCGTGGTCATGAATTGACCTTCCTGGATGGAAGGAAGAATTGTTCGAATGGTTTCCATTTTGAACGATGGAACCTTGAGAAACTTGTTTAAGATCTTGAGATCTAAGATTGGTCTGAACGTTCCCTCTTTTTTGGGAACTATGAACAGATTGGAGTAGAACCCCATCCCTTGTTCTCCTAATGGAACAGGATGAATCACTCCCATTTTTAACAGGTCTTCTACACAATGTAAGAATGCCTGTCTCTTTATGTGGTCTGAAGACAATTGAGACCTGTGGAACCTCCCCCTTGGGGGAAGCCCCTTGAATTCCAGAAGATAACCTTGGGAGACTATTTCTAGTGCCCAAGGATCCAGAACATCTCTTGCCCAAGCCTGAGCGAAGAGAGAGAGTCTGCCCCCCACCAGATCCGGTCTCGGATCGGGGGCCAACATTTCATGCTGTCTTGGTAGCAGTGGCAGGTTTCTTGGCCTGCTTTCCCTTGTTCCAGCCTTGCATTGGTCTCCAGGCTGGCTTGGCTTGAGAAGTATTACCCTCTTGCTTAGAGGACGTAGCACTTGGGGCTGGTCCGTTTCTACGAAAGGGACGAAAATTAGGTTTATTTTTGGTCTTGAAAGACCTATCCTGAGGAAGGGCGTGGCCCTTACCCCCAGTGATATCAGAGATAATCTCTTTCAAGTCAGGGCCAAACAGCGTTTTCCCCTTGAAAGGAATGTTAAGGAGTTTGTTCTTGGAAGACGCATCCGCTGACCAAGATTTCAACCAAAGCGCTCTACGCGCCACAATAGCAAACCCAGAATTCTTCGCCGCTAACCTAGCCAATTGCAAAGTGGCGTCTAGGGTGAAAGAATTAGCCAATTTGAGAGCACGGATTCTGTCCATAATCTCCTCATAAGGAGGAGAATCACTATCGATCGCCTTTACTAGCTCATCGAACCAGAAACACGCGGCTGTAGTGACAGGGACAATGCATGAAATTGGTTGTAGAAGGTAACCTTGCTGAACAAACATCTTTTTAAGCAAACCTTCTAATTTTTTATCCATAGGATCTTTGAAAGCACAACTATCTTCTATGGGTATAGTGGTGCGTTTGTTTAAAGTAGAAACCGCTCCCTCGACCTTGGGGACAGTCTGCCATAAGTCCTTTCTAGGGTCGACCATAGGAAACAATTTTTTAAATATGGGGGGAGGGACGAAAGGTATACCGGGCCTTTCCCATTCTTTATTTACAATGTCCGCCACCCGCTTGGGTATAGGAAAAGCTTCTGGGAGCCCCGGGACCTCTAGGAACTTGTCCATTTTACATAGTTTCTCTGGGATGATCAAATTCTCACAATCATCCAGAGTGGATAATACCTCCTTAAGCAGAGCGCGGAGATGTTCCAACTTAAATTTAAATGTAATCACATCGGGTTCAGCTTGTTGAGAAATTTTCCCTGAATCTGAAATTTCTCCCTCAGACAAAACCTCCCTGGCCCCCTCAGACTGGTGTAGGGGCATTTCAGAACCATTATCATCAGCGTCCTCATGCTCTTCAGTATCTAAAACAGAGCAGTCGCGCTTACGCTGATAAGAGGGCATTTTGGCTAAAATGTTTTTGATAGAATTATCCATTACAGCCGTTAATTGTTGCATAGTAAGGAGTATTGGCGCGCTAGATGTACTAGGGGCCTCCTGAGTGGGCAAGACTCGTGTAGACGAAGGAGGGAATGATGCAGTACCATGCTTACTCCCCTCACTTGAGGAATCATCTTGGGCATCATTTTCAGTGTCACATAAATCACATTTATTTAAATGAAAAGGAACCTTGGCTTCCCCACATTCAGAACACAGTCTATCTGGTAGTTCAGACATGTTAAACAGGCATAAACTTGATAACAAAGTACAAAAAACGTTTTAAAATAAAACCGTTACTGTCACTTTAAATTTTAAACTGAACACACTTTATTACTGCAATTGCGAAAAAGTATGAAGGAATTGTTCAAAATTCACCAAAATTTCACCACAGTGTCTTAAAGCCTTAAAAGTATTGCACACCAAATTTGGAAGCTTTAACCCTTAAAATAACGGAACCGGAGCCGTTTTTAACTTTAACCCCTTTACAGTCCCTGGTATCTGCTTTGCTGAGACCCAACCAAGCCCAAAGGGGAATACGATACCAAATGAAGCCTTCAGAAAGTCTTTTCTATGTATCAGAGCTCCTCACACATGCGACTGCATGTCATGCTTCTCAAAAACAAGTGCGCAATACCGGCGCGAAAATGAGGCTCTGCCTATGATTAGGGAAAGCCCCTAGAGAATAAGGTGTCTAAAACAGTGCCTGCCGATATTATTTAACAAAAAAAAACTCTAAGCCATCTCCGTGGAGATGTTGCCTGTACAACGGCAAAGAGAATGACTGGGGTAGGCGGAGCCTAGGAGGGATCATGTGACCAGCTTTGCTGGGCTCTTTGCCATTTCCTGTTGGGGAAGAGAATATCCCACAAGTAAGGATGACGCCGTGGACCGGACACACCTATGTTGGAGAAAGATAATTCTCTTTGCCCAATAATTATCGCGAACTTAATAAGCGTACTATAAAAAATAAATATTTGTTAACTCTGATTCCAAAGTTAATAGAAAGACTAGAAGGTGCAAAAATATTCACCAAGCTGGACCTCAGGGGGCATATAATTTAATAAGGATAAGAGCAGGGGACGAATGGCTGACAGCGTTCCGTACCAGATACGGATTATTTGAATACACCGTCATGCCATTCGGGCTCTGTAATTCCCCTGCTACTTTCCAAAATTTTATTAACAATATTTTTCGTGACCTTCTAGACGTTTTCCTAGTCATCTACCCTGACGATATTCTGATTTATTCACAAGATATTACTAAACATATCAAACATGTAAGGTGTGTACTTTACCGACTCAGGTCTCATCACCTATATGTTAAACTAGAAAAATGTTTGTTCAACACTGACCATATAACATTTTTAGGATACCATATTTCTGCAAATGGTATCAGTATAGAGGAATCTAAGGTGAATGCCATAACCACTTGGCCCATTACAACATCCAAGAAAGAGGTTCAGACATTTTTAGGTTTCCCAAACTTTTATCGAAAATTTATAAAAAAAAAACTTTTCCACGATTACAAAACCTCTTACCAGACTCACTGGTAATCATAACCCATTTCTTTGGACAGAAGAGGCAAATTCATCTTTCAAAAAACTAAAGTCTCTATTCACTACAGCACCCATTCTCCATTCCCCTAACACCTCTCTTCAATATACACTTGAAGTAGATGCTTCAGATTACGCAGTAGGCGCTGTCTTATCTCAAAGACCAACAGAAAATACTCCCTTACACCCGGTAGCTTTCTTCTCCAAACTGTTGACTTCAGCTGAAATAAATTACCCAATAGGTGAAAAAGAGCTTTTGGCTATTAAATCCGCATTTGATCAATGGCGTCACCTCTTGGAAGGTACTAAGGTTCCTATACTCATATACACAGACCATAAAAACCTCCAGTACTTAAAAACTAATCGAACCCTATCATCCAGGCAGGTCAGATGGAATTTGTATTTTAATCGATTTAACTATACTGTTACATATAGACCTGGTAACAAGAACGGAAAGGCTGACGCCCTATCTAGACGTGACCCCAAACCTCAAATACTCAACCAGCCCTCTACTATAATACCTCTGGAAAACTTTGTAGGGGTATCCCTAAACTTACATTCCCTTATCAAAGAAACAGATACAGAGACAGATACACAATACTACTATGCCTACTCAGAAACTACAGTTGAAGGATGACCAATTGTATTACTTTCAGAACAAACTATACGTCCCCACAAGTCTTAGGGATACTGTTTTACAGTCAGTCCATGATTCAACATTGGCAGGACTTCCTGGAATTACCAAGACTTGTGAATTGCTTAGCCAATCTTTCTGGTGGCCCAATATGAACCGTTCTGCTGAACAATATGTTCTCACTTGCAAGACTTGCAATGAGTGTAAGGTACAACGCAAGCCTCCATACGGTTTATTAATGTCATTACCCATACCTAACAGACCATGACAAGATATAGCCATGGATTTCATTGTCGAACTTCCAAAATCTTCTAATTGTAACACAATCCTTGTGGTTGTTGATCTTATGACAACGATGGCACATTTCCTTCCACATCAAAGTCTCCCAATTGCCTCAGAGACTGCTCAGTTGTTTCTTAAAAACATTGTCAAATTACATGGACTTCCTAACAGAAAAACCACTGACAGGGGTTCCCAGTTTACGTCCAGGTTTTGGACCCACTTAACTAAAGACCTTCAGATAAAACATCGTTTCAGCACTGCTTTCCACCTTCAAACAAACGGACAGACAGAGAAAACTAATCAGTGGCTCGAGCAGTATATTAGATGTCACTGTTCTCAACAACAAGATGATTGGTGTTAACTTTTACCTATGGCAGAGTTTGCTTTTAACAATACAGTTAGCTCCTCGACTAAGATAACTCTATTCTTTGCCAATCATTGGTTTCACCCTACCTTCCACCTCTATCCAAATGTTGATTCACCTTGTCCTCTCGTCACCGATACATTAAATGACCTGAAACAAGGTTTCAAGCTTCTACAAGAGAACATTAAGTTGGCTCAAGACCGTCAAAAATTGTATTACGATAGGAAACACAGGGCTCCTTCAGTTTATCGACTTGGAGACCAAGTCTGGTTATCTACCAAGAATCTCAGATTACATACCCCTTCAAAAAAACTTAGCCCTCTTTTTAGAGGACCATATGAAGTAATCAAGATAATTAATCCAAATGCTGTAACCCTTAAGCTTCCATCTACCTTCCATGTTTCCTTGCTCAAACCATGTATCAACCCTATTCGTCCAACACTTTTATCATCAACTCCACCTTCCCCACCTCTCGCTGATGTGGAATACGAGGTACACAGTATCCTGGACTCTAGGTATCATAGAGGTGTGCTTCAGTATCTTGTACGCTGGAAAGGGTATGGACCTGAAGAGGATTCATGGGAACCTTCCTCAAATTTATCTGCTCCCAGACTGGTCTCACTATTCCACAGAAGGTATCCTGACAGGCCTCATACTTGATCCGCTGAGTGGCTCCTTTTTGGGGGGCGTCCTGTCATATCTACTATGCCTTTAAGGATTTCTAGTATTCTTGTTTGCACCTCCCTATATAAACTCCTCCTCTCCAGCTACTCATTGCTTGGCATTTTGTTTCATAGCAGACAAGTATTCCTAGCCTATCCATTTTGGATTCTACTCTGTTAAAGTTATTTAAGCTGACCTTTTTTCCTATGTGAAATTCTACCTGTACTGTGGTACAGAAGTTATTCAAAACTCTTTGCCTAGATTGTTACTGTTTTTTTTTTAAGGAAGTGTTTTTCTTCAGTAACCTGCATTTCCAGCTTGCCTGTGATTCAGCACCTGTGGATTCAACTCTCAGCCCTCAGAGCCGGCTCTGCTGCATCCCTCTGGCTCCACGGATCTACTCAGCAACTCCCCCTATAAGTTTGCAAGTATACTTACCAGCATTTATACCTACTTACCTATTGTGGTGATTGTTGATTTTGACTTGTACATATTTTATCCTCAAACGCTTGTAAATAATTTCTCTGTGTCTCAATTTATTTCACTAAGCTCCAACTTTGTTATTCGTGACATCATCCTCTGCTCTCAGGAAACCAATCCCTCTCTCCACGCAGCTTATTTGTAAACAAGCAGTCGGCTTGTATCAAGATCATGACTCTCATTAGTCTCCTCTTTGTAAGTTGCTTAGTCTAAATGACTTATGATATGCTACGGTAACTGTTACTTTGTTGTATGTAACTCTGAGTATTGGAAGTATCCTTAAAGCAACAGTAACATATTTTATTGTTGCAGTTTTACAACACTAAATCCAGCAGTCTATGATGAGATTCTGTATTCTCAGGTTTACATATTGCATGAGAATCATATTTGAGACTGCATGGTTAGACAGACTATTACAATTTATAAATAAATAGAACATATGTTTTACTTTTTTTTTTTTTTTTTTTTTGAAACGTTGAGTGCTGTGCTCTTTTTGCATTGTGAATTGTGTATCCCCAGAGAGTGAGAAAATACAGCGCTCAAGAAACTTAAAGCTATATAATGGAGTATTCAATTTGAATGAATATTCCAGATTGCATTAAACTTGTCTCTTATAGAGAGAGTGCGTGGGGCGGTCCTAGGATCTATGGTAGCGTGCTTGACGTAGGCGCACGTATTGCGCGCCAGGGAGAGGAATACGCGGGTGTGTGCAAAGGACCCGCGGAGGAAAGCAAGGACGGGAGCACAGACCTAAGGGGACTGAAAGCGGTGGTCAGAATCCACAGCCGACGAGCGGACGGTCTCATTCCCTGTTCCCCGCAAGCAGCTCAGATCTCTTGTTAGGCGGGAGGTGATGGTGAGGAGAGGCGGCTAAGAGGTATAATAAGGTTGTGGGTACCTTCACTGTGTATGTGTTTCCCCCTTGTGTTTTTTTGATAAGCAGTGGTGAACTGTTGTTTCCTCCCAAGGATTCACCGGCTTATCTCTTGGGGGTTATATGTCTGTTTAGCCGTTTCTCTCCTCACTAGACACAATCTGCGCCATGAGATAGCCACCAATAGGGTGTACTGATAGGACCAGTGCCATATAGAATACCAATGGCTATAGGTGCCCCACAAATTTAGGGCTGTGGAACTGAAGGGATACCTCCCCCCCCCATCCCCCATAAGTTATAATTATTAAGTGAATACTAAACTGGACTAAGTATAAACAACTTAAAAATAAGTAGCACTAGTACCTTGCAGATTGCAAAGTGTTATTCTATTGGAAGATTATAAACGCCAGCTCTACAGAATTCAGCGTGCTGGACTGCTGTAAAAGGTCCAGCCTGCTTATGAAGGCACAATGAAGTGTCGCTGCGTTTGTGAGTACCATTAAGAAGACTGTATAGTGATTTATTTACTGTCTATGATTGAGTCACACATGTGCGGTCTCTTTGTGTTTTCTCTCTCCTTATCTCCTTCATGAACCGGGGGAACATGGATCTTCGGCGTATGAGGTCAGCGTGCTAGGCTGCTGTGAAAGGACTAGCTTGCAACATTTGGCACAACAGAGTGCCGCTGTCTTTGTGAGGACCCTGCAGTTGGTTGTGTATGTGTTTACAAGTTTCTCTAAGCGGATTCACACAGAGTTCTGTTTTCTTGTTTTTTCTTCTTCTCTTCCTCTGCTCTCTCTCTCTGCTCCCTCCCCCTCACGCTACTGCTATTCTCGGAGGTACGATATCAACTCTGGAAGGGGTCAGCATGCTGAACTGCTGCTAAAGGTTCAGACCGCAACTACAGGCACAATTGGGTGCCGCTGGAATATGTGAGTACCCTGCACAGCTCTGTTTTGTCTCACACGTTTGTTGTTTTGGATACACACATGTGGCGTCCCTTTCTTATGTGTCCCAACAGAATTGCTGGAGTGGAAAAAGATTAACATCTAGAATATGGAGAATGATTCTTTCTGAATTCTTGGAATAATGACCCATGGAAAAAGAGCACTTATTTATGAATAAGAACATTGGGACATTTGAGTCTGGGTTGGCTGCCGAAGTTAATTAAGTATCACATTTTTTCTAAATAGTAGTTTTCTACCTACAGATTGCAGAATGTGTATCTTTTTTTGTTCTTGATGAGGTGCTTATATTGTAGTGTCTGTTCATCTGTATGGACTTCCTACTGTCTCTCCGCTATATTTGTTTAGAATAATGCACTATGTTAATTTTGTATTTTTTTTTTAATTTGGGTATTTGATAATTGGAGTATATAAGTTAATACGGAGGGATAGTTCGTGTATAAATGATTTTTGAAATTTGACACATAAAAGTAACACTGTGGTTGAAGCTGAGGGGATAGCAGAGGGGCTAAATTAGGTGGTAGGAAAAGAGATTAGGGTGATAGGGGTAGGGTAGAGGAAATAAGAAGCCCATTGAGGGAAAGCAGAAGTATTAGCAGTACGCCTCCTATGGATAAATTTATCCTCTCAACCTCTAGTTTAAAAACAGGAAATATGGCAGGGAGGAGGCAACAAGAGAAAAAATAACCTAGAAGGAGTACAGAATTAAGTATAGAAACCTCGCAGGAGGCAGGGCCAGATATTATAACGAATACTGAATTGTTAAAACAAATGAGCGCACTTTTTATGCCTAAATTTGAGGCGATACAAAATACCGTGGAGGTAATATCGCAGGAAACAAAACATATATCGGCCAGGCTGGGCCTTGTAGAACAACGTATTTCAGACCTAGAGGATAGGGACATTGAGAAGGATCGGGAGCTGGTAGGAATACGAAAACAAGTTAAATTTTTAAGTGAGAAACTGGAGGACCTCGAAAATAGATCAAGGAGAAATAATCTCAGAGTTATCGGAATACCTGAAACCCTGCTAGAGAAGGAGTTGTTACATTTTGCTGCAGTCCAGTTACCTTCAATCTTGCAAATGTCAGAGGCAAATCAGGCTATTTTAGTTGAACGGGCACATAGGATTGGGGGATTCAGAAATCAGGAGGAGGGTAGGGAAAGACCTAGACCTATAATTATTAAGTACTTAAATTACCAAGATAAGGTAAATATTCTAAAAGCCTATAGGCTTCAGAAGGATGCCCTTTATCAAAATAAGAAATTTCTTATTTTCCAAGATTTTTCATTTGAGACTTCTAATAGGAGGAAACTGTGCGCGCCACTTTGTTCCCGTCTAATAAAGGAAGGTAGATCAGTTAGGCTTCTATATCCAGCGAAAATTAGCATTAAAACCCAGGAGGGTTTTAAAACCTTTGATAGCCCACTAGAAGCAGAAAAGTTTCTTCAGGAAGAAATTAAAGGGTAGGGGTGGCCAGAAGATAAGTGGTAACTTATTGATGTTTAGTACAGGTAAAGAACAAGATTGCGGAACTTTTAGAGGGGGTTGGGGGTGATGTGTGGCTTCTTGACTCAGTATGGGACGAATGTGGGGGGGGGTTTCCTTTTTTTTTTTTTTTTTATTATTATTATTCCTTCTCCTTTTCTCTCTCCCTCCCTATCGCCAATTATAAGTAAAAATGATTGGGAAATTTAATATAGGCTCGTGGAACGTGGGGGGTTTACCTCACCAATTAAAAGAAAAACAGTTTTACAACATCTGAATAGATTAAAGGTAGATATTGGTCTCCTACAGGAAACACATTTGGATGGTTTTGAGAGCCAGAAATTAAAATGGGGATGGGTAGGGGAGGTAGTGTATGCCCCGGGGAATCATAGGAAGAAGGGAGTGGCGATACTATTTAGGAAAAACATACAATATCAGATTCATAAGAAAGAAATAGACCCTCAAGGCAGGTTCATTATCTTGGAGGTGGAACTTGGGAAGAAAAGGATAACATTGTGTAATATATATGGCCCAAATGAAAAGAAAAGCTCCTTTTGGAAGATACTTCAAGATAAATTGATTGGGTCTGGACAAAATATTATAGTAGGGGGGGATTTAAATATGGTGGCATCAGATTTGCTGGATAGGAAAAGAATTGGGGAGAGGAAACAATTGGAAAATAGGGACACCAAAATCTTTAAAAAGTTCTGTTATGAGCTGGATTTATTAGATATTTGGAGAAATAACTTTCCGGATAGCAAGGAATACACGTGTCTATCTAATGCTCATAAGTCCCTCTCGCGCATCAATATGTTTTTGATTAGTAAAAACCTATTTTCCTTAGTTCAAAAGACAACAATAACCCCAATCACAGTGTCTGATCATACACCAATATTGCTAAATTTAATAGTTAATCATAATGCCTCATCTAGTAATAAGTTCTTTTTTCCAAAATACTTGTACACAAATCTGAGATTTCGGAGTTTTCTGCGTAGTAAATGGTATGAGTATGTAGCCAATAATAAAGACTCCGTTGAGAATAAGGAGGTATTCTGGCAGGCCTTTAAGGCAGTGATTCGGGGCGAAATTTTGGCATACTTGGTTAAAATAAAGAAAGTGAACAATAAACAGTGGATGCAACTTACAAATCAAATAATTAATAGATATCAAAAGTACCTCCAAAATAATAGTAATGAGAATTGGAAACAATATTTAGATGCTAAGAAACAGAGGGATGCCTGGTGTATAGCAAAGGAAACACAAGCTGAAATTAAACGAAACAGCAAATTTATGTCATATGGTAATAAAACGTGGAAGTATTTGGCCAGTTTAGTAAAGGCTCAAAAGGGAACCAAACCCATAACAGCGATTAAAACAAGGGATAGGACACTAAGTCACCCGTCAGAAATTATTCAGGAATTTCAGCAATATTATAAGAAGCTATACGGGGAGAGGGAGGTAGATCAACAGGAAAAAGAAATATTTTGGGAGAGCATTAGAGTGCCTCAGATAGTGGAGGAAGATCTGGAAAGTTTAAATGCCCGGATCACTAATGAGTAAATTCAAAAGGCGATGAAAAATTTGAAACTTAATAAGGCCCCTGGACCGGATGATATCCCAGGAGAACTATATAAGATTTTGGAAGATAAAATAATTCCGACAATAAATGGGGTATATAATTCATTTCATATTGAGGGGAAGCCCCCCTCTAAATATTTTAATGAATCAAGGGTAGTCTTGCTTCCAAAACAAGGGAAAGATCTGAGCCTGATGGAATCATATAGGCCTATCTCACTGTTGAATGTGGATTACAAGATGTTGACATATATTATGGCAAATAGATTGCAAGGAGTTATTAGTTCCCTTATACATGTAGATCAAACGGGATTTATGAAAGGAAGAACATTGGTGAAAAACATTAGAAAATTGGAGGTAGTGATAAACTATTGCGATAAGGCAGCTGGAGAGGGTTCTTTCAAGGCAAAAGACGCGGCAGTGATATCCATAGATACACAGAAGGCCTTTGACTCCCTGATCTGGGACCATATGTTCACCACTTTAAGGAAGTTTGGGATCCAAGGCAAGTTTGCTAATACTGTTTCCCTACTGTATGCTGCACCTACAGCTGCCTTGGTGGTCAACTCTATGTTGTCGGATAAGTTTGTTTTACAGCGGGGAACAAGACAAGGGTGTCCCATTTCACCCCTTCTTTTTAACTTGTCTTTAGAATCATTGGCTATATATTTCCGAGATAATTTGGAGGGAATAGATATTGGTGGCTTTAAAGTTCAGCAGGCAATATATGCAGATGATCTTCTCATCTTTACTCAAAATCTAGGAGTTAACCTACCCGTGATTATTGATATTTTGGATAGATTTCAGCTATTTACAGGTTTTAGAATAAATAAGGATAAATCCGAGATTTTATGGTTGATTAAAGATAAGAACTCACCGGTCACACCGTTTAAAGAAGCAAAGGAGTATATTACATACTTAGGGTTAAAATTTGCATCAGATCCAAAAAATTGGTATAAATTAAATTTCCCACCGCTCATTTGTGCTTTGGGGAAGGATATAGAGAGGTGGATGAATCTACCCCTATCTTTGTCAGGAAGGATCCAGCTTATTAAAATGATTTCACTACCTAAATTCTTATACACATTTCAGGCCATCCCAATAATGTTATTAAAGAAAGATAGTATGTTAATCAATAAACATATAAGACAATTTGTATGGAATAAAAAAAGGCCTAGAATAGCCTTCAAACGTATGTATGCAGGTAGAAGGGGGATGGGGTTAGCAATTCCAGATATAGAGGCATACAATATTGCGGCTAATATGAAGTACGTATTAGATTGGTTCTTAGAAACAGACAATTTTGCTTTGTGTAAAGCTGAAGAAGGGATGGTTGCCCCATTCTCCCTTAAAGCGCTGGTTCATATGCCGCTATCTAAGATCCCTAAAGGATTAAGACAACTAATAATAATAGAACAGCCGATCAGAGCTTGGCGAAAATTTTGTACAAGAATAGGTTTTAATTTCAGGGTTTCTCCCTATTTAACTATAAGGGGGAACCCTGACTTCTTGGCAGGATATGACTCCTTAAGATTTGGAAGCTGGATGGATGCAGGGGTTAGCTATATGATTCAGGTCATTAATACGGAGAGAAATAAGGTTAAAACTTTTGATGAGTGAAAAACTGAATTTGCGATTGGGAACTCCCAGTTCTTCGCTTATTTGCAACTCCGCCACTATGCTGAGCAGATATTGAGAGTAGAAAATGTGGACTGGCATAACAAAGTCTTAAAACAAATATTAGTGCTATTTGGAATAGGGAAAGTATTGATTTCCCCCACCTATGCCGCACTACTAAGTAGTCAGGAGCAGAGTAATATTAGGTACCTCACTTTAAAATGGGGAGATATTCTTAGCCCGGAAATGGAATCTGAGGTGCTGATAAGCTCCGTTAGAAAGGCGGCTAAAGCTATGAGGGGGGAATATTACAGAGAACAGCAATTTAAGATATTATACCAGTTCTATAGTACCCCCAAGCTTTGCGTATATTGGAAGAGAGAATGGGAAAAGTTAGTCTGTGGAAGATGTAACTTTCATTTAGCGGATTTGGTCCATCTGTTTTGGTCATGCCCAGTGATCCAGAGATTTTGGGG
Source organism: Bombina bombina (assembly GCF_027579735.1). Classification (NCBI taxonomy): domain Eukaryota; kingdom Metazoa; phylum Chordata; class Amphibia; order Anura; family Bombinatoridae; genus Bombina; species Bombina bombina. Next base: position 835,261,379 of record NC_069502.1, read on the forward strand.
TAAAATTTCTTTTTGGGCTACAAAGACCCTTAAAACACACATTTATTTAACAAGGTTAAACGTATTCTTTTTAACATCATATGAGGACGCTGGGGGGAACTCTGTTTTGTTAAATACAGCAATTCTCATAGGTAGGAGAATAATCCTGAAAAATTGGCAATCTCAGAAAGAACCCAGATTCTCAGAATTCAGGAATGGGGTATTACATCAGTTATTTTTAGAAAGGGCTAAAATACAAATGGAAATGGAGGTTAACATAGAGGATTTTTTTGCTAAATGGGAAAAATACATTAGATCACTTGATAACAGTACACAGAAGTTAATTATAGCCCCTTTCCAAAACTCAATGTTCATGCAGGAAGCAAATCTAAGGGGAGAATGGGCAGGCCTGATGCAGTAAGGAGAGGGGTTTTAATTTATTTATTTTTTATTTATTTTTTCCCTTTGTTTTTATTTTTGGTTTTTGTTTTGTGTGAATGGGGTGGATATGAATGGAAAGAAAGAAAAAAAGAAATTAAAAAAAAACCCAAAAAAAACTTGTCTCTTATAAATTCATAAGAATAAAGATGTCTGAAAATAGTCTATTTATTGAAATATCACAGATATTAAAATGCACTATATGTAAAATAAAAAAGTAGTAAAAAAAGTACGATATAAAATCATACAATAGGGTGCGCTATACTGATGCACGAAAAATGTGCGTGTAAATCTGTGCTAACGTGACAAAAAAAGCGTGTTTCAAAATATGAATCTGATAGTGATCAAGAATTATAATATTGTGTTGGTATTGGAAACTAAGTGAATATAAACGCAAAAGAAATACAATGTTTTTAAAGGTGTATACCTAAGACACTGAATGTGTCTAATTGGATGAAAAAGTAACTTCACATAAATTGTGGTGTGTACTCACAAAAAAACTTCATCCCAAAAAAAAGGTGCATACGTATGAATCGAGTGATACAGTATTATATATATTGACAATAGATAGAATATAATGAAATAAAAAAATAATAAAGTAAATATAATAAAAATATATATATATATAAAAATACAAACGATTTCACATAAAGTGCAGAGTCAATGATAGATAGGTGAAATCAACACTGTTGAAATCAATAATTCTGGAAGGCTGCTCCACTCCAAACCGGTGGTAAATCGGTTGAACTGAAAAATAGAAAACACAAAGAGAGAGCGCCTAATGGTGTAATATCGTCAAGGTCAAAAGTGATACAAACATAAAAAGTATCTGCCAAGTGGATACTCACAAAGAGCTTAGCACTCGCAAGTAGTGCATACAGGCGGGCTGACCTTTGTACAGCAGTCAGTACGCTGAATGTGTGGAAGTCGTGTCGGAAATCTGTTATGATAGAAAAAACACAGAAGACCAATGGTGCAATATCGTCTAAATCCAAATGGACACGGAAAAAGAACACAGTTTCAGCAAGATGTATACTCACAATGGAGTTGGCACTCGCAAGTAGTGCATTAGGGCAGGCTGACCTTCATACAGCAGTCAGCACGCTGGTAGTAAGTAGCTGTAGTTAGTAGCTGTAGCTGTTTATCGGCTTAGGCTTGTCCTCTGCACACCGGCGTGTGTACTGAATACAGCTGTTTGCTGAGGGAAAGGAAATCCTCTAGGTATGACGTGAACACACCAAAAAATGCACCTGAGGCTTGTTGCAGGCTCAGAATACACAAGGTGCATACAAATTAGTAGGTCACAGAATAAAAACTGGTGACTAAAAAGTTTTTTGAAATTGCCAATAAAAAAGGAAGTCAGCGGACAAAATGTTAGGTAAAAATAATTTAAAACAGATTTATTTAAGAGCTAAAACAACGCGTTTCTCGGCCGATCAAGCTCACTGGCCGTTTCATCAGGTAAGTATATAAATATAGCGGGAAAACCACATTTAAAAATACATAGGTAGGTCATGATTGGTTGGTACATCCACCAATAGATAACCAAACATTTTGTTACATTTAAAATAGAATATTTCGCTGACATCCTAACAAAATACTTTCGTTACATGCAATAACAAGAATGAAAATGGTGTATACATGGAAACAATGTTATAAATATTGTGTAATTTAAATGCCGCAGGAGAAACCTTTTGCTCTTTAACTAGAGAGTACAAAATACTAAGCGGCTCGTTATGGTCCTATCATAATGAAGGAGATGGTCAAAAAATTGTAGGGACAAATGAGGCCACAAAAACTATAGAAATGAGGCATCAAATTGATAAATCTGCCGTTTTTGAATGCATAATAGACTGTAAACCCTAGTCGAGTCTTCAGTGTCATATGCGAGTGTCAGCAACTGTGTCATGAATGACAAAGAAATGGACATAATTAAGTATGTTGACGCTCACTAATTGAGACACAATTTATTTTGCATATATATAATATATGTATTTGAAATAATATGATGGGCTTCTTGTACCTGCAATATATGGTGCAATATAACTAATACTGTGTACTTTGGAGTAGAAATGACATGTATTTGGTGTGTTCTATTTTAAACTTCACACTACAGGTAGACTATTTTCTGCCTGTATAGGATATACAGATAATAGAGTAGAACATTTGATAATATTGTGTTCATTAGTTAAATGCTGCCAAATCCAAGTTTGAATTCAAACCTGAAGGCCACAGAGTATTCAACTTGTGAATCCAGAAGGTTTCACGTTGTCTTAATTTAATAATTCTATTGTAATCTGTTGAAGGAGGTATATAGTCTATAGGATAAAATTTAAAAATTTCAGGATTGCCCTGATGTTTATTCAGGCAATGTTCTGGTATGTTATGTTTTACCTTTTTCTTTTTGCAATTTTTACAATTGCGTAAATGTTCTCCCCACCTAGTTCTGGCTTTTCTTGAGGTACGACCCACATATTGGGCCCCACAAACACATTCAAGGACATAAATTACAAAGATAGAATTACAATTTAAGAATTTTTTAATTGGAAAAATTTCCCCAGTTGTTTTTGAGGAAAAAATTTTCATACCAGATGGTATGTATTTGCAAGTATTACAGCCTCTTTTCCCACATTTGTAGACTCCTATATGACTAAGAAAATTTGTGTTATTATTGGATTTTTTGTTGGAAAAAATGTGTTTGACTTTTTTACTGGGAGCTAGCTTGCTCCTCAGAGTAGGAGCCCTGGTATATATGATTCTGGGAAAACTATCTACTAAATTTTTCAAGATGGGATCTCTAAGTATTATTGGCCAATGTTTGTTGAGAATCTGTCTAATCTGTTTGTAATTATTATTGTATTGAGTGATGAACAGTGGTTTTGCTGAAAAATTATCATTATCTCTTTTTTTAGGGATCTTATTTTTGTTGAGTAAAGTGTCCCTATCTAGGAGTCTGGCCTTATCTCTACAAGTTGTCAAAAGGTCGTTAGGATATCCTTTGTCAAGGAACCTTTGATAGATGATTTTACTCTGCAAGTCAAAGGATTCTAGCGATGAACATAAACATCAGGGCAATCCTGAAATTTTTAAATTTTATCCTATAGACTATATACCCCCTTCAACAGATTACAATAGAATTATTAAATTAAGACAACGTGAAACCTTCTGGATTCACAAGTTGAATACTCTGTGGCCTTCAGGTTTGAATTCAAACTTGGATTTGGCAGCATTTAACTAATGAACACAATATTATCAAATGTTCTACTCTATTATCTGTATATCCTATACAGGCAGAAAATAGTCTACCTGTAGTGTGAAGTTTAAAATAGAACACACCAAATACATGTCATTTCTACTCCAAAGTACACAGTATTAGTTATATTGCACCATATATTGCAGGTACAAGAAGCCCATCATATTATTTCAAATACATATATTATATATATACAAAATAAATTGTGTCTCAATTAGTGAGCGTCAACATACTTAATTATGTCCATTTCTTTGTCATTCATGACACAGTTGCTGACACTCGCATATGACACTGAAGACTCGACTAGGGTTTACAGTCTATTATGCATTCAAAAACAGCAGATTTATCAATTTGATGCCTCATTTCTATAGTTTTTGTGGCCTCATTTGTCCCTACAATTTTTTGACCATCTCCTTCATTATGACAGGACCATAACGAGCCGCTTAGTATTTTGTACTCTCTAGTTAAAGAGCAAAAGGTTTCTCCTGCGGCATTTAAATTACACAATATTTATAACATTGTTTCCATGTATACACCATTTTCATTCTTGTTATTGCATGTAACGAAAGTATTTTGTTAGGATGTCAGCGAAATATTCTATTTTAAATGTAACAAAATGTTTGGTTATCTATTGGTGGATGTACCAACCAATCATGACCTACCTATGTATTTTTAAATGCGGTTTTCCCGCTATATTTATATACTTACCCGATGAAACGGCCAGTGAGCTTGATCGGCCGAGAAACGCGTTGTTTTAGCTCTTAAATAAATCTGTTTTAAATTATTTTTACCTAACATTTTGTCCACTGACTTCCTTTTTTATTGGCAATTTCAAAAAACTTTTTAGTCACCAGTTTTTATTCTGTGACCTACTAATTTGTATGCACCTTGTGTATTCTGAGCCTGCAACAAGCCTCAGGTGCATTTTTTGGTGTGTTCACGTCATACCTAGAGGATTTCCTTTCCCTCAGCAAACAGCTGGGCCCCAGCTGAGTATTCAGTACACACGCCGGTGTGCAGAGGACAAGCCTAAGCCGATAAACAGCTACAGCTACTAACTACAGCTACTTACTACCAGCGTGCTGACTGCTGTATGAAGGTCAGCCTGCCCTAATGCACTACTTGCGAGTGCCAACTCCATTGTGAGTATACATCTTGCTGAAACTGTGTTCTTTTGCCCTGTCCATTTGGATTTAGACGATATTGCACCATTGGTCTTCTGTGTTTTTTCCATCATAACAGATTTCCGACACGACTTCCACACATTCAGCGTACTGACTGCTGTACAAAGGTCAGCCCGCCTGTATGCACTACTTGCGAGTGCTAAGCTCTTTGTGAGTATCCACTTGGCAGATACTTTTTATGTTTGTATCACTTTTGACCTTGATGATATTACACCATTAGGCGCTCTCTCTTTGTGTTTTCTATTGTAAAATAAAAAACTATTAGGCTGGCCAACCTCAGTGTTCAAAGAAAACTATTGGAAATTAATTAATTATGGAATATGCATAAAAAAGCTAACTCGTTCATAAAAACTACTTCATAAAAAGTAATAACAAGGTAATCCAAGCATGAATAAAACAATCCTGAAAAAAACGTCAACAGGAACAGTCCTGAATAGAACATCAACGGGAATATTTCCCCGTGGTAAATGAGTAGACCTGGGCACTGGTGCTTTTTACAAAGAGTAAGCACTACAAGTAATAGCAGCCTGATATAGTATCCTTAATGGTGCCTGGTATTAGATTTGTTAGGGTTTTGCCAACCTAATAGTTTTTTATTTTACGTATAGTGCATTTTAATATCTGTGATCTTTCAATAAATAGACAATTTTCAGACATCTTTATTGCTATGAATTTATAAGAGACAGTTAATGCAATCTGGAATATACATTCAAATGGAATACTCCATTATATAGGTTTAAGCCTCTTGAGCGCTGTATTTTCTCACTCTCTGTATTAATCCACTTTTGTAGTTGTTGAGAGACAACTAGAGAATGCAACTTACCTATTCTTCAGCGCATAGCACTTCCTTCCTTAAAAGAATTGTCTATTTCCCCACGCTCAGCACCCGGTGGATGTGGGTTGTCAAATGCACTTAATGAGACTGATATATATATTGATAACATTGTACAGCATGTTAGCCGGTGTGGAGCCGGCCCTTGGCTTCCTTCTGGACCTGCGGCATCGCCGCTCACCTAGCCCAGTGTGGGACTGTCGTCACCCGATAATGCAGATGACGAGCTTGCCTCTGTGGATGTCATGAACATTTCCTGAGCACCATCTGCAATCTCCTTGTACGTAGCTATGCTTAATCTAATTTCATACTGTGTCTTTAATTCATCACCACCTTCTAACATAACCTATATATTCTGGACACGCCCCTTCCTCTTTGCTTTAGTATTCTCTTTCTAGGATGCCATTAGCACGCTCCAAGATACTCTAATTGGATACTAGCCAATTTATGTATTATTCCCTCCTGGAATAATCAGAACCTTACAGTCTTTTCCTTAGACATTTTGCTAACCAATTATTATGTATTTATCTTTCGGAATCTACAGCAACATTGTTTAGCTGTTCCCTAACAGCTTCCTACAGCTGATCTGCAGCGTGCTCCTGCTAGTCTCTCAGTAACTAGCGAATCCGTACGCCAGCACTTCTACCAAGTACCTCTGCCTGATCACAGCACCACACGCTAGCACTTTTACGAAGTACCTTTGCCTGGTCACAGCGCCTGTCAGCAAGTCGGATTCTCTCCTACAAGACGGCCTCACAACTGCAGTAGTTCCGTTTCCCTCACAGCTACGTTGAGCGATTTACATGCAACAAGAAGTAGCAAGTGCTCAATACCAGCTGATAGCTGATCCACTCTGAAGCCTCGGACCAGTTGCTCCTCAGCTGGAACTAACAGGAACCAATTCACTGCAAAAGGAGTGAACTTCTCCAGTGTATACAAGGAAGGTAACATTTACCAAGGCCTCACCTTGCTTATCCTTCAGCTTGCCCTCTGATAGTCGGTAATTTGCTGGCATATCTCAATATACTTAAGAATAAGTTTCTTGCCATAACCCAGGTTACAATTGTAACACTCTATTGTAACCTCTCGCTACTGTTTGGCAAACATTCAATATATATATATATATATATATATATATATATATATATCCTGCAGTTGAGATCCACACAGAACATCTTTGCACAGGTCCATGACAGTGGATAAGTCTGCTTTAGCAGTTGGTTTTCTTGTGCAGTTTGGTCTCCATGGTTTAGCCCTGATAGCACCCTGGTGGATGTGGGATGTCAAATGCACTTAATGAGACTGATACACACACACACATATATATATATATATATATATATATATATATATATACATATACAGGGAGTGCAGAATTATTAGGCAAGTTGTATTTTTGAGGATTCATTTTATTATTGAACAACAACCATGTTCTCAATGAACCCAAAAAACTCATTAATATCAAAGCTGAATATTTTTGGAAGTAGTTTTTAGTTTGTTTTTAGTTTTAGCTATTTTAGGGGGATATCTGTGTGTGCAGGTGACTATTACTGTGCATAATTATTAGGCAACTTAACAAAAAACAAATATATACCCATTTCAATTATTTATTTTTACCAGTGAAACCAATATAACATCTCAACATTCACAAATATACATTTCTGACATTCAAAAACAAAACAAAAACAAATCAGTGACCAATATAGCCACCTTTCTTTGCAAGGACACTCAAAAGCCTGCCATCCATGGATTCTGTCAGTGTTTTCATCTGTCCACCATCAACATTGCGTGAAGCAGCAACCACAGCCTCCCAGACACTGTTCAGAGAGGTGTACTGTTTTCCCTCCTTGTAAATCTCACATTTGATGATGGACTACAGGTTCTCAATGGGGTTCAGATCAGGTGAACAAGGAGGCCATGTCATTAGATTTTCTTCTTTTATACCCTTTCTTGCCAGCCACGCTGTGGAGTACTTGGACGCGTGTGATGGAGCATTGTCCTGCATGAAAATCATGTTTTTCTTGAAGGATGCAGACTTCTTCCTGTACCACCGCTTGAAGAAGGTGTCTTCCAGAAACTGGCAGTAGGACTGGGAGTTGAGCTTGACTCCATCCTCAACCCGAAAAGGCCCCACAAGCTCATCTTTGATGATACCAGCCCAAACCAGTACTCCACCTCCACCTTGCTGGCGTCTGAGTCGGACTGGAGCTCTCTGCCCTTTACCAATCCAGCCACGGGCCCATCCATCTGGCCCATCAAGACTCACTCTCATTTCATCAGTCCATAAAACCTTAGAAAAATCAGTCTTGAGATATTTCTTGGCCCAGTCTTGACGTTTCAGCTTGTGTGTCTTGTTCAGTGGTGGTCGTCTTTCAGCCTTTCTTACCTTGGCCATGTCTCTGAGTATTGCACACCTTGTGCTTTTGGGCACTCCAGTGATGTTGCAGCTCTGAAATATGGCCAAACTGGTGGCAAGTGGCATCTTGGCAGCTGCACGCTTGACTTTTCTCAGTTCATGGGCAGTTATTTTGCGCCTTGGTTTTTCCACACGCTTCTTGCGACCCTGTTGACTATTTTCAATGAAACGCTTGATTGTTCGATGATCACGCTTCAGAAGCTTTGCAATTTTAAGAGTGCTGCATCCCTCTGCAAGATATCTCACTATTTTTTACTTTTCTGAGCCTGTCAAGTCCTTCTTTTGACCCATTTTGCCAAAGGAAAGGAAGTTGCCTAATAATTATGCACACCTGATATAGGGTGTTGATGTCATTAGACCACACCCCTTCTCATTACAGAGATGCACATCACCTAATATGCTTAATTGGTAGTAGGCTTTCGAGCCTATACAGCTTGGAGTAAGACAACATGCATAAAGAGGATGATGTGGTCAAAATACTCATTTGCCTAATAATTCTGCACTCCCTGTGTGTATATTATATATATATATATATATATATATATATATATATATATATATATATATATATATATATATGTATTAATACAGCAATATCTTCAACTTACGTGATATGCTCTCATATCCAAGTAATGAAGCGACAAACGAAAACCACGTAAACCAGAAAACGTAAAGGAAACAAAGACAAAGTGAGAGAGACCAGACAAGTTTTTATAGGGTGTTAGACTTCTCCTACAAAATCAGGCAAGCTAATAGCCAGCCTTTCTACCTATATATATATATATATATATATATATATATATATATATATATATATATATATATATATATATATATATATATATAAATATATATATATATATATATATATATATATATATATATAAAAATATAAAGGTAGAAAGGCTGGCTATTAGCTTGCCTGATTTTGTAGGAGAAGTCTAACACCCTATAAAAACTTGTCTGGTCTCTCTCACTTTGTCTTTGTTTCCTTTACGTTTTCTGGTTTACGTGGTTTTCGTTTGTCGCTTCATTACTTGGATATGAGAGCATATCACGTAAGTTGAAGATATTGCTGTATTAATACATATATATATATATATATATATACACACACACACACACACACATACACATATATATATACACACACACACACACACACACAGGTAGCCCTGAAATGGTTGTAAATCGAAACCGTTGTAAATTGAAACCCAGTTTATAATGTAAGTCAATGGGAAGTGAGGGAGTTAGGTTCCAGGCCCCTCTCAAAACTGACATAAGTAACACCTAATACATTATTTTTAAAGCTTTGAAATGAAGAATTTAAATGCTAAAACAGCATTACAAACCTAATAATATAGATTGTATCATCTTCAAACTAAGTTTAATGAACAAAAACATTTGCTAACATCACCTAATAAAATAATTACACAATAGACTGCATCATCATCATACTAAGTTTAATGAACAAAAACGTTTTTTTACTTGCATTTTTCTGCAATCAGTTCTCTGCATTGTTAGTATGTTAGATAATATTGGGTCTGCACCTATTCTATGCATTTCGATCTGCAGTGATTAATAGGCAGTTAGGCACCATCACCTCAAGCAGCTGGACAGGAAGATAATAGAGAAGTGGCTGCTTGATAGCTGTTAAGTTGCATAACTTTGCTGCAAAACAAGTGGACAGCTCCACCTACGAGGGCCACATGTATGTATGTATGTATGTATGTATGTATGTATGTGTATATATATATATGTGTGTGTTTCTGGTGCAGGCATTTCTTGTTTATTTTGCACCGTTGTACAGAGGTATCCATTTTAGGGTTGGAGAACACTATAGCCTGTATGACATGCACCCCTAGAGAATCACTGATTGCGGCTGTCACTCCATCCTGGTACTTGCATATTTAGAAGCTGTATAGTGCTGTAATATTCTGACATGCTGTGTTCGTCATATGTTTTTTAGTATAGATATAATGACTATGTCTATTTAATCAGAGAATAGCGCTTAGTCTTTCGTACAATCATTCTTTTTTTTTTTGCTGTAACATTTATTCTGTGGCCATCTCAGTGAAATCTGCACATATTTTAAGTGGGTCCATTGTGGCTGTCACTCAGTTGTGAAATTCATTTTACAAGCACACTCACAATTCTTATAACTCTTGGTAATGTTACATACAATGTTCTAATATAATGGTTCCATTATATATATTGTCCATACTGTCCTATTTGTACTGCTTTATGCTTATTTGAAACATGGAATTTGTGTGGCCAATTGCTACATGTTGGGGCAGATATATCTTTAATAATCATAATGTGAGTGTGCATTCATTTACTGTATAATTGTTTGTTCTTACATAAGAGAATGGTTAGGGAGATGGAATTCCCCGTTATATTTTGTATACTTTTGTTAGTTAATTGGAATTTGACAAGGAGGTAAGGCCGCAGCGTTATTGCTTTTTCCTGCTTAGAGTTTAGCTAGTCAGATACTGTGGAACTTTTTTTTATATACTACTCTGTTTACTTTTCTGCATTTTTTACACATGGCTGTTTTTATAGTTGTACTACTCATGTATCCTCATTCACATTTCCTCTCAGACTACTATTTCAGGCCCATGGCTTTTGATATATATTCTATCAGAGCTAGAGGTAATGTGAATGAGCATTACGTAAGAGTCACATCTCCACCATCTGACTGTTAAGGGCAAAGGTGGTTTATGTAAACCTTGTACCTATGCTACTAGTGCAGCTGTAATATGCAAAGAGTCCAGGGAACCTCATGCTATATCAGATGTTGACGCTCATTTGAGGTTTTTTCCCACTCTCCTCTGGTTGCTATTTCAGGGTCGGTTCCCTCCTGTCGCTAATGCTACTATTAGCATGAGAGCTTTTAATAGATCAAATTATGTGTCCTGGAAATTAATAAAACTAAACTCCCTCAGCTGTCACATCTGGTATGTCATGACATCAGTTGTGACGCTTTATTATATAATTTTGCCTACACGTTCATTTGGATCTAAGCACCTGCTGTGTTTAATATTTATGTAACATTTTTTATATACACTTACTGCTTTTTATTCTTATACGAACCATCATCTTCACATATTTACTTTTTGTTATGTCTGTCATTTTTTTTTCTGGTGTTACATCACCTGTTATTGTTACCCACTGAGTTTTCGTTTATTAATTTACTTGATTGGTAACAAGTTTCTCATCTGTAAATCATACATTTTACAACATATTATATTCCTACCTCTTATCTGACACGCTTTCAGGTATTTATAAGGTTGAGTTTTTTCATTTTTGAATTTGCCTGGTACGCCACAGGTGTTTGGACTGTAAAGTTTTCCTGTGCAAGCAAAGCCTTCGTTTTAATTGATTTGCTATCACCCTAGTGATTCTGCTTGCTTGCACTACATATTTAAGATATAATTATAGGTAACATTAACATTCATTCCCAGTAGCGTCACTAGGGGGGTGTGGGCCGCACCCGGGTGACACCCTGCAGGGGGTGACACCATCAGATTTTTTTTAATTTTTTTTATTTTATTAAAATTCAAAGAAAACAGAATTTATGCTTACCTGATAAATTACTTTCTCTTGCGGTGTATCCAGTCCACGGATCCATCCTTTACTTGTGGGATATTCTCATTCCCTACAGGAAGTAGCAAAGAGAGCACACAGCAAAGCTGTCCATATAGCTCCCCCTCTAGCTCCACCCCCCAGTCATTCGACCAAAGGTTAGGAAGAAAAAGGAGAAACCATAGGGTGCAGTGGTGACTGTAGTTTAAACAAATTTTTTTTTACCTGACTTAAATGCCAGGGCGGGCCGTGGACTGGATACACCGCAAGAGAAAGTAATTTATCAAGTAAGCATAAATTCTGTTTTCTCTTGCAAGGTGCATCCAGTCCACGGATTCATCCTTTACTTGTGGGATACCAATACCAAAGCTTTAGGACACGGATGAAGGGAGGGAACAAGACAGGTACCTTAAACGGAAGGCACCACTGCTTGCAAAACCTTTCTCCCAAAAATAGCCTCCGAAGAAGCAAAAGTATGCAGTGAAGACCAAGTCGCTGCCTTACAAATCTGTTCAACAGAAGCCTCATTTTTGAAAGCCCATGTGGAAGCCACTGCTCTGGTAGAATGAGCAGTAATTCTTTCAGGAGGCTGCTGGCCAGCAGTCTCATAGACCAAACGGATGATGCTTTTCAGTCAAAAGGAAAGAGAGGTAGCAGTCGCTTTCTGACCTCTCCTCTTACCAGAATAGATAACAAACAAGGAAGATGTTTGTCTGAAATCCTTAGTTGCTTGTAAATAGAACTTTAAAGCATGAACTACATCAAGATTGTGTAATAGACGTTCCTTCTTCGAAGATGGATTAGGACACAGAGAAGGAACAACTATTTCCTGGTTAATATTCTTGTTAGAAACAACTTTAGGAAGAAAACCAGGCTTGGTACGCAAAACTACCTTATCTGCGTGGAACACCAGGTAAGGTGAATCACACTGTAAGGCAGATAATTCTGAAACTCTTCGAGAAGAAGAGATAGCTATCAAAAACAAAACTTTCCAAGATAACAACTTAATGTCTATGGAATGTAAAGGTTCAAATGGAACCCCTTGAAGAACTGAAAGAACTAGATTCAAACACCATGGCGGAGCCACAGGTTTATAGACAGGCTTGATTCTGACTAAAGCCTGAGCAAACGCTTGAACGTCTGGTACCTCTGCCAGACGCTTGTGTAACAGGATAGACAAAGCAGATATTTGTCCTTTTAAGGAACTAGCTGACAATCCTTTCTCCAGTCCTTCTTGGAGAAAGGACAATATCCTGGGAATCCTAATCTTACTCCATGAGTAACCCTTGGATTCACACCAACAAAGATATTTCCGCCATATCTTATGGTAGATTTTCCTGGTGACAGGCTTTCTAGCCTGAATCAGAGTATCTATAACGGACTCAGAGAACCCACGCTTTGATAGAATTAAGCATTCAATCTCCAAGCAGTCAGACGTAGAGAAACTAAATTTGGATGCTTGAACGGACCCTGTATTAGAAGATCCTGCCTCATTGTCAGTGACCATGGTGGGACAGATGACATGTCCACTAGGTCTGCATACCAAGTCCTGCATGGCCACGCAGGCGCTATCAGAATCACGAAGCCTTCTCCTGCTTGATTCTGGCAACCAGACGCGGGAGGAGAGGAAACGGTGGAAAAACATAAGCCAGATTGAAGGACCAAGGCGCTGCTAGAGCATCTATCAATACCGCCTTGGGATCCCGGGACCTGGACCCTTACAGAGGAAGTTTGGTGTTCTGACGGGACGCCATCAGATCCAACTCTGGGGTGCCCCATAACTGAGTGAGCTGGGCCAATACCTCCGGGTGGAGATCCCACTCCCCCGGGTGAAAAGTCTGCCGACTTAGAAAATCCGCCTCCCAGTTGTCTACTCCTGGGATGTGAATTGCTGAGAGATGGCAGGAGTGATCCTCCGCCCACCTGATTATTTTGGTTACTTCCGTCATCGCTAGGGAACTCTTTGTTCCCCCCCTGATGATTGACGTAAGCTACAGTCGTGATGTTGTCCGACTGAAATCTGATGAATTTGGCCGCCGCTAGTTGAGGCCATGCCTGAAGAGCATTGAATATCACCCTCAGTTCCAGAATGTTTATCGGGAGAAGAGTTTCTTCCCGAGACCATAAGCCCTGAGCTTTCAGGGAGTCCCAGACCGCACCCCAGCCTAACAGACTGGCGTCGTTCGTTACAATGATCCACTCTGGCCTGCGGAAACATATTCCTTGAGACAGGTGATCCTGAGACAACCACCAGAGAAGAGAATCTCTGGTCTCCTGGTCCAACTGAATTTGAGGAGACAAATCTGCATAATCCCCATTCCACTGTTTGAGCATGCATAGTTGCAGTGGTTTGAGGTGTATCCGAGCAAAAGGGACTATGTCCATTGCCGCAACCATTAGTCCGATTGTCTCCATGCACTGAGCCACAGATGGCCAAGGAATGGAATAAAGAGCTCGACAAGTAGTTAAGAGTTTTAGCTTTCTGACCTCCGTCAGAAATATTTTCATTTCTACCGAGTCTATCAGGGTTCCTAGGAATGGAACTCTTGTGAGGGGGGAGAGAGAACTCTTTTTGATGTTCACCTTCCACCCGTGAGACCTCAGAAAGGCCAATACAATCTCCGTGTGAGACTTGGTTCTTTGGAAAGTTGACGCCTGAATTAAGATGTCGTCTAGGTAAGGCGCCCCTGCTATGCCCCGCGGTCTTAGAACTGCCAGGAGGGACCCTAGCACCTTTGTGAAAATTCTGGGAGCAGTGGCCAACCCGAACGGAAGAGCCACAAACTGAAAATGCTTGTACAGAATAGCGAACCTGAGAAACTGGTGATGATCTTTGTGGTTAGGAATGTGCAGATACGCATCCTTTAGATCCACGGTAGTCATATATTGACCCTCCTGGATCATTGGTAAGATTGTCCGAATGGTCTCCATCTTGAATGATGGGACTCTGAGGAATTTGTTTAGAATTTTGAGATCCAGGATTGGTCTGAAAGTTCCTTCTTTTTTGGGAACCACAAACAGGTTTGAGTAAACCCCCAGTCCTTGTTCTGCAATTGGAACTGGGTGGATCACTCCCATTGTATGTAGATCTTCTACACAGCGTAAAAACACCTCTTTCTTTGTCTGATCTGTAGACAGACGAGAAATGTGGAACCTTCCCCTTGGAGGAGAGTCCTTGAATTCTAGAAGGTATCCCTGGGCTACAATCTCTAATGCCCAAGGATCGTGTACATCTCTTGCCTGGCCTGAGCGAAGAGAGAGAGTCTGCCCCCTACTAGATCCGGTCCCGGATCAGGGGCTACCCCTTCATGCTGTCTTGGTGGCAGCTGCAGGCTTTTTGGCCTGTTTACCCTTATTCCAGCCCTGGTAAGGTTTCCAGTTTGCCTTGGGCTGTGAAGCGTTACCCTCTTGCTTTGCAGCCGGAGAGGATGAAGCGGGGCCGTTCCTGAAATTGCGAAAGGAACGAAAATTAGCTTTGTTCTTTGTTTTAAAGGCTTTGTCCTGAGGGAGAGCATGGCCTTTTCCCCCCCGGTGATATCTGGAATAATCTCTTTCAATTCAGGCCCGAATAGGGTCTTCCCTTTGAAAGGAATGTTCAAAAGCTTGGATTTAGACGACACATCGGCCGACCAGGACTTTAGCCATAGCGCCCTGCGCGCCAAAATGGCGAAACCTGAATTTTTTCGCCACTAACTTAGCTATTTGGAAAGCGGCGTCAGTGATAAAAGAATTAGCTAGCTTTAGAGCCTTAATTCTATCCATAATTTCCTCATATGAGGTCTCCGTCTGGAGCGAGTCTTCCAGCGCCTCAAACCAGAAAGCAGCTGCAGTAGTTACAGGAATAATGCAGGCAATAGGTTGGAGAAGAAAACCTTGTTGAACAAAAATTTTCTTAAGTAAACCCTCTAATTTTTTATCCATAGGGTCTTTAAAAGCACAACTGTCTTCAATTGGTATGGTTGTGCGTTTAGCTAGTGTAGAAACAGCCCCCTCCACCTTAGGGACCGTCTGCCACGAGTCCCGCATGGGGTCAGATATGGGGAACATTTTCTTAAAAACAGGAGGGGGGACAAAAGGGACACCTGGCCTATCCCACTCCCTAGTAACGATATCCGCAATCCTCTTAGGGACCGGAAACGCATCCATGTAAACAGGGACCTCTAGGTACTTGTCCATTTTACACAATTTCTCTGGGATCACCAAAGGGTCACAGTCATCCAGAGTAGCTAATACCTCCCTAAGTAAAACATGGAGGTGTTCTAGTTTAAATTTAAAAGCCAATGTATCTGAATCTGTCTGGGGAGGAACCCTTCCTGAATCAGAGACTTCTCCCTCAGACATCAAATCCCTCGCTCCCACTTCAGAGCGTTGTGAGGGTATATCGGATACGGCTACCAAAGCGTCAGAATGCTCATAATCTGTTCTTAAAACGGAGCTATCACGCTTTGCAGGTAACACGGGCAGTTTAGATAAGAAGGCTGTAAGAGAATTATCCATGACTGCCGCTATGTCTTGTAATGTAAAAGGGTTAGACGCACTAGAGGTACTAGGCGTCGCTTGCGCGGGCCTAACTGGTTGTGACACTTGGGGAGAGGCAGACGGGCTACCCTCGTTACCTTCAGTCTGAGAATCATCTTGGGCCACATTCTTAAGTGCAACAATATGATCTTTAAAGTGTATAGACAGATCAGTACAAGTGGGACACATTCTGAGAGGGGGTTCCACCATGGCTTCTAAACACATTGAACAAGGATTTTCCTTAGTGTCAGACATGTTTAACAGAATAGTAGAGTACACAAACAGGCTTGGAATCACTTTAATCAAATAAAAAACACAATTTTAAAAAAAAAGTTACTGTGCCTTTAAGAGATGAAAAGAGCAGACAATTTTACAAAACGGTGAAAAATGCAGCAATCTTTCTGAAATTTTCACAGTATGTAGCTAAAGCCTTAATAAGATTGCACCCCAAGTTTCAAAACGATTAACCCCTTAATGCCCAAACCGGAGCAGCCTAAAGCCAACACCTGGTTAAATCACTACAGCACCTTTCCACAGCCTTGCTGTGGCCCTACCTTCCCTTAGGGATCAGATTTGGGGGAATATAACTTCTTTTAGGCCCTCAAACATCAGCAGGACCCTCCATGTGAAACAGCATGAACTTCTCTGCAATTCTAAGGCCCCTCCCACTCTACTCCGGAGCTGTGAGGCCTAGTAAATCACTCCTAAGTGACTAAAAAACAGCCATGTGGTAATAACCCCAGAAAGAACCCAAAAGGGCTTTCAAAGTGTCTTGCAAAACGATTTTTCCTTAGCCAAACAATCGATTGCCCTGAATAAGTGTCAACCAGTATATTAGCCCTATTATGTAAGCATTCAATTCCTTACTAAGTCTGTGAACATAGCTTACCCTCCCCTCATGGGGATATTGTCAGTCTCTTCTAGCATTATCTCAGTCTTGTCTAGAAATAAATGATTAAACATACCTTATTGCAGATCACCCTGCAAACTGTTCCCCCCAACTGAAGTTTTCTGGTACTCCTCAGTCCTGTGTGGGAACAGCAGTGGATTTTAGTTACAACATGCTAAAATCATTTTCCTCTCAGCAGAAATCTTCATCACTTTTCTGCTAGAGAGTAAATAGTACAAACCGGTACCATTTAAAATAACAAACTTTTGATTGAAGATAATAAAACTACAATTCTAACACCACATTCACTTTACACTCCCGAGAGAGACCCTAGTGCTTAGAGCCAGCAAAGAGAATGACTGGGGGGGTGGAGCTAGAGGGGGAGCTATATGGACAGCTTTGCTGTGTGCTCTCTTTGCTACTTCCTGTAGGGAATGAGAATATCCCACAAGTAAAGGATGAATCCGTGGACTGGATACACCTTGCAAGAGAAATACAATGTAGAGATGCATAGATTTTTTATTAGAGGGGCCAGCATTTGTGAACATTAGTTGGACTGGGGAAGTTGTAGACACTTAATGCCTGCCTATCTGTGCTCACTGCTCAGTGACGTATGGAGAAGTGAAATCACTCACTGCTGTGCTATCTCTCTAAACGGGAACCGGGAAATCGTGAGGGGGATGCCGGGCACCTGACCGCATGACTGTCTGACACTGTCTCTAAAGTGAAGGAGCCACGTATGATGCCCACCAGACCGGTACGGTTACGGTACACTAAGTGCACACTGAAGAGGTAGGAGGGGAGTGCAGGCGGGGGTGGGCAGAGTGCAGAAGTGATTGGCCATAAGAAGCAGTAGGCACGCGACCTGGGGCTGTGCACTGACAGACTTGGAACAGAGTCAGAGAGCAGAATTTTCATAGTTTGCACGCCTAAACTTTTTCTTTAGTGATTTATTTTTAGAGTGCTCTGTTTATCTTTCATTTGATGCTCTGCTGAGCCAGTGAGCAGCTCTAGGCATGAGCTTTATAATTAATGCAGTTTACATATTTTGTATGTGTGTGTGTCTGAGTGTTTTTTTGTGTGTGTGTCTGAGTGTTTGTGTGCGTCTGAGTGTGTATCTGAGTGTGTTTCCTAGTGTTTGTGTGTGCATCTGAGTGTTTTTTTAAGTGTGTCTGAGTGTTTGTATGTGTGTGTGCCTGTGTTTTTGTGTGTGTCTGCTTTCTGGGGGGAGGGGGGTGACACCATAACTTACCACACCTGGTCACACCAACCCTTTTGCCGGAAGAAATAATACATTTTGCTGGTCCCAAGGTAGGTCTTTCATTTCTGGACTCTTGGCTATTCTACCCTCGGCCCTTGATATAATGTGGGTCTAGTTCCTCCAATGTCGGCTCGGCATATCCATGTTAATGCCAGAAGTTTCTGAGTCTTCTAATCATGTAGTCACGGATGCTGCAATTTCCACAGGCTATGATGCTATTTTTGGCACTCATTTGCTGTCAGGGCCTTTGCCAGATGATTTTCTGTTAATGCTCAAGTTTACTTAGATTTCTTCGCTTTTTGAATTTTTTATCCTATTTTTTAATTTTATAACTTGCGGTGCCCGGCAGCTGTCTTGGACCAGCTCATGTGTCAGATGTCAATTAGACCTAGGGTTGGCCCACTTTCCTTTTCCCTTGTCTTCCACACTTCAACCCAATTTCTCAAACATTGTTACATGTTTTAGTGGATTTTGGTCTTAATGCTAAGTTGCCATTTCTTAGAATAGGAGCTGTATCAGAAGCCTCCCGACATGGGGTTCCAGCTCATGTCATCAAGAGGTTAGGGGATGGAATTCATCTTGTTTTGCTCAATTTATTCGTAATCCACAAGTTGAGATATTGGGGTATATTTATGATCGTGCGAGCGAACATGATCCGATATTGTGGATCATGTCTGCTGCACATCGATAAAAGCCGACAGCATATGCTCTCGGCATTTATCATTGCACCAGCAGCTCTTGTAAACTGCTGGTTCAATACCGCCCCCTGCAGATTTGGGGTGTCAATCAACCCGATCGTATTAGATCGGGTTGATTTCTGTCCACCGCCTGCTTTATAACTCCTATTTCCTTAAGTTTCCGGTGAGCTTGAAGGCCCCATGACGTGCTTTCCTTTTATTGGCTAATGATTTTGTTGTTTTATTTAACTATCATATTTTACTCTATCCTATTTTGTCTCTTTTCACCACAGGTCATTTTACCCTTTCTTTATGGTTTGTTCACTGTTACATTACAGTAAGACTCGGAGTACAAGTAGGAAGGATGGCTATTTGTAGGAGTCTTAGACGCTATAAATACTTGCTGTGATCTCTCTCACCTTGTCTGCGTTTCCTTTACATCTTCCCCAACCATCCATCCCTTTATTTTCTCTTCATGATTTACCTTCTTCAGGTATGCCCTCATTTAGGCATACTGACCATGTGACCACGGCACACCTCAGGTCATTTTCCCTTTTGTTTATTGTTTGTTCATTGTTACATTACAGTAAGACTCTGAGTACAAATATATTTATATAAAAAAAACTAAAAAAATATATAAAACAAGTACACCGGTCACAGCAACACCCGGGTGTTATTATGACATATTCAGCTATATACAGCTCTCACCTCCCCTGTCAGCAGGTAAATGATCTGCAGCATGTGGGTCAGTATCCTCTCTGTTGTCATCTTGTCCCCGGTCATGTGACTCGCTGTCAGTGAGTTAGTCATACGCTGCAATAGTGAAAAATAAAAACATCACTGACCCCTCTCACATCACCTGTGTGTATCTTGTTATAATATTCTCCATCTCATCATGGTCACATTCTGAGAACTTGTATAAATCTTAGTTGTTGAGTTTGACACGACAGTAAGCAACACAGTGTGACTGCTAAACACCACCCTAGTTAAAGAAACATTAAACATTCATAATTCAGATGGAACATGCTATATTAAAGAACATTCTAATGTACTTTTGTTATTTAATATGCTTCATTCTCTCCCGTGTTGATCGAAAGTGCTACGAGGCAGCAAAATATTCTAAGAGATTAGTCGTTATGTCGAGCAAGCCTGTCGGAATATTTCAAGCTCCCGACATAGCAGCATAGCCGAAAGGCATTTACTATACACACCATTGGTCAGCGATGCTGGCTTAGACAGCACCCAGCATCGCCAACCATGTTCGCGATGTATACTAAACGGATAACAAGAATAGAACTGCTGTCTGCCTAACTGCTAATCTTTATACCCCTAAACCAAAGTACCCCATGATCAAAACTAACACTTAACCAATAAACCTCTATACTGCCACAGACCCAGCGCAAGTCGCTAACTACTAACCCCTATGCTACCACATACCAACTGCAAGTATCTATATATTAAACGCTTAACTGCCACATACCAACCGCAGGTATCCAACTATAAACCCCTATGCCGTCACATACCAATTGCAAGTATCTAACCAATAACCCCTATACTGCCACATACCCACCGCAAGTATCTATTAACCCCTATGCCGCCGCATACCCACCGCAAGTATCTATATACAGTATTAACCTCTTAAACGCAAAGTATCTAACTATTAACCCCTATGCCGCCGCATACCCACCGTAAGTATCTATTAACCCCTATGTTGCTAACTATAAACTCCTATGCTGCCACATACCCACCTCAATCAACTTACTACTAACCCTTATGCCGCTATAAACCCCAAATTCAAATTAACCTAATATCCAACCCCCCTTTAAAGTAAACCTACACTACCTAACCCCCCCTCTAAACCTCAGACGCAAACTAACTGAACACCTAACAACCCCCCAAGTTAAAAATATTAAAAAAAAAATCTAAGTACAAAAAAAACAAAAAAAAACTCCAAACCCCAAACAAAATCTAATCCTACTCTACCTAACCCCCAGAATAAATGAACCCCCCTTCTAAACTAACCACCCTCTAAACTAACCCCACTAAGTTAAAAAAAGTGTTACAAAAATTAAAAAAGCTAAAATAAATAAACTACAGTATTCAAAATACAAAAATCATTATCCCTAACACTAAACTACATGCCCCATAAAATAACCCCCCCCAAGATAAAAACTCCCACTAAACCCTACTACTAAAATAAATTAAAACAGCCCTTAAAAGGGCCTTATCCTAAAGTGATCTTAGCTCTTTTGGAAAAAAAAAAAAAATAACAAACCCCCCCCCCCCCCCACAAAATCTAACTGTGAAAAACCTTGCCTAGAAAATAAAATTAAAAATAACAAACCTTATTCTAAAAAATAAAAACACCCCAAAAAACCCTACCTAACCCCAAAAGTAGCACTCACAGTTGATGGTGCAATATGCAGCGCCGATCCCGCACGCCTATTGTCACCTCTCTGCCAGATAGCGAAAATAGTGTTCTGCCGGTGGGCTGCCTTAGCAGCTCAGTGAAGGCGATCACTTGGAAGAAATAAAGGAGCTGTCAGCATGAAGTATTTTATACTTCATGAATGAAAGTCCCCTTTATTTGTTCCAATGGTAAATCCTAGCGTTTCAGAAACGCTAAGATTTACCATCACTTTAATTAGGTGATTGATAGTTACCAGTGATTAGGCCTTAATCTCCTAACCACTCTCCTTAGCTCTATGGAGGTTGATTAAGTGATTAGGTTAGGGCAGTTTGGGGGTTAATAGCGCATTTATCTACAATTTTTAAAACATTATAGAGTCTTACCTCTGAAGCATATTTTTTAACTATTTTATATAAATGAATGTGTATTTATTTTTTCTTGTGTTTTTTATTTGAAATGTAAATATATATTTTTAAATTGATATTCATGTTACAAAGGACATTCATGTTATAACTGTTTCATTGTATAACAGGCATGCAGTTATGCGATACTATAATTGTAATGCAACTGTCTTTTATAACAAATCTCAATTTTAAAAAGTATATTTTTATCTACAATAATATATACATCAAGCAAGAATATCTGAATATTAGTTTATATATCCAATACTTAAACTAATATAAATTTATACATGAACATGCATTTTATTTCAAAGATTGTAGACATAATGTAGTTAGGCCTTGCATTGATATTCAATATTTAAACAGTGCATGTATATTGCATAATGGTTTAAGTATTGAATATACATTAAAATGTATTTATGTTGGCTTGTTGTGTTTATTAGTGATAACAGATATATATGTTATACATATTATTATTTAAATGTATATGCAAATATTTAAACAGTATGCATTGTACATAACAATGTTTCATTTAAATATTGAATATTTATCTGTTGGGTCTTAGCATCTACAGTTAGATTTAGGTTATTGTAGATTAAGGGTCAATGTTTAAATAATAGGCTTCGTCATGTACAATGCATATTATTTAAATAATTGTTAATATCTTAAAATGGATTTAATGTTTGCTTAATATTATTTTATACATATTTTTTTTTCTTCATATTTATGTTATAGCAGTCGGTAGCATTAAATTATATTGCTACATAACAGGCATCCAGTTATGTAGATCTATGATATTAGTTATACTGTCTTTAATTAGAAATAATAAACACAACAAGCAACATTAATTACACTTTAATTTACATGCAAATATTTAAACATTATGCATTCTACATAAAAAAAACATCATTTAAATATTGAATATTTATGTGTAGGGTCTTAACTTCTATATATATATATATATATATATATATATATATATATATATATATATATATATATATATATATATATATATACACATATATACACATACATATACACACACATGTGAAGGGTTATTCAGGGATTCCAGACAGATATCAGTGTTCCAGTGTAAGTATCGCTAATTTTGAAAAAAAAAAATGGAAATAGCAAAGTGCTACTTGTAATTATTGCCCTATAACTTGCAAAAAAAAGCAAAGAACATGAAAATATTGGGTATTTCTAAACTCAGGACAAAATTTAGAAACTATTTACCATGGGTGGTTGTAGATGTGTAACAGATTTTGGGGGTCAAAGTTAGAAAAAGTTTTTTTTTTCCATTTTTATCATATTTTATAAAATTTTTTTATAGTAAATGATAAGATATGATGAAAATAATGGTATCTTTAGAGTGTCCATTTAATGGCGAGAAAAACAGTATATAGTATGTGTGGGTACAGTAAATGAGTAAGAAGAAAAAACAAAAATGTATGCTTACCTGATAAATTTCTTTCTTTTGCGATGTACAGAGTTCATGGATTCATCCTAACTTGTGGGATATTGTCCTTCCTGACAGGAAGTAGCAAAGAGAGCACCACAGCAGAGCTGTCTATATAGCTCCCCCCTTAACTCCACCCCCCAGTCATTCGACCGAAGGCCAAGGAAGAAAAGGAGAAACTATATGGTGCAGAGGTGACTGAAGTTTACATAAAAAAATACTATCTGTCTTGAATAGACAGGGCGGGCTGTGGACTCGGTACATCGCAAAAGAAATAAATTTATCAGGTGAGCATAAATTTTGTTTTCTTTTGCATGATGTACCGAGTCCACGGATTCATCCTAACTTGTGGGATACCAATACCAAAAGCTTTAGGACACGGATGAAGGGAGGGACAAGACAGGAATCTAAACGGAAGGCACCACTGCTTGCAAAACATTTCTCCCAAAAATAGCCTCCGAAGAAGCAAAAGTATCAAATTTGTAAAATTTTGAAAAGGTATGAAGCGAAGACCAAGTCGCAGCCTTACAAATCTGTTCAACAGAAGCATCATTTTTAAAAGTCCATGTTGAAGCTACCGCTCTAGTAGAATGAGCTGTAATCCTTTCAGGAGGTTGCTGTCCAGCAGTCTCATAAGCCAAACGGATGATGCTTTTCAGCCAAAAGGAAAGAGAAGTCGCCGTAGCCTTTTGACCCCTACGCTTTCCAGAATAGACAACAAACAAAGAAGATGTTTGACGAAAATCTTTGGTTGCCTGCAAATAAAATTTCAAAGCACTGTCAGGATAATGGCATACTTATTCTCTGCACTGTCCCTTTAAAGCATCCTGCTCCCATTAACATCAGCCTATTTAAGGCCCCTCCCAGCATTTTCACATTGCTTAGTATTGAAGTTTGTCTTAAACCTTAACCTGAGCCTGCTCTCTGTAAGATTTATCATACTACTTCTGTTTGTTGGATTCCTCTACTCCTCCTAACTGGATTTCTGTTGTCATCCTCTCCTTCCTGCCTGCTTCTCCCTCAGAAGATTCAGCTATTTCAAAAGCCTCATTCCTACCTTTACCTCTAACTCAGTTTCCCCTGCAGCTCACCAGCCTTGGGATTCACTTTTCACTGAGCTCCGCTTCCTCATGCTGTGACGTCATCAGCCAGCTGCTACTGAGCTTCCCCTGCTCCCTCTGGCAAGTCGCCATTACAACCTGGTGTTTGCAACTATCATTATAACAGTCCTGTTAGGGGTAAGCCAGTCTCTGAATTTTTACTTTGCTGCTATACTCTAAGATTAGTATCTCAGTTGCTGCTGTTATTTTTCTGTGACTTTTAGTTCATTCCCTCATATCCTGCTGTTTTACCATAACTCTGTTCACAATAGCAATTGCTTATTTTTTCTATGATCATAGTACCAGGTTTATCTGAGCATACCCCTGCTGCATTTACTTTCTCACAGTGACTACCCAGACACATGTGGCAGCCATAGGGAATATGCTCAATTACTGCCTGTATATTAAAACTTTGCAATAAGGAATAAGGTTTTACATAGCTGCCTAATTCCTAAACTTTGTTTTACCTTATCACTCTGTTGCAAACAACCATACAATTTTTATTGGTTTTTCATTTCCAGCAGTTGTGGTCCAAATAACTAAGCTGCACACATTTTTTCTTTCTTAGTTGAGCCTGACATAATACTAAGCCTAAACTATGGACCCAGCTGGAATGAACGCACATGTGCAAAATATCACACAGAGGGTTGATTTATTAACTGAAGCTGTTAATACTTTGAAAACAGAAAATGATACTTTAAAAGCTTATATCAGGGATGTGGTTGATAAGAGGGTACCTATATTAGAACCACAGGTTAGTACACCAGAAAAATTTAGTGGTGAGAGATCTGAGTATAGAGATTTCAAGAATGCTTGTTTGCTTATGTTCTCCCTTAAACCTCATACCTATCCCACTGATAGAGCAAGGGTACTCACAGTTTTATCCTATTTGAGAGGTAAGTCCCGCACATGGGCCAACACTTACTTTGAGAATAACGATGATATACTTAATTCGTTGGAAAGTTTTTTTTCTGCTATGGGTCAGCTATATGAGGATCCATATAAACAGCATACTGCTGAAACTGCAATGCGAGGCTTGAAACAAAAGAAAAGAGTAGTTGAGGATTACATTGCCGAATTTAAAAAATGGGCGAAAGACACTCAATGGAATGACCTTTCACTGAGAAATCAGTTTAGATTAGGCCTTTCAGAAGGAATTAAGGATGAGTTGTCTAGATCTGAACTACCACATACTCTTGAGGCTTTAATGTCACTTAGCATAACTATAGACAGAAGACTGAGAGAGAGACAGCAGGAGAGATCATTTCATGAATATCCTGCAAAGAAACAAAATACACCCAGCCCCAGCAAATCAACTGCTGAACCCATGGATATAGGTTTTATAAAGGGACCATTAACCCCTGAGGAGAAGATCCGACGAAGGGCTAATAACCTCTGCTTATACTGTGCTTCAGACAAACACACTGTCAGGGACTGTCCTTCCCTCCTGAAACAAAACAAGGGTAAGATGTATAAAGAACCTTTTTGTTGTACCACTCAGGATCATGCTCTCCCTTACCTAAATTTATCTCTTCTTTTACAGTGGGAGTCACATCGAATCAACGCTCCCGCGATTATTGACTCAGGAGCTACAGCCTCCTACATAGATACTGTATTCACTAAATTCAATAAAATTCCACTTGTGCAAAAAAGGTCTCCTGTGTTATTACGTGGAATAGATGGTAATCCAATCACATCAGGTCCAGTTAAATATCAAACAATACCCTTACTTGTTGTTACCCCAGACCACCATAGGGAGTATATGTCATTTGATGTAATATCATCCCCTATTTCACCCATAGTTCTCGGTATAAACTGGCTCCGAATTCATAATCCTGAAGTAAATTGGTCTACCTCAACAGTCACATTTAATTCTACATTCTGCTCTACTACTTGTTTCCCAGCTACTATTTTGCAAACCACTGAATCCAATGAGACAATTCAAATTCCTGAGGTTTATAAGGATTATGCAGATGTATTCAGCAAAACCCAGTGCGACAATCTTCCTCCTCACAGGAAGTATGATTGTCCTATTGAGATCATACCTGGCTCTGAGATCCCCACGGGTCATATTTACCCACTCTCAAACCCTGAGTTAACACACCTTAAATCTTACTTAGATGAAAATCTAAGGAAAGGTTTCATCCGTCCCTCCACCTCTCCAGCTAGTGCTGGGATTTTTTTTGTTAAAAATAAGGATGGCTCATTGAGGCCAATCGTAGACTACAGACAACTAAATAAAATTACAGTAAAAAACAGATATCCTTTACCCCTCATCCCGGAGTTAATTGAAAGGTTGGAGGGAGCAAAATTTTTCACAAAATTGGACTTAAGAGGAGCCTATAATCTCATCCGAATTAGATCTGTAGATGAGTGGCTCACGGCGTTTCGAACAAGATACGGATTGTTCGAATACGTCGTGATGCCTTTTGGGCTCTGCAACGCGCCCGCAACTTTCCAGCACTTAATTAATGACATTTTTAGGGACATATTAGATGTCTTTATTGTCATCTATCTGGATGATATTTTAATTTATTCCAAGACCTATCAGGAACACATTTCCCATGTTAGACAAGTTTTATCAAGGCTCAGAGGTAACCACTTGTATGCTAAGGCTGAGAAATGCCTGTTCAATTCACAGACCATATCCTTTCTGGGATATGAAATTTCTCCTTCAGGTATCCATATGGAACAAAAAAAGGTTGATGCAGTTTTAAATTGGCCCATACCAACAACTAAACGTCAAGTTCAGTCCTTCATGGGTTTTGCGAATTTCTATCGCAAATTTATTAAAAATTTCTCCAAACTTGCTCTTCCTTTAACTGTTCTAACAAAAAATAATTCACATTTCAGGTGGACTAAAGAAGCACAATCCGCTTTTGATTTGTTCAAACAAAAGTTCACTTCAGCACCAATACTCCGTTTTCCTGACCCTAATCTACAATTTGTTCTTGAGGTGGACGCCTCAAATTCTGCTATTGGCGCTGTTCTCTCCCAAAGAGAAAACTTGTCAAAACCGTTACATCCTGTGGCTTTTTACTCCAAGACTTTGAATAGTGCGGAACAAAACTATCCTATTGGTGACAAAGAACTCTTAGCCATAAAACTCTCCCTGGAACACTGGCGACACCTCCTTGAAGGTACTTCCATTCCTACACTCATCTATACAGATCATAGGAACCTGCAGTACTTGAAGGCCACTAGAACCTTGTCAGCAAGACAGGTTCGCTGGAATCTCTTTTTCTCTCGTTTTAATTTCCTCATCACATACCATCCTGCTGGAAAGAACCAAAAAGCTGACGCACTATCCCGGTTACCCACAAGTCTTCCACATCAAACGACTGACCAATCCATCATACCAAAAGAAAACTTCATTTCTTTTACTCTCGAAGTCTCATCTAACCTTAAAAAGGAACAGTTGGCCGACTCTACAAAGCCATCACACCTTCTTCAACTTAATACTCAAGGACTTTATTCTCATGATTCAAAGATATATGTTCCACCTTCCCTCAGACTCATTCTCCTTCAATCTGTACATGATTCATCTCTAGCTGGTCATCCAGGTATCCATAAAACTCTGGATCTAGTAAAAAGAGATTACTGGTGGCCTCATATGGCAACTCAAGTTAAGGACTATGTAAACTCTTGTCTTAATTGTACCATTTCAAAAAGGGATAAACACTCTCCCTATGGGTTGCTTTTGCCTTTGCCTACTCCAAAGAATCCATGGTCTGAGATTGCTTTAGACTTTATTGTAGATTTGCCAGTCTCTTCAAAGAATACCACCATCCTTGTCGTTGTAGATCTCTTCACGAAGATGTGCCATTTCATCCCCTTCTCCAAACTTCCTAACGCTTTGGAGACAGTACATTTGCTTCTCAAACATATTGTTAAGTATCATGGACTTCCCACTTCAATCCTCAGTGATCGTGGCAGTCAATTTTCTAGCAGACTATGGTACCATTTCTGTAAAACTTTATCTGTTGAGAGAAAGTTAACTACTGCTTACCACCCGCAATGTAATGGTCAAACTGAACGTTGTAACCAGTGGTTGGAACAATTTTTAAGACTCTTCTGTTCCTCTCAACAACATCTTTGGAGTGACTTCCTGCATTACGCTGAATTTTGTTACAACAACACTATTCATTCCACTACTGGTCAAACTCCCTTCTTCGCAAACTACGGTTTTCACCCCAAGTTTCACATCCTACCATCTTCTACCATTCCAGTATCTAGTATATCAGATTTGTCTGATTCCATCTCTTCTAACTTTAAAACCATCGAGTCCAACATCATAGCAGCAAAACAACTCCAGAAACAGTATTATGATCGCCGCAGAACTCCGCCTCCTGTCTACACAAAAGGTGATCTCGTCTGGCTATCCACCAAACACCTAAGTTTGAAAACCCCTTCGAAAAAACTTTCTCCGTTGTTCATTGGTCCATACCCTGTTGAACTCGTCATTAATGCCAATGCTGTCCGGCTTAAATTACCCGATAATTTAAGGGTTCATCCCACATTCCATGTATCCCTTCTCAAACCCTATAAGGATCTCAGGGATTTCTCTTTACAAACGTCTCTTCCACCTATTTCTCTCGACCCTGAAATGGAGTATGAAGTTCACTCAATCCTGGATTCCCGTTTCCGCAGGGGACGTATTGAATATCTTGTTCGTTGGAAGGGTTTCTCTACAGATGATGATTCCTGGGAACCAGCTACCAACATATCCGCTCCTCGTTTGATATCTCATTTCCACCAGAGACATCCGGATCGTCCTGGGCCTTGAGCCTCTGGAGTGGCTCCTTGGAGGGGGGATTCTGTCAGGATAATGGCATACTTATTCTCTGCACTGTCCCTTTAAAGCATCCTGCTCCCATTAACATCAGCCTATTTAAGGCCCCTCCCAGCATTTTCACATTGCTTAGTATTGAAGTTTGTCTTAAACCTTAACCTGAGCCTGCTCTCTGTAAGATTTATCATACTACTTCTGTGTGTTGGATTCCTCTACTCCTCCTAACTGGATTTCTGTTGTCATCCTCTCCTTCCTGCCTGCTTCTCCCTCAGAAGATTCAGCTATTTCAAAAGCCCCATTCCTACCTTTACCTCTAACTCAGTTTCCCCTGCAGCTCACCGGCCTTGGGATTCACTTTTCACTGAGCTCCGCTTCCTCATGCTGTGACGTCATCAGCCAGCTGCTACTGAGCTTCCCTGCTCCCTCTGGCAAGTCGCCATTACAACCCGGTGTTTGCAACTATCATTATAACAGTCCTGTTAGGGGTAAGCCAGTCTCTGAATTTTTACTTTGTTGCTATACTCTAAGATTAGTATCTCAGTTGCTGCTGTTATTTTTCTGTGACTTTTAGTTCATTCCCTCATATCCTGCTGTTTTACCATAACTCTGTTCACAATAGCAATTGCTTATTTTTTCTATGATCATAGTACCATTTTTTCCTTGCTTATTTATTTTTACCTTTATTAATGTTAAAATCTCAGGTTTATCTGAGCATACCCCTGCTGCATTTACTTTCTCACAGTGACTACCCAGACACATGTGGCAGCCATAGGGAATATGCTCAATTACTGCCTGTATATTAAAACTTTGCAATAAGGAATAAGGTTTTACATAGCTGCCTAATTCCTAAACTTTGTTTTACCTTATCACTCTGTTGCAAACAACCATACAATTTTTATTGGTTTTTCATTTCCAGCAGTTGTGGTCCAAATAACTAAGCTGCACACATTTTTTCTTTCTTAGTTGAGCCTGACAAGCACGAACCACGTCCAAGTTGTGCAACAGACGTTCCTTCTTACAAGAAGGATTAGGACACAAAGAAGGAACAACAATTTCTTGATTGATATTCCTGTTAGTAACAACCTTAGTTAGGAACCCAGGTTTGGTACGCAAAACCACCTTATCAGCATGGAACACCAGATAAGGTGAGTCACATTGTAATTCAGATAGTTCAGAAACTCTTCGAGCTGAAGAGATAGCAACTAGGAACAAAACTTTCCAAGATAAAAGCTTAATATCTATGGAATGAATGGGTTTAAATGGAACCCCCTGAAGAACTCTAAGAACTAAATTTAGACTCCATGGCGGAGCAATAGGTTTAAACCCAGGCTTAATTCTTACTAAAGCCTGACAAAAAGCCCAAACGTCTGGAACATCTGCTAGACACTTGTGCAACAAAATAGACAGAGCAGATATCTGTCCCTTTAGAGAACTAGCTGATAATCCTTTCTCCAATCCCTCTTGGAGAAAAGACAAAATCCTAGGAATCCTGATTTTACTCAAGGAGAAGCCCTTGGATTCGCACCAAAAAAGATATTTACGCCATATCTTATGATAAATTTTCCTGGTAACAGGCTTTCGAGCCTGAGTCAAGGTATTTATGACTGACTCAGAGAAACCCCGCTTTGATAGAATCAAGCGTTCAATCTCCAAGCAGTCAGTTGCAGAGAAATTAGATTTGGATGCTTGAATGGACCTTGAATCAGAAGGTCCTATCTCAATGGCCATGGTGGAAGGAATGACATGTCCACCAGGTCTGCATACCAAGTCCTGCGTGGCCACGCAGGCGCTATCAAAATCACTGACGCTCTCTCCTGTTTGATTCTGGCAATCAGACGTGGAAGGAGAGGGAAGGTGGAAACACATAAGCCAGGTTGAACGACCAGGGTACTGAAACAGCATCTATCAGTACAGCCTGAGGATCCCTTGACCTGGAGCCGTAACAAGGAAGTTTGGCGTTCTGACGAGACGCCATCAGATCCAACTCTGGTGTGCCCTATAGCCGCACCAGCTGAGCAAACACCTCCGGATGGAGTTCCCACTCCCCCGGATGAAAAGTCTGACGACTTAGAAAATCTGCCTCCCAGTTCTCTACACCTGGGATATAGATCGCTGACAGATGGCAAGAGTGAGCCTCTGTCCATTGGATTATCCTTGAGACGTCTATCATCGCTAAGGAACTCTTTGTTCCGCCCTGATGATTGATATAAGCCACAGTCGTGATATTGTCCGACCTGATGAATCTGGCCGAAGCCAGCTGAGGCCATGCCTGGAGAGCATTGAATATCGCTCTTAATTCCAGAATATTTATCGGTAGGAGAGTCTCCTCCCGAGTCCACAAACCCTGAGCTTTCAGGGAATTCCAGACTGCACCCCAGCCCAGAAGACTGGCGTCTGTCGTCACTATAACCCATTCTGGCCTGCGGAAACACATTCCCTGGGACAGATGATCCTGTGACAACCACCAAAGAAGAGAGTCTCTGGTCTCTTGATCCAGATTTATCTGAGGAGATAAATCCGCATAATTCCAAAATATCATCTAGTGGGGTCTCCACCTGAAGAGCCTCTTCTAGAGCCTCAAACCAAAAGGCAGCTGCAGTGGTTACAGGAACAATGCAAGCTATAGGTTGAAGAAGAAAATCTTGATGAACAAAAATTCTCTTTAGGAGACCCTCTAATTTTTTATCCATAGGATCAATGAAACATAGAAACATAGATATTGACGGCAGATAAGAGCCATAGGCCCAGCAAGTCTGCCCGACCTTACCTAACAGTATAAACTTATCTAGTTCGTAGGATAGCCCTATGCTTGTCCCATGCATTTTTAAAGTCCCCCACAGTGTTTGTTGCTACTACCTCTTGAGGAAGTTTATTCCATAAATCAATCACTCTTTCTGTAAAGAAGTGCTTCCTCAAATTACTCCTGAATCTACTACCCTTTAGCTTGAGCTCATGACCCCTTGTTCTTGAATTTTCCATTTTATGTAAAATACCCACAGCCTCAGTTTTACTAAACCCTTTAATGTACTTGAAAGTTGCTATCATATCACCTCTTTCCCTTCTCTCCTCTAAGCTATACATATTTAGGTCATTGAGCCTATCCTGGTAAGTTTTATTTTTTAGACCATGTACCATTTTGGTAGCCCTCCGTTGTACAGATTCAAGTTTGATAATATCGTTCTGAAGATATGGTCTCCAGAACTGCACACAATACTCAAGATGAGGCCTAACTAATGATCTATAAAGTGGCATAAGAACCTTACTATTTCTGCTGCAAATACCTCTACCAATACATCCAAGCATTCTGCTAGCCTTACTCGCTGCATTACTACATTGTTTACTAAGTTTTAAATCATCTGAAATAATAATTCCCAAGTCCTGTTCCTCATCTGTAACAGTCAGTAAAGTGTCATTGAGTCTGTAATTAACATTTGGATTTTTCTTCCCTAAATGCATTATTTTACACTTTGCTGTGTTAAACTTTAGATCCCAGTCGTTTGTCCAATCCTCCAATTGTTGTATATCACTTCTCATTTTGTCTACCCCCCCTGGAACATCCACTCTGTTGCAAATTTTTGTATCATCTGCAAAGAGACATACTTTCCCCTGTAGCCCTTTGCTGATATCGCAGATAAATATGTTAAACAAAACAGGCCCCAGAACTGACCCCTGAGGAACACCACTAGTAACAGCCCCCTCTGCTGAATGAACTCCATTTACTAAGACACTTTGTTTTGTTTGTTTGAAAGCACAACTGTCTTCAATAGGTATAGTTGTACGCTTATCCAGGGTAGAAATAGCTCCCTCCACCTTAGGGACCGTTTGCCAGGAGTCCTTTATGGTGTCAGAAATGGGAAACATTTTCTTAAAAACAGGAGGGGGAGAGAACGGAATACCTGGTTTATCCCACTCCTTAGTAACAATGTCCAAAATCCTCTTAGGGACCGGAAACACATCAGTGTAAACAGGAACCTCTAAATATTTGTCCATTTTACACAATTTCTCTGGAACTACAATAGGGTCACAATCATCCAGAGTAGCTAAAACCTCCCTGAGCAATAAGCGGAGGTGCTCTAGCTTAAATTGAAATGCCGTCATATCGGAATCTGTCTGAGGGAATGTCTTTCCTGAATCCGAAATCTCTCCCTCAGACATCAAATCCCTCATCCCTACTTCAGAACATTGTGAGGGAATATCGGATACGGCTACTAAAGCGTCAGAAGGCTCAGCATTTGTTCTTAACCCAGAGCTACTGCACTTCCCTTGCAAACCAGGCAGCTTAGATTAAACCTCTGTGAGGGCAGTATTCATAACTGAAGCCATATCTTGCAAGGTGAAAGAATTAGACGCACTAGAAGTACTTGGCGTCGCTTGTGCGGGCGTAACTGGTTGAGACACTTGGGGAGAACTAGATGGCAAGACCTGATTTCCTTCTGTCTGAGAATCATCTAATACCAAACTTTTATAAGTCAAAATATGCTGTTTGCAATTTATAGACAAATCAGTACAAGTGGGACATATTCTCTTCACGAAGATGTGCCATTTCATCCCCTTCTCCAAACTTCCTAACGCTTTGGAGACAGTACATTTGCTTCTCAAACATATTGTTAAGTATCATGGACTTCCCACTTCAATCCTCAGTGATCGTGGCAGTCAATTTTCTAGCAGACTATGGTACCATTTCTGTAAAACTTTATCTGTTGAGAGAAAGTTAACTACTGCTTACCACCCGCAATGTAATGGTCAAACTGAACGTTGTAACCAGTGGTTGGAACAATTTTTAAGACTCTTCTGTTCCTCTCAACAACATCTTTGGAGTGACTTCCTGCATTACGCTGAATTTTGTTACAACAACACTATTCATTCCACTACTGGTCAAACTCCCTTCTTCGCAAACTACGGTTTTCACCCCAAGTTTCACATCCTACCATCTTCTACCATTCCAGTATCTAGTATATCAGATTTGTCTGATTCCATCTCTTCTAACTTTAAAACCATCGAGTCCAACATCATAGCAGCAAAACAACTCCAGAAACAGTATTATGATCGCCGCAGAACTCCGCCTCCTGTCTAC
The DNA here is from genome assembly GCF_027579735.1 of Bombina bombina. Taxonomy (NCBI): domain Eukaryota; kingdom Metazoa; phylum Chordata; class Amphibia; order Anura; family Bombinatoridae; genus Bombina; species Bombina bombina. Next base: position 835,295,650 of record NC_069502.1, read on the forward strand.
ACAAAAGGTGATCTCGTCTGGCTATCCACCAAACACCTAAGTTTGAAAACCCCTTCGAAAAAACTTTCTCCGTTGTTCATTGGTCCATACCCTGTTGAACTCGTCATTAATGCCAATGCTGTCCGGCTTAAATTACCCGATAATTTAAGGGTTCATCCCACATTCCATGTATCCCTTCTCAAACCCTATAAGGATCTCAGGGATTTCTCTTTACAAACGTCTCTTCCACCTATTTCTCTCGACCCTGAAATGGAGTATGAAGTTCACTCAATCCTGGATTCCCGTTTCCGCAGGGGACGTATTGAATATCTTGTTCGTTGGAAGGGTTTCTCTACAGATGATGATTCCTGGGAACCAGCTACCAACATATCCGCTCCTCGTTTGATATCTCATTTCCACCAGAGACATCCGGATCGTCCTGGGCCTTGAGCCTCTGGAGTGGCTCCTTGGAGGGGGGATTCTGTCAGGATAATGGCATACTTATTCTCTGCACTGTCCCTTTAAAGCATCCTGCTCCCATTAACATCAGCCTATTTAAGGCCCCTCCCAGCATTTTCACATTGCTTAGTATTGAAGTTTGTCTTAAACCTTAACCTGAGCCTGCTCTCTGTAAGATTTATCATACTACTTCTGTGTGTTGGATTCCTCTACTCCTCCTAACTGGATTTCTGTTGTCATCCTCTCCTTCCTGCCTGCTTCTCCCTCAGAAGATTCAGCTATTTCAAAAGCCCCATTCCTACCTTTACCTCTAACTCAGTTTCCCCTGCAGCTCACCGGCCTTGGGATTCACTTTTCACTGAGCTCCGCTTCCTCATGCTGTGACGTCATCAGCCAGCTGCTACTGAGCTTCCCTGCTCCCTCTGGCAAGTCGCCATTACAACCCGGTGTTTGCAACTATCATTATAACAGTCCTGTTAGGGGTAAGCCAGTCTCTGAATTTTTACTTTGTTGCTATACTCTAAGATTAGTATCTCAGTTGCTGCTGTTATTTTTCTGTGACTTTTAGTTCATTCCCTCATATCCTGCTGTTTTACCATAACTCTGTTCACAATAGCAATTGCTTATTTTTTCTATGATCATAGTACCATTTTTTCCTTGCTTATTTATTTTTACCTTTATTAATGTTAAAATCTCAGGTTTATCTGAGCATACCCCTGCTGCATTTACTTTCTCACAGTGACTACCCAGACACATGTGGCAGCCATAGGGAATATGCTCAATTACTGCCTGTATATTAAAACTTTGCAATAAGGAATAAGGTTTTACATAGCTGCCTAATTCCTAAACTTTGTTTTACCTTATCACTCTGTTGCAAACAACCATACAATTTTTATTGGTTTTTCATTTCCAGCAGTTGTGGTCCAAATAACTAAGCTGCACACATTTTTTCTTTCTTAGTTGAGCCTGACAAGCACGAACCACGTCCAAGTTGTGCAACAGACGTTCCTTCTTACAAGAAGGATTAGGACACAAAGAAGGAACAACAATTTCTTGATTGATATTCCTGTTAGTAACAACCTTAGGTAGGAACCCAGGTTTGGTACGCAAAACCACCTTATCAGCATGGAACACCAGATAAGGTGAGTCACATTGTAATTCAGATAGTTCAGAAACTCTTCGAGCTGAAGAGATAGCAACTAGGAACAAAACTTTCCAAGATAAAAGCTTAATATCTATGGAATGAATGGGTTTAAATGGAACCCCCTGAAGAACTCTAAGAACTAAATTTAGACTCCATGGCGGAGCAATAGGTTTAAACCCAGGCTTAATTCTTACTAAAGCCTGACAAAAAGCCCAAACGTCTGGAACATCTGCTAGACACTTGTGCAACAAAATAGACAGAGCAGATATCTGTCCCTTTAGAGAACTAGCTGATAATCCTTTCTCCAATCCCTCTTGGAGAAAAGACAAAATCCTAGGAATCCTGATTTTACTCAAGGAGAAGCCCTTGGATTCGCACCAAAAAAGATATTTACGCCATATCTTATGATAAATTTTCCTGGTAACAGGCTTTCGAGCCTGAGTCAAGGTATTTATGACTGACTCAGAGAAACCCCGCTTTGATAGAATCAAGCGTTCAATCTCCAAGCAGTCAGTTGCAGAGAAATTAGATTTGGATGCTTGAATGGACCTTGAATCAGAAGGTCCTATCTCAATGGCCATGGTGGAAGGAATGACATGTCCACCAGGTCTGCATACCAAGTCCTGCGTGGCCACGCAGGCGCTATCAAAATCACTGACGCTCTCTCCTGTTTGATTCTGGCAATCAGACGTGGAAGGAGAGGGAAGGTGGAAACACATAAGCCAGGTTGAACGACCAGGGTACTGAAACAGCATCTATCAGTACAGCCTGAGGATCCCTTGACCTGGAGCCGTAACAAGGAAGTTTGGCGTTCTGACGAGACGCCATCAGATCCAACTCTGGTGTGCCCTATAGCCGCACCAGCTGAGCAAACACCTCCGGATGGAGTTCCCACTCCCCCGGATGAAAAGTCTGACGACTTAGAAAATCTGCCTCCCAGTTCTCTACACCTGGGATATAGATCGCTGACAGATGGCAAGAGTGAGCCTCTGTCCATTGGATTATCCTTGAGACGTCTATCATCGCTAAGGAACTCTTTGTTCCGCCCTGATGATTGATATAAGCCACAGTCGTGATATTGTCCGACCTGATGAATCTGGCCGAAGCCAGCTGAGGCCATGCCTGGAGAGCATTGAATATCGCTCTTAATTCCAGAATATTTATCGGTAGGAGAGTCTCCTCCCGAGTCCACAAACCCTGAGCTTTCAGGGAATTCCAGACTGCACCCCAGCCCAGAAGACTGGCGTCTGTCGTCACTATAACCCATTCTGGCAAACAAAAGAGAAAAGAAGGTTGGCGCTTACCACTTCCAGAGATCCGTGCATTCAGGTTGCGTTCGCTTCAGCGTAGGCACATGTCCTTCGTCCGGTGATGCTTCCTGGAGCTCTGGTCCTAACGCCTCCGCTTCCGGCGTACACTTATGACGTATGTACCAAACAAACAAAGGAGCCTGGCTAACAGAAAGGATACTTTCACAAATCTTCACCAACCTCTCGGTTCAGGGACATCCATGAAGGGAAAACACACACCGGTCAGTATACTAAAAACAGGATCTTTATTGGAGTGGATAAAAACAAAGTAGGAGACAAGGCTCCATTAAACAGGAGAAAAGGCTACAGCTTGACTGACTGCAGACATGTTTCGCGTGTGTCTACACGCTTGTTCACTGCTGTCTGTCAGCTGTACAATTTGCCTCTATTTAAAGAGGCCTGTCTCAATTAAAATCAAATTTGCATTTAACCCTTTCCCTTCTAGTTTGATTGATGGTACACAGAGTCAGATGAGAAACAAAGTCAGATACTAAGATCATATACATATAAATAGTTAACACTGGAAAGACTAAGAAAAACTCTATATGGGTAAATATTGGATGTTTTAAGGCTGTATAAGGTTAAAGAGCTCTTAATATTTTCTACAAATATACCTGATTGATGAATTCTTACTTGGATTTATTAAATAAATAAATTAACATCGCTCTCCTTATTAATACCATTAGGGTGACTGGTTTTTAACTCAAAAATCCACTTTGCTTCCTTGAAATTGAGTCTATATTCCCTGTTACCCCCTCTTTTATGTTTCTTCACATAATCAATTGCCTGTATACAAAGCAATGAGGCATCCCCCTGATGCATATTTTTAAAATGTCTTGAGACCGGTGTATCCCTGTCTGGGTCCTCAATGTCTCGTATATGTTCTAGAGCCCTATCTTTGACACAACGTTTCGTTCTACCAACGTATTGGATCTGGCACCCCCTACAGGTCAGGAGATATATGACATGTGTTGATTTACAATTTAGACTAAATTTAATGTCATATTCACGGCCTGTTACTGTAGACTTAAATTTGGTTCCCTCTTTTATGTAGTCACATGTTTTACATCTCTGTGCTTTGCATTTGAAGAACCCTAATCTATTAGGTAACCATGTTTTTTTATGTACAAAGGGTAAATCAGATGGGGCTACCATATTCCCAATGGTGAGACCCTTTCTTGATACAAATTTGCAGCCTTCTCTTGTGATCTCTTCTAAACCTGAGTCTACAGCTAAGATGGGTAAACTCTCCTTTATAATGTTGCAAATTTTATTGAACTCCAGACTGTAGGGGGTGCTAAAGACAATTTTATTTTTTGTAATTTTTCCCTTTTTGTATTTGTCTCCGTGCTGGTTTTTGTATTTTAAGAGATTTTCCCTAGGTATTCGATCTACCTCCTCTTTTGTTCTTTTTAATAGTGGCTCTGGATACCCTCTTTCTATTAATCTATTTTCCAAGATTTTGCATTGAGTATCATAGTTTTGTTCATTTGAACATATTCGTCTGGTTCTCAGGAACTGACCTTTTGGAATTGCCTTCTTGACATGTCTAGGGTGACACGATTTATAATTTAAAATTGTGTTGCCACCTGTGGGTTTCCTATATACTGTAGTATTTATTATATTTGCTTCTGGATCCACCACCAACTCCAAATCCAAGAATTTAATGGTGGTCCTGTTATACTCTGCTGTGAATTTTAAATTCATATCATTGGAATTGATATTCCTGATGAAATTTTGTATGGATGTTTCATCTCCATTCCACACCACCAACAAGTCATCAATGTACCTTCCATAGTATACAAAATGTTCCTTTAGAGGATTGCCATCTCCATAGACGTGGCACGCCTCCCACCAACCCATGAACAGGTTGGCATAGGAGGGGGCAAATTTTGCCCCCATGGCAGTGCCACGCCTCTGGAGATAGCAGTCCCCCTCAAAGATGAAAAAATTATGTTGTAACAAAAATTCTATAGCTGTAAGTAAAAAATAAATAATATCTTTGCTATAGTTAGAAAAATTATTCAGAAAATAAGATACTGCCGTCAGACCTAGGTGGTGTGGAATGGAAGTGTACAAAGATGTAACATCAATTGTAAGAAACCTATAGGATTCCTGCCACTTAATTTGATTTACTTTATTTAATACCTGGGTTGAGTCTCTGATGTAACTCATTAGTGTCCCCACTAATGGTTGTAGATAACAATCAACCAATTCAGATAATGGTTCGAGAAGGGAGCCCACCCCCGATATGATGGGTCTACCGGGGGGATTTAGGTTGTCCTTATGTAGTTTAGGAACAAAATAGAAAATGGGCGTGAGTGGAGTAGGCGGGAGTAAAGTGTCAAAATAAGTTTCCTTGAATGCACCTGCTTGTTTGCCTAGTTGCAAAATATCTTCCAATTTAGCTCTAAATTTTTGTGTGGGATTAAAGGTTAATTTGGTATAGATTTCTGGGTCATTTAATTGTCTTAGGGCTTCTGAGATGTAATACCCACGGTCCATGACCACTACATTCCCACCTTTGTCTGATTCTTTAATCACTATATCATGATTGCATTTTAGTTTGTTTAGAGCTCCTTTCTGTGTCAGTGTAAGATTGTGTAGATATTGACTTTTTGATGATTTTTGGGAGGTCAGATTTTCAGACAATTTTATTAGTTTTTGTTCCACTGTGCGCTGAAATATATCTATGCTTTTGCTTCTGCTATTTACAGGATAGAAAATGCTTTTCTGCATACTTGGTTTAAAAGTTAGTACCGTGTCTGTGGTCTCTATATCAGAGTTAGTATCAAGTAACATTGTCATGTCCATAACCAGACATTGTTCATTAAATGTTAATGTATCCTTTTCCAAATTCTGCTTTAAAGGTGTTATATGATTGGTCTGTTCAGCACCATCCATGGACCCAGAGAAATGTTGTTTCAGGGTCAATTTCCTGACAAATTTGTTAACATCATGGATGGTGCCGAACAGATCAAAGTGGGCCGTGGGGGTAAAACTAAGCCCTAAACTTAGAACTTCCTTTTCAATTTCTGTTAATTCATACTTTGAAATGTTGACTACATTTTTCATATGTATTTCCTTGATTGTGTGCGAGTCTGATACCTGGTTTTCCCTGTCTTTATATTTCCCTCTCCCCCTACTGCCCCTCCTTGTTTTTTTCTTTTTGTCTTGCTGTCTGTGCGCAATTCGTTTTTTGACATAGTGTCTTCTACCTGTATGGGTACATCTAGTGCTGATATTACTGTTGTTTCAATAGGGTCTTCATTGGAATCATGGTCTGAGGAATCCACATCATAATCAGTTTCTGCAAAGTGCACTTTTTTTGCATTTTTCTTAGGCTGTATATCTGCCTTATTTTTATTAAACTGATTCACATGACGTGCATTCCTCCCTGTGCTTTGCCACCTGTAAACTTTATTGAATTCGTAATCCCTTTTATCCCTAGACAATTTTTGCTTTTTAAACTCCCATAGTTCTTTTGTAAATTTACTCATATTCTCCTCAAATTTTTTATCATATGAGGGAAACTCCTTGTCTGTCTGGAATTTTTGCAAATCCAATTGTACAGTCTTAATGTATTTAATAGAGTCCAATCTTTGCTGTTTTTTCAATGTTATTATTAGTTCCATAAGGGCAAAAGAACAGTCATCTAAGATTTTATTCCACTTTTGTACAAAGTCCGTATCAGTCACTAGGAAGGAAGGAAATTTTTTGATTCTTAGTCCTCTTGGTATTCTTTTCTGTTTCAGATACAATAAAAAGGTTTTTATATCCAATTCCAGCTTGATGTCTTTACGTCTCAATTCATCAATTTGAAAGAAAAGTCCATCTAGTGTGTTATTATTTTCTTGAAATATGTCATCCACATCCTCATCGTATGTATCTATAGATGCTGCAAGATCCTTAAGTACAAAGGCATCTGTATGATCTGTAGGTTCTGACATTGTAAGTATATCCTGTGTATCCCACTCCAAATGTTTAACACAAACTACACCTGTTAGTTATGACCGGTTAATTGTGTGTATCCCTTATAAGACTTTATGTACAGAACAAATATATAAATTCTTCAATAAGACCTGTTACCACTTCAATTGTACGGATGTGACCCCTTATGCGCTGTAATGTTCACGGACTGCTTCAGCCTCGCACATGTCATAAACGCTATATAAAACCTGCACATATATTTACGATCCCCCGTGGTCCTGCTGCCACCAACCAAGCGAATAAATCACAGCAAACAAAAGAGAAAAGAAGGTTGGCGCTTACCACTTCCAGAGATCCGTGCATTCAGGTTGCGTTCGCTTCAGCGTAGGCACATGTCCTTCGTCCGGTGATGCTTCCTGGAGCTCTGGTCCTAACGCCTCCGCTTCCGGCGTACACTTATGACGTATGTACCAAACAAACAAAGGAGCCTGGCTAACAGAAAGGATACTTTCACAAATCTTCACCAACCTCTCGGTTCAGGGACATCCATGAAGGGAAAACACACACCGGTCAGTATACTAAAAACAGGATCTTTATTGGAGTGGATAAAAACAAAGTAGGAGACAAGGCTCCATTAAACAGGAGAAAAGGCTACAGCTTGACTGACTGCAGACATGTTTCGCGTGTGTCTACACGCTTGTTCACTGCTGTCTGTCAGCTGTACAATTTGCCTCTATTTAAAGAGGCCTGTCTCAATTAAAATCAAATTTGCATTTAACCCTTTCCCTTCTAGTTTGATTGATGGTACACATAGTTTATATATTTGTTCTGTACATAAAGTCTTATAAGGGATACACACAATTAACCGGTCATAACTAACAGGTGTAGTTTGTGTTAAACATTTGGAGTGGGATACACAGGATATACTTACAATGTCAGAACCTACAGATCATACAGATGCCTTTGTACTTAAGGATCTTGCAGCATCTATAGATACATACGATGAGGATGTGGATGACATATTTCAAGAAAATAATAACACACTAGATGGACTTTTCTTTCAAATTGATGAATTGAGACGTAAAGACATCAAGCTGGAATTGGATATAAAAACCTTTTTATTGTATCTGAAACAGAAAAGAATACCAAGAGGACTAAGAATCAAAAAATTTCCTTCCTTCCTAGTGACTGATACGGACTTTGTACAAAAGTGGAATAAAATCTTAGATGACTGTTCTTTTGCCCTTATGGAACTAATAATAACATTGAAAAAACAGCAAAGATTGGACTCTATTAAATACATTAAGACTGTACAATTGGATTTGCAAAAATTCCAGACAGACAAGGAGTTTCCCTCATATGATAAAAAATTTGAGGAGAATATGAGTAAATTTACAAAAGAACTATGGGAGTTTAAAAAGCAAAAATTGTCTAGGGATAAAAGGGATTACGAATTCAATAAAGTTTACAGGTGGCAAAGCACAGGGAGGAATGCACGTCATGTGAATCAGTTTAATAAAAATAAGGCAGATATACAGCCTAAGAAAAATGCAAAAAAAGTGCACTTTGCAGAAACTGATTATGATGTGGATTCCTCAGACCATGATTCCAATGAAGACCCTATTGAAACAACAGTAATATCAGCACTAGATGTACCCATACAGGTAGAAGACACTATGTCAAAAAACGAATTGCGCACAGACAGCAAGACAAAAAGAAAAAAACAAGGAGGGGCAGTAGGGGGAGAGGGAAATATAAAGACAGGGAAAACCAGGTATCAGACTCGCACACAATCAAGGAAATACATATGAAAAATGTAGTCAACATTTCAAAGTATGAATTAACAGAAATTGAAAAGGAAGTTCTAAGTTTAGGGCTTAGTTTTACCCCCACGGCCCACTTTGATCTGTTCGGCACCATCCATGATGTTAACAAATTTGTCAGGAAATTGACCCTGAAACAACATTTCTCTGGGTCCATGGATGGTGCTGAACAGACCAATCATATAACACCTTTAAAGCAGAATTTGGAAAAGGATACATTAACATTTAATGAACAATGTCTGGTTATGGACATGACAATGTTACTTGATACTAACTCTGATATAGAGACCACAGACACGGTACTAACTTTTAAACCAAGTATGCAGAAAAGCATTTTCTATCCTGTAAATAGCAGAAGCAAAAGCATAGATATATTTCAGCGCACAGTGGAACAAAAACTAATAAAATTGTCTGAAAATCTGACCTCCCAAAAATCATCAAAAAGTCAATATCTACACAATCTTACACTGACACAGAAAGGAGCTCTAAACAAACTAAAATGCAATCATGATATAGTGATTAAAGAATCAGACAAAGGTGGGAATGTAGTGGTCATGGACCGTGGGTATTACATCTCAGAAGCCCTAAGACAATTAAATGACCCAGAAATCTATACCAAATTAACCTTTAATCCCACACAAAAATTTAGAGCTAAATTGGAAGATATTTTGCAACTAGGCAAACAAGCAGGTGCATTCAAGGAAACTTATTTTGACACTTTACTCCCGCCTACTCCACTCACGCCCATTTTCTATTTTGTTCCTAAACTACATAAGGACAACCTAAATCCCCCCGGTAGACCCATCATATCGGGGGTGGGCTCCCTTCTCGAACCATTATCTGAATTGGTTGATTGTTATCTACAACCATTAGTGGGGACACTAATGAGTTACATCAGAGACTCAACCCAGGTATTAAATAAAGTAAATCAAATTAAGTGGCAGGAATCCTATAGGTTTCTTACAATTGATGTTACATCTTTGTACACTTCCATTCCACACCACCTAGGTCTGACGGCAGTATCTTATTTTCTGAATAATTTTTCTAACTATAGCAAAGATATTATTTATTTTTTACTTACAGCTATAGAATTTTTGTTACAACATAATTTTTTCATCTTTGAGGGGGACTGCTATCTCCAGAGGCGTGGCACTGCCATGGGGGCAAAATTTGCCCCCTCCTATGCCAACCTGTTCATGGGTTGGTGGGAGGCGTGCCACGTCTATGGAGATGGCAATCCTCTAAAGGAACATTTTGTATACTATGGAAGGTACATTGATGACTTGTTGGTGGTGTGGAATGGAGATGAAACATCCATACAAAATTTCATCAGGAATATCAATTCCAATGATATGAATTTAAAATTCACAGCAGAGTATAACAGGACCACCATTAAATTCTTGGATTTGGAGTTGGTGGTGGATCCAGAAGCAAATATAATAAATACTACAGTATATAGGAAACCCACAGGTGGCAACACAATTTTAAATTATAAATCGTGTCACCCTAGACATGTCAAGAAGGCAATTCCAAAAGGTCAGTTCCTGAGAACCAGACGAATATGTTCAAATGAACAAAACTATGATACTCAATGCAAAATCTTGGAAAATAGATTAATAGAAAGAGGGTATCCAGAGCCACTATTAAAAAGAACAAAAGAGGAGGTAGATCGAATACCTAGGGAAAATCTCTTAAAATACAAAAACCAGCACGGAGACAAATACAAAAAGGGAAAAATTACAAAAAATAAAATTGTCTTTAGCACCCCCTACAGTCTGGAGTTCAATAAAATTTGCAACATTATAAAGGAGAGTTTACCCATCTTAGCTGTAGACTCAGGTTTAGAAGAGATCACAAGAGAAGGCTGCAAATTTGTATCAAGAAAGGGTCTCACCATTGGGAATATGGTAGCCCCATCTGATTTACCCTTTGTACATAAAAAAACATGGTTACCTAATAGATTAGGGTTCTTCAAATGCAAAGCACAGAGATGTAAAACATGTGACTACATAAAAGAGGGAACCAAATTTAAGTCTACAGTAACAGGCCGTGAATATGACATTAAATTTAGTCTAAATTGTAAATCAACACATGTCATATATCTCCTGACCTGTAGGGGGTGCCAGATCCAATACGTTGGTAGAACGAAACGTTGTGTCAAAGATAGGGCTCTAGAACATATACGAGACATTGAGGACCCAGACAGGGATACACCGGTCTCAAGACATTTTAAAAATATGCATCAGGGGGATGCCTCATTGCTTTGTATACAGGCAATTGATTATGTGAAGAAACATAAAAGAGGGGGTAACAGGGAATATAGACTCAATTTCAAGGAAGCAAAGTGGATTTTTGAGTTAAAAACCAGTCACCCTAATGGTATTAATAAGGAGAGCGATGTTAATTTATTTATTTAATAAATCCAAGTAAGAATTCATCAATCAGGTATATTTGTAGAAAATATTAAGAGCTCTTTAACCTTATACAGCCTTAAAACATCCAATATTTACCCATATAGAGTTTTTCTTAGTCTTTCCAGTGTTAACTATTTATATGTATATGATCTTAGTATCTGACTTTGTTTCTCATCTGACTCTGTGTACCATCAATCAAACTAGAAGGGAAAGGGTTAAATGCAAATTTGATTTTAATTGAGACAGGCCTCTTTAAATAGAGGCAAATTGTACAGCTGACAGACAGCAGTGAACAAGCGTGTAGACACACGCGAAACATGTCTGCAGTCAGTCAAGCTGTAGCCTTTTCTCCTGTTTAATGGAGCCTTGTCTCCTACTTTGTTTTTATCCACTCCAATAAAGATCCTGTTTTTAGTATACTGACCGGTGTGTGTTTTCCCTTCATGGATGTCCCTGAACCGAGAGGTTGGTGAAGATTTGTGAAATATAACCCATTCTGGCCTGCGGAAACACATTCCCTGGGACAGATGATCCTGTGACAACCACCAAAGAAGAGAGTCTCTGGTCTCTTGATCCAGATTTATCTGAGGAGATAAATCCGCATAATTCCAAAATATCATCTAGTGGGGTCTCCACCTGAAGAGCCTCTTCTAGAGCCTCAAACCAAAAGGCAGCTGCAGTGGTTACAGGAACAATGCAAGCTATAGGTTGAAGAAGAAAATCTTGATGAACAAAAATTCTCTTTAGGAGACCCTCTAATTTTTTATCCATAGGATCAATGAAACATAGAAACATAGATATTGACGGCAGATAAGAGCCATAGGCCCAGCAAGTCTGCCCGACCTTACCTAACAGTATAAACTTATCTAGTTCGTAGGATAGCCCTATGCTTGTCCCATGCATTTTTAAAGTCCCCCACAGTGTTTGTTGCTACTACCTCTTGAGGAAGTTTATTCCATAAATCAATCACTCTTTCTGTAAAGAAGTGCTTCCTCAAATTACTCCTGAATCTACTACCCTTTAGCTTGAGCTCATGACCCCTTGTTCTTGAATTTTCCATTTTATGTAAAATACCCACAGCCTCAGTTTTACTAAACCCTTTAATGTACTTGAAAGTTGCTATCATATCACCTCTTTCCCTTCTCTCCTCTAAGCTATACATATTTAGGTCATTGAGCCTATCCTGGTAAGTTTTATTTTTTAGACCATGTACCATTTTGGTAGCCCTCCGTTGTACAGATTCAAGTTTGATAATATCGTTCTGAAGATATGGTCTCCAGAACTGCACACAATACTCAAGATGAGGCCTAACTAATGATCTATAAAGTGGCATAAGAACCTTACTATTTCTGCTGCAAATACCTCTACCAATACATCCAAGCATTCTGCTAGCCTTACTCGCTGCATTACTACATTGTTTACTAAGTTTTAAATCATCTGAAATAATAATTCCCAAGTCCTGTTCCTCATCTGTAACAGTCAGTAAAGTGTCATTGAGTCTGTAATTAACATTTGGATTTTTCTTCCCTAAATGCATTATTTTACACTTTGCTGTGTTAAACTTTAGATCCCAGTCGTTTGTCCAATCCTCCAATTGTTGTATATCACTTCTCATTTTGTCTACCCCCCCTGGAACATCCACTCTGTTGCAAATTTTTGTATCATCTGCAAAGAGACATACTTTCCCCTGTAGCCCTTTGCTGATATCGCAGATAAATATGTTAAACAAAACAGGCCCCAGAACTGACCCCTGAGGAACACCACTAGTAACAGCCCCCTCTGCTGAATGAACTCCATTTACTAAGACACTTTGTTTTGTTTGTTTGAAAGCACAACTGTCTTCAATAGGTATAGTTGTACGCTTATCCAGGGTAGAAATAGCTCCCTCCACCTTAGGGACCGTTTGCCAGGAGTCCTTTATGGTGTCAGAAATGGGAAACATTTTCTTAAAAACAGGAGGGGGAGAGAACGGAATACCTGGTTTATCCCACTCCTTAGTAACAATGTCCAAAATCCTCTTAGGGACCGGAAACACATCAGTGTAAACAGGAACCTCTAAATATTTGTCCATTTTACACAATTTCTCTGGAACTACAATAGGGTCACAATCATCCAGAGTAGCTAAAACCTCCCTGAGCAATAAGCGGAGGTGCTCTAGCTTAAATTGAAATGCCGTCATATCGGAATCTGTCTGAGGGAATGTCTTTCCTGAATCCGAAATCTCTCCCTCAGACATCAAATCCCTCATCCCTACTTCAGAACATTGTGAGGGAATATCGGATACGGCTACTAAAGCGTCAGAAGGCTCAGCATTTGTTCTTAACCCAGAGCTACTGCACTTCCCTTGCAAACCAGGCAGCTTAGATTAAACCTCTGTGAGGGCAGTATTCATAACTGAAGCCATATCTTGCAAGGTGAAAGAATTAGACGCACTAGAAGTACTTGGCGTCGCTTGTGCGGGCGCAACTGGTTGAGACACTTGGGGAGAACTAGATGGCAAGACCTGATTTCCTTCTGTCTGAGAATCATCTAATACCAAACTTTTATAAGTCAAAATATGCTGTTTGCAATTTATAGACAAATCAGTACAAGTGGGACATATTCTAAGAGGGGTTCCACAATGGCTTCTAAACAAATTGAACGATGAGTTTCCTCAGTATCAGACATGTTTAACAGACTAGTAATAAAGCAAGCAAGCTTGGAAAACACTTTATTTAATGAAAAAAAACACAATTTGCAAAAACGGTACTGTGCCTTTAAGAGAGAAAAAAAAAAGGCATACACAAACTGCAAAACAGGTTAAAATTGCTTCAATTTTTCTGAAATTTTAACAGTGTACCCACTAAGCTTTAGAAGGATTTAGATGACACATCAGCTGACCAGGACTTAAGCCATAACGCTCTATGTGCTAAAATGGCAAAACCTGAATTATTAGCCGCTAATTTTAACACCTCTTCTCTTTACTATTCCTGCTTAGAGCCAGCAAAGAGAATGACTGGGGGGTGGAGTTAAGGGGGGAGCTATATAGACAGCTCTGTTGTGGTGCTCTCTTTGCTACTTCCTGTCAGGAAGGACAATATCCCACAAGTTAGGATGAATCCGTGGACTCGGTACATCATGCAAAAGAAATACAGCTAAACACAAACACAGCAGAAATGTAAAAATAGCCCTGGTCCTAAACGGTCAACAAATGGAAAAGTGCTCTGGTCACTAAGGGGTTAAAGGGATTTGAAACACAATTTTTTTTATTTTGTAGTTCAGATAGAGCATGCAATTTGAAGCAACTTTCTAATTTACTCCTATTACCAATGTTTCTTCGTTCTCTTGATATCTTTATTTGAAAAAGCAAGAATATAAGCTTAGAAGCTGGCCCATTTTTGGTTCAGCACCAGGGTAGCTCTTGCTGATTGGTGGCCACATTTAGCCATTTAGCCACTGCGGGGTCTCAAACAGAAAAGGACCAGGAGGATAAGGATCCCCCACAAGGACCAGTTACAACTACCTTTCGGTGTAAGTAATAAAGTGCACCTTTAAGTGAAAAACTTTGACAGGATCCCTTGTCTCGTTATTTCATTCACAGGATCTTTGGATTCACACTGCCACTCTGGAGTCCCAACATTAACTTTTATTTGTATTTATTTTAAGTTGTCATATGCATATTTGATGTTTTATTTTTATGTTGTTTTATTACTGTAACCTTTTAAGTAGTGCGATTCACAGCACTTATTAAATATATTTCATATGAGATTTTGATACTACACAGTATCCTATTAGTATCTGTAGCCTGATATATATATATATATATATATATATATACACACATACATACATACACACACACACACACACACACATATATATACTGTATATACTGTGTATGTATATATATATATATATATATATATATATATATATATATATATATATATATATATATAGCCTATTTTTGGCGCCACAGATATTTCCTTTTTTGTCTTTCCAACATATAAGGTTTCTTTGTTTATTTTTGGGTGCAGTATAAGAGGAGCACGTTTTCTGTTAGTTTTATATAGGTATCTTTTTAGCGCTGTAAAACGTCTTTTCCATTTTAGGATAACCACAGACATACCATATCTTTATTAATACAAACAGTTATCATCAGCAATGTAAAGGTTAAAAACACTTCAACCCCAACGTTATCAAATAAGAGCTATATACCATAATCAATCATAGAGCTACTGCAGCAGTAAAAGTATCGACTAGACCCCTTCAATCCGGGAGTCACTTTTATTTCTACTATTATATAGAAAGTCTGAGCTGCAGGATGCTAGATTAGTAAGTATCGGTACACATGGATGCGTTGAGGTAAGCTAGTTAAAAACAGAAGAGACAAGGCTTCTCCTAAGGACCCCTGACGCACGTCCTTTTTTAAAAAATGTTTTTTTATTTTTTACTATATTATTTTTTGTAGCGTAGTGTCCCCCCCCACCTCCTACAATCATTAGTTAGGGCACCCCACATCCCATTTTCTTTAGTTAGCTACCCTATCCCGCCTTGTTTCTTTATTTTTTTTTTTCTGTATCGTAGGTTCCTCCCCCACCCTCCACCCTCCACTGCTTGGCTGCCCATAACTCCCGCCGGCACCAACAGAAGAACGTTACAGAATGGCACACGTTGTGACTGTTTGTGAAAAAAAAGTATTCATCTAAATCCACTTCTTTGTGGAAAGAAGTTTCTCCCAGTCTCTGCATGAGCATTAACTAATACCATCTTGAGACTTTTTTTATTTATTTTTTTTAAATCAATTTTTTATTTAGGTAAACAATTATAGGTACAGAAATGTTATAAAATCAGAGGAAGTCACATGTGTGGACTCAAAAACGTGCAAACAAGATCAAAGAGAACAAGCAGGTAGCCCATGCTTTACCGGCATGTAGGATAAACAGTGTTATTCGAATGGTGTACCACACATATGACATAGACAAACTTGTTTTCTTGTACTTTGAAATTCTGTATGTGGAACATTATACCTCATTTTCCATAAATTATTTTATGTATGGTAAACTGTACAACTTAAGGAGTAGTGATATTGTGCAAGCATGTGTGTTTGAGTGAGTATAGAGTGAAGTGGAAGTCAATAAGGAGCTAAAGCGTGACAAAGGGTAAGACGTCTCAAACATTGTAAGGTAGATAGTGACACTCAATGAGTGAAGGATAAAGGGTTTGTGAAATAATGAGCACACCTGCACATGGACATAGGCGATAAGTAGGTAATTATTATGCCTTAAGCGCTTATTTGAAACTGAAGGGGTATATCAGCAGGCAAGAGCTGCTTTAAGTTGGGAAGGGGGGGTTGGGAGGAGGAGGTTGGATAAGTGATGTAGCCTGTAATGAGACATTTATTACGAGGCAGGGATCAGGTCTAATTAAATTTTAAGGTCTGGTTGTGTGACAGTAAGTTATGGATAATGGGAAAGAGAATATTATGGTGTGGGCAATAAATGTTATTAACTAGGGAGCATATGAATATGTGGCCTTGTAAGTGATATAGATGAGGGAGGAGTAGGACGGATCGTAAGAAGAGGTTGGTTAATATGAGAACCACAAACTATGTGTGAGAAATATGCGAGAGGTAGTAAAGGTTTGACCCTTAGTTTAAAGTAAACTAGAGCTTCAATATAACTCCTAACCCATGCGTTAAATAGCCTCATGGAATATTCTAGTGAGTTCTTAATAGTCAGAATAAGGTATATATGACCAGTACTAATGAATGTAACAGTAAGGTCAGCTGACAGATCTAAAACTAGGTAAGTTAAAGGAGCTCAACCCCCGAGATTACAGATACAGTAAAAAATAGTATATAAATAAGGCGGGCCCATCAGAATTAAGATATCCATATACTATTCCAATGGAATACGTGCTCACTCATGAACCTGTATATAAATACTAAGCTGAATGATTACAAGCTAGATGTGTATATATATATATATATATATATATATATATATATATATATATGTATGTGTGTGTGTGTGTGTGTGTGTGTGTGTGTGTGTGTGTGTGTGTGTGTGTGTCCGATTGGGTGAAGTGATTAAAGTGATGGTAAACTTTCCCCTTTGTATAAACAGATCCGGAATGTTAGTGATATTAAGGATGGAGTTTAAAGTGAATGTAAAGTTTCATGAATGAGTACCTGGTTTTTAAAAATACTTTTAAAAACAGGGGCACTTTCATTCATTAAACTTTAAATTGCAGCATTTTTATTTTTTTTAAATGCTTACATTTTCTTTATGAAACCCAGACTGATGATACTTTGCCCGCAGCTCCTCTGTACTTACCTCAGCAATAATGAAACTGGCTTCCTCCAATCATGGTGTGCAACCCAGGGCATTCATCTCGTGAGGCCACGCAATGATTGGAGGAAGCCAGTTTCATCATCGATTTGCCAAGTACAGAGGATCGCAGTTCTGGGGTTCCAAAAGAAAAAGGGTATTTAAAAACCGCTGCAATGTAAAGTTTAATGAATGAAAGTGCCCCTGTTTTTAATAGTATTTTTTAAAAAAACGGCACTCATTCATGAAACTTTATATTCACTTTAATTCATCAGTTGTAATGAAGATGCGCTATAACTTACTTTTTAATATAGATATGAAATTCTCCCCGTGCTTTGGCCACCCACTTATTTTTTAATTGAGCTGAACTGTCCTCTATTCAGTGCTCTATCGACAAATAAAAGTGCCATACGGCTAGAGAGTCGATTGAAGAAAAGTTCAAACTGTAAGCTCACAAAAAAAGATTAGTTTTGAAGCAGGCACGGGGGATTTGAATTTCTGCGCTACATTAAAAAGTAAATTATAGCGCATCTTCATTACATTTAGGGTTGCCACCTCAGCCACGTTTTCCTAGACAAATATGAGTTACACATGCTGCAGGGAGGAAGATTAATAGTGCATATAAATAGTGCTGTCCAGAAACACAATACATGCTCCTCCCTCCAGCATGTGTAACTCATAAGTGTGCAGGAAAACAAGGCTGAGGTGGCAACCCTAATTACATCTGATGAATTAAACTCCATCGAAAATATCACTGACATTCCAGATCTGTTTATATAAAGGGGAAAGTTTACCATCACTTTTTTTTAAAAATGTTTTTATTATACATACAGATAAAACAAACACAATAATTGTTTAAACAGAAAACAAGCCTTGCAAGGCTGTCATATCTCCCATAATTTTTTTTGGCAGATCACTCACTTAAAAGGATAATATACTCAGACAGCAGCTGATAAGTTTTTGTATTTAAAGTAAATGCAAGGACACTTTTTCTACTACCCCCACTACCACTACCCTCGTTTACTAAGCTTTTCTATAACAAATACTGCACTATTGACAAGATAAGTATAGGTGGCAGTTTCTGCAGGCAAAATCATCTGTTTCAAATGATTGTCCCATTTATTAAGATAAAGGTCAGTTATGGTTAGTTGTCCTGGTTATACCCATTCAAAATTACAAAATGCAATTTGAACACTAAACAGATTTGTTTCATGTCCCTGCTGCCTTAGATTGAACCTGTCCTGGTTTACACTACTTTACATCATGTGAGAGGGAGATAAATGCTGTTTATTCACTTCGCTAAATGGCCAGTTTAATAACTGTATAAAAAGGAATTCATTTGTTATGGTTTAAAATTAAAAAAAACAAAAAACAATAAGCTGTTTCACAATGGCTAAACATATACAAATCGGTGTGGGGTAGTGGGTGTGGATGGGTGATTTGGGGGATTAGTGGCAAGTAACATTTTGTCCTGGCTAGTATCTTAGGACTTAGGAAATTTTGAGTACTGTGTGCTGTGTTAATTTGTTTTGTAAATTTTCCCTATGGGCCTTGCACCCAGACCTGTCTGGGGTTAACTGCCTGGGACTCTGAGGATGGTGCAGCCACCTGTGGGTGCTATTGAGCACCCAGGGCTGTGCATGTTGCAGGGTCATAGTGTACCCAGTCCAGGCTGAAAGTGCAGTGTGTGTGTGTGTGTGTGTATATATATATATATATATATCCTATAATATTAAAGGGACAGTCTACACCATCATTTTTATTGTTTTAAAAGATAGATAATCCCTTTTTTACTCATTTCCCAGTTTTGCATAACCAACACAGTTATAATATACTTTTAACCTCTGTGATTATCTTGTATCTAAGCCTCTGCAAACTGCCCCTTTTGCAGTCTAGCCAATCAGTGCCTGCTCCCAGATTACTTCACGTGCACGAGCACAGTGTTATCTATCTGAAATATGTGAACTAACACCCTCTAGTGGTGAAAAACTGTTAAAATGCAATCTGAAAGAGGTGGGCTTCAAGGTCTAACAATTAGCATATGAACCTTCTAGGTTAAGCTTTCAACTAAGAATTCTAAGAGAACAAAGCAAAATTGGTGATAAAAGTAAATTGGAAAATTGTTTAAAATTACATGCTCTATCTGAATCATGGAAGTTTATTTTGGCCTAGACTGTCCCTTTAAAGGTCAAGTTTTTTTGTCCAAGCTGTCATGTGCAGTAGAGACAGCACGAGGACAAACACACCTGATCTGCAGTCTGCCGCGAGAATGGGGGCGGGGCTGGGAGTGGCAAGAACTGGCATGGTGGGGGCGTCGCCGGGCTTGACTGTGAGAGAGCAAAATAAAGGGGGGAGAGAGAGCAAAAGACAGGGAAGAGAAAAAGAGCAAAAGACAGGGAAGAGAAAAAGAGAAAAAGAGCAAAAGACAGGGAAGAGAAAAAGAGCAAAAGACAGGGAAGAGAAAAAGAGCAAAAGACAGGGAAGAGAAAAAGAGCAAAAGACAGGGAAGAGAAAAAGAGAAAAAGACAGGGAAGAGAAAAAGACAGGGAAGAGAAAAAGAGAAAAAGAGAAAAAGAGCAAAAGACAGGGAAGAGCAAAAGAGAAAAAGAGCAAAAGACAGGGAAGAGCAAAAGAGAAAAAGAGCAAAAGACAGGGAAGAGCAAAAGAGAAAAAGAGCAAAAGACAGGGAAGAGCAAAAGAGAAAAAGAGAAAAAGAGCAAAAGACAGGGAAGAGCAAAAGAGAAAAAGAGAAAAAGAGCAAAAGACAGGGAAGAGCAAAAGAGAAAAAGAGCAAAAGACAGGGAAGAGCAAAAGAGAAAAAGAGCAAAAGACAGGGAAGAGCAAAAGAGAAAAAGAGCAAAAGACAGGGAAGAGAAAAAGAGAAAAAGAGCAAAAGACAAGGAAGAGCAAAAGAGAAAAAGAGCAAAAGACAGGGAAGAGCAAAAGAGAAAAAGAGCAAAAGACAGGGAAGAGCAAAAGAGAAAAAGAGCAAAAGACAGGGAAGAGCAAAAGAGAAAAAGAGCAAAAGACAGGGAAGAGCAAAAGAGAAAAAGAGCAAAAGAGCAAAAGACAGGGAAGAGAAAAAGAGCAAAAGACAGGGAAGAGCAAAAGAGAAAAAGAGCAAAAGACAGGGAAGAGAAAAAGAGAAAAAAAGCAAAAGACAGGGAAGAGAAAAAGAGAAAAAGAGAAAAAGACAGGGAAGAGAAAAAGAGAAAAAGTCAGGGAAGAGAAAAAGAGAAAAAGACAGGGAAGAGAAAAAGAGAAAAAGTCAGGGAAGAGAAAAAGAGAAAAAGACAGGGAAGAGCAAAAGAGAAAAAGACAGGGAAGAGAAAAAGACAGGGAAGAGAAAAAGAGAAAAAGACAGGGAAGAGAAAAAGAGAAAAAGACAGGGAAGAGCAAAAGAGAAAAAGAGCAAAAGACAGGGAAGAGCAAAAGAGAAAAAGAGCAAAAGAGAAAAAGAGCAAAAGACAGGGAAGAGAAAAAGAAAAAAAGCAAAAGACAGGGAAGAGAAAAAGAGAAAAAGACAGGGAAGAGAAAAAGAGAAAAAGACAGGGAAGAGAAAAAGACAGGGAAGAGAAAAAGAGAAAAAGACAGGGAAGAGAAAAAGAGAAAAAGACAGGGAAGAGAAAAAGAGAAAAAGACAGGGAAGAGAAAAAGAGAAAAAGACAGGGAAGAGAAAAAGAGAAAAAGACAGGGAAGAGAAAAAGAGAAAAAGAGCAAGAGCCAGAGAAAGAGCAAGAGAAAGAGCAAGAGAAAGAGATACTTTTTGTTGTCTTGTAATTGTTTTGGTCGCTTCGGTAGCACTCCCACAATATGTGTGCTTAGATCAAACAGTCCTTTTGTGGTGTGCTTAACCAAAAAAAACCATTGTTGTATCTTTGAATAGGGAGCTGACCAAATCCCTCCCCTTTGGTTAATGCACGCCACCCAGCCCAAGTGTGTTCCAGATAAATTGTGATATACTTAAAGGGCCACTGTAAGTAAATATTTTCTATGCCTGTTACTAACTAACTACCCCAAATACGCTTTTTATCAATAGCATTTCATTAACATAGCTCTACCTTATATAAGAAATCTTGGCTGCAAATTTAATTGTTTTCCAAACCCACTCCATGGGTATCCTTTGCTCTGTACCAATCCGTTTACAATACCTAGGTTTCAAAATGGCGCTTTAAACACAATTTAATTGGTTTAAGTATTTTGAACACACAGTGCTGAAAATAGTATGCAGGATAACGTGACATCATCGGGGAATAAAAGATATAACTTTTATAACGTTATGAAACTTCGTTTTGGAGAAAATATAGGTCAGTAGGTTTTAATTAATGTTTATTAACTTTAATATGTTAGTTGTTTGGCTTAAAAATTATAACAGAAAGTAATCCTTTAATAAGCTAGAAAGCTTCACACTGTGTAGACATGACTTGCTGCAGTGTAGAAACTGGTTAGTGTAGGACCAGTCTAATATGGGACACCTTGTAAGTGGTGACTGGCCTAGCAGAATATGATCATATTGTGTGACTAAGATTCCTATTTTATTTAAATTTAAACAGGCAATTTTTTGCAGCATAAAAATAAGTCAATATTATTGTGAGATGTTTATCCCAATCTTATTTGAACTATGTAAGTATATTTAGCAGACAGAAGTTTTTATTTAAATTTAAAAGCATATTTAACAGGCAATTTTTTGCAGCATAAATATAAGTCAATATTATTGCGAGATGTTAATCCCAATTTTATTTGAACTATGTAAGTATATTTAGCAGATAGAAGTATATTTGTTTTTGCAGCATAAATATAAGTCAATATTATTGTGAGATGTTTATCCCAATCTTATTAGAAGCTATGTAAGTATATTTGACAGACAGAAGCATATACAAATATGCCATGAAAGAGTGGACTTAAGTGGTTGGATGTGCACCGATACTTTTTGTTGTCTTGTAATTGTTTTGGTCACTTCGGTAGCACTCCCACAATATGTGTGCTTAGATCAAACAGTCCTTTTGTGGTGTGCTTAACAAAAAAAAAAACTTTGTTGTATATATATTTATATGTGTATATATGCATTTACAGACATATACACATATAAACACATAAATACATATGTACACATATATAGAAGTGCATTTGAGCTAAGAAGATGAAAACATGTAAAAGCATATTTATGTCATATTCATATTTAATAACGTGTTACACTGTATATTTCCTGTCAATATTTTACATTACAATGTTCTGCACATAGCAGAATATTTTCTAAGTATTTATAAATAGATATTCCTGTATGTATATATATATATATATATATATATATATATATATATATATATATATATATATATATATATATATATATTATATATTATATTATATTGGTATAGATATATATTGCACCAAAAAACCTCATCAATTATTATATGTAGAAATATTTATTTATGAATAAATAGAAAATATCCCGTTATGTGAAGAACATTGGAATGTGAAATATTCATATTTTCATGTTGAGTTAGCGTACATGAGAATATGCGATCGGGTTTGCGTGAGAGTGGGTTTTTTCCACTTTTTTTCCCTCCATTCACTTCTATGGGGGAATACGTGAACGGGATATTCTAACTGGCTTTTTACGCTCGTCGGGTAAGCACGTGTGAAAACAGTTTACTTTCAATTCATAATACAAGCACAAAAAAAGCTTACTTCTAGCGCAGTTATCGCCCATAGTGAGGGGTTGATCGAGACGGCAAGCTGTATGAACGGGACAGTTTTTAGATTCACGGGACTGTGCCACTCAAACTGGGACAGTTGAGAGGTCTGGTAATATTTTTCACTAGAAATGCCACTATAACTGTAGCATTGCAAAAGGTCTGCACTGATAATAAATGTTTATAAATGCTGAAGGCAACCTAAAGAGCTGCCTATTGCTGGCCTGTGTATGGGGATGATGGAACAAATGGCTTCTGGGAAATAACTGCCTCCTCAGGCGTATTTATACAACAGAATATTCCCAGAACTCTACACTGTATTTCCACAAACACCTTAAACACTGGCTCTTTCTTTACCTCTGAGCATCTGTCACCTCTTGTTGCTAAGCAACTAATACAAATATTTACTGCAAGAGGTTACTGTGGTATCATTATGATGTTTTCTCACCTCTCCCGTCAGCAGGTAGAGAATCTCCAGGATGTGATTCAGGATCTGCTCAGGCAGCTTTTTCATCTTGTTCAAGGTCAGTGATATTCTGTAACACTAAGCTCTGCAACAGTGAGAATAATAAATGACAGAAATGGGAATAATGGCCATACAAAAACCAACAAATATGCATATGCACCGAGAGTATAAAGCTATAATAGGTAGGGATATAAAGCATGTTATCCTGGTGTCCAACCTGATACAAAGTTTGCAACATGTTTAGCTTAGCATTGGGATATAAATCAAGCCCATGCACCATTCCCTCGCATTAGAAAAATCAGTGTAACTGTAATCCACAGTGTAATAAACCAAGACTAATTTATCATGCAACAGGATGCATAACTATCCAAATCTGGCGTACTCTGTCTAAACATGAGGTGTGTTTAAAAAGCGCCTATCCAAAGAGGCTAAGGTGACTATGAATGAATATAATAACTATAATTATACAATTAAATTCATTTATTATAAAGTGTAAAATGTTGGAGATCAAGTTTGTTATTAAATAAAATCACATAAAAATACAGTTAAAACATAGATCTATGTGGCAGCAAAATAACATAAAATGACAGTGATAAAATCAACAACTATAAATATAACAATACTTTAGGTAACCCGGAATTTTCCCCGGGAAATAACCAGGTTGTATTTAGAATGTGGTCCAGTAATGGTCATAAATTTATACAGCAATTATTAGCAGATGACAGACAAATCGTTTCTTTTGACAATTTAATGCAGCAGTTTGATCTACCTAGTAATAACTTCTATGCCTACCTACAAGTACGTCATTTTATCAATACAAAAATGTGGAGTGGTGTTAAGAAGGTTGCGTGGTCCAATATCAGATTATGTATTTTTAATTTTAGAGTTAAGGCCCCTTCAATTTCTCTATTTTATAGTATTATGCTTGCTAAACAAAGTCAATCCTTTATGGAAAATCTTTATGAAAGATGGAGACAACTTTTTTTTAAATATAAATC
This sequence comes from Bombina bombina, assembly GCF_027579735.1. Classification (NCBI taxonomy): domain Eukaryota; kingdom Metazoa; phylum Chordata; class Amphibia; order Anura; family Bombinatoridae; genus Bombina; species Bombina bombina. Next base: position 835,320,180 of record NC_069502.1, read on the forward strand.
AGGAAAAAATCAAGGCTAGTTTTAAGGCATTAGATAAATGTCGGATATCAATAAGTTGGAAAGAAGCACATATGAAACTCATTAATAAATACTACGGCACACCTCTTAAAATGGCAAAAATGTATCCCAGTCAAACATTCTTCTGCCCACATTGCGTATATATAAATGCAGATGTTCTACACATGTTTTGGTCATGTCCCAAGATTGGGCAGTTCTGGAAGAAGGGTCGTTTTCTGGCTCAACAAATTATCGAAAGTAAATATTTATCTTGATTCAGAAAATATCTTCTTTCTTAATGGTTCTTCTCATGACTGCCCTTTGCGGAGAAATATCCTGAATACAATTATATTGCTCATTAGACAACTTATATTAAAACATTGGAAACCAAAAAAGGTACCAGGCTTCTCTGCTTTTATTAAAGAAATTTAGACTCAAATAATCTTTGAATCCTTCCATCTTAAAGAAGCAAAAGAAAGGGAAATCAGGAAATTCCGGATACGGTGGCTACCTATAATCAAGACATATTCATTATCCAACCAGAAGACTATTTTGTATCCATTTTTGAGCTCTGAGAGTTTCGCCGAGCTGGTTTTATTAGGTGATTTCCCGGCAGCTTGGATATCGGGATATAGGGCGTTATAATTAATACATAGGGAGGATGTGAGCCTGGTCTTGCCTGGGTTGAGGAGGGATCGGGGAGTGGGATGGGGGTGCAAGGGGAGAGAGAGAGAAACTAATTTGTGGCATTTTCTTTTGTTCTGCTGTTTTATTTAATTTAAAATATCTCAACAGTGTAAAGGAGTCCTATTTCTGATTTAATTCCTTGTTTATAGTCCAAGAAGGACAAAGTGGATATATATTGTCATCATATATTGTTTTGATTGTCTTGTTTTTCTATCAGTTTTTCTTCTTTTTATTACACCGATGACACCCTGCGTGGTGCAAGGAAAATGTAAGTGTAACATGTCTAATTTATTTACACTGTTGGTTTATAAATAAATATATATTAAAAAAAAACAATACTTAAAAAAATTATAAACTGCAGATAGCAGAACCGCAAGCCTCTAATTGGCTGGTAGTGTAGTGCGTAGCTAATGCAATGTGTTCAACAATGGACAATATAGGTCCAGCACCTCTATTGTTCAAAACAGAGAGCAATACAAAATAAAAATTATATAAATTAAATATGTGAGCATTCCCGCGGGTGTTAGATACAAATATTCATAGAATCCACAACAGAACTATGCAAAAAGTACATGTCAGAAAAAAAATACACATATAGAGAACGATCGGGTTGATTAACACCCCCCTGCTGGCGACCAATTGGCCGCAAATCTGCAGGGGGCGGCGTTGCAACAGCAGCTCACAAGAACTGCTGGTGCAATGCTGAATACGGAGAGCGTATTGCTCTCTGCATTCAGCGAGGTCTGTCTGACCTGATCCGCACTGTCGGATCAGGTCCGACAGACCTTTATTAAATAGGCCCCAAAGGCTCCATATAACTAATGGAATAAGAAATGGATCAAAAATGCCTGAGGATACCACTCTGGGAAAGAAAGATAAAATCATCTTTACACATGCAGAGCTGACATTTTACCTCATATGACTGAGGTCTGATATGGTAAGCAGGAATTTTTCACTTCAACACTCAGTATTAAGAAGTTATCCACAGAAGAAATTATTAAGAACTGCATACCGCTATTATTTAGTACTGTTTTGTGTCACTAAGTATTTCCTATTTTGTATATTAGAAAGACAGACTATAGCAGGGTGCCTTTTTTCCATTATTGATTGCTCTTTCTCTAATATCTCTAACAGTGACAGGAGTACACTGTGTCAATACCAAGGCAGCATGCTATTTATATTTGGTGGATTAGAGTTTCTTGTATATTGTATACTGATTAGAAAACTTTTTTTATATTTATATTAAAACTATACTTACACTACATAACAGGGACTCTTATCTATACAATTACAGAAACATTCTAGGGCAATTTATAGCCTTAGAAAAAGAGTTAAATAACAAAATCCTCTACAAAGGTTTAGCGCTGGTGATTTTTCTTGATTTTTACACATAATAATAATATTATGTATATATATATATATATATATATATATATATATATATATATATATATATATATTAATAAAAAATAAGTTTCCTTTGCCTCTTGCCCCCACTCCCCAGTACTTTATAAACAGATATTTATTATTATAAAAAGGTGCCCTCTGCCTCTTGCACACACTTATATAAAGAGTTCCCTCTGCCTCACATACACATAGCCCAGCTCCCCAGCGCCTTATATACAGAGATATATTATTATAAAAAGGTGCCCTCTGCCTCTTGCACGCAGCACACACCAACATAAAGAGCTCCCTATGCCTCACATACACATAACCCCCCCCCCAGTACTGTATATACAGATATTTATTACTATACAATGTTATATAAAGGTTCCCTCTGCCTCACATACACATAACCCCCTCCCCAATACTGTATACACAGATATGTATTATTATTATATAATATTATATAGAGTTTCTCTCTGCTTCGGGCACACCCAGCCCCCTCCCCAGTAAGTTCTATACACCTATAATATAAAGATGATCCCTTCAACATACACTGCAATACCTTATATAGTGGTGATAGTAACACACACGGACTTACAGATTCTTACCCTGACAACTTGTTCCTAATAAGCTAAAGGACCAATAAAGTCACAGTCGCTTCTTATGACATCACGGGTTCTTTAGCTTCATGGGAGCTAGCTGCTACCGCCTCAGCTTTCGGTAAACATGAACAAAGCCACACTTAAATACTGGTAAATGCCTGTACATACCGTACTAAAGAAGGTATCTGTGTGAGAGAGAGAGACTGTGTGCAACTGTGCATATGTGTATTAGACAGCAGGAACTGGTGTGTGTTTCAGAGGGAAACTTGGGAGGGGACATTTTGTGTGTGTAATACAGAGGGAGCCACTCTCTCTATATAGTATGGTACTAAAGCCGGGGCGATGTGTGTCTGAGGGAACCTCTTTAAAATATTTGTTATCTGTGTTAACGTCTCTATTATCATATATACCTATATAAGGAACTGGGGAGGGGGCTGCGTGTGAGAGGCAGAGGAACCTCCCTATAAAATTATATATTTGTTTATAAGGAAATGAGGATGGGGCTGTGTGAGAGAGAGGAAACCTCTCTATAATAGTATACAGCTATATATAAGGTACTAGGGAGGGAGCTGTGTGTGTGATGCAGAGGGAACCTCTCTATAATATTTATCTATATACAGTTAGGGTTGCCAGATGTCTGCAATAAAAATATCTGACAGATACGAGTGTGTGTGTGGGGGTTAAAAAAAGTGTGTGTGTGTGTATATATAATATATATATATATATATATATATATACTTACACTGTGTATACACACACACTTGGTGTATGTATGTATGTATGTGTGTGTGTATATATATATATATATATATATATATATATATATACTGCGTGTGTGTGTATATATATATATATATATACACACACACACACACACACACACATACATACACCCACCCAGTGTGTGTATGTGTATACATACACATATATATATATATATATATATATATATATACACACACACTCATACTGAGTGTGTGTGTGTGTTTATGTATGTATGTATGTATATATATATATATATATATATATATATACACACATACATACATACACACACCCAGTGTGTGTGTGTGTGTATATATATATATATATATATATATATATATATATATATATATATATATATATAAATATATATATATGCAAAATTTGGTTTTGCACTCCTTACAAAAAGTTTATATACACATCTTTGGGAGTGCTGCCAATATGACCCAGTAATTACACACACAAAAAGGTATTGGCGCACATCCATTTTCAAAAGCACAACATATTTTTTGAACTGCTGCAAAACAATTGCCTGCAAACAACATCAAGGGACAACTATTCTTTTTAAATAAAATTGGGATCTTAGTCACACAATATGGCCATATTTTGCTTAGCCAGTCACCACTTACAAGGTGCCCCAATATAGACTGGTCATAACACTACAGCCCTTTGCCTCAGAGGGCTGAATCATTCCTGCTTTTACTCTTCATAATAGAATGAGACTCCCTGGCTTAATATTCACAACTGTATTACACTGTCATGAGCACACCTGATCTTGGGTGGGATGCTTTAACCAATGGGAGATGGTCAGTCTCCATGATTATGTTTTAATACAAATACAAAATTTGGTTTAGCACACCTTAAAAAATATGTTGTGCTTTTGAAAATGGATGTGCACCAATACCTTTTTGTTTGTGTAATTACTGGGTCATATTGGCAGCACTCCTAAAGATGTGTATATAAACTTTTTGTAAGGTGTGCAAAACCACATTTTGTATTTGTATTAAAACATAATCATGGAGACTGACCATCTCCCATTGGTTAAAGCATCCCACCCAAGTCCAGGTGTGCTTATGACAGTGTAATAGAGTTGTGAATATTAAGTCAGGGAGTCTCATTCTATTATGAAGAGTAAAAGCAGGAATGATTCAGCCCTCTGAGGCAAAGGACTGTAGTGTTAGGAACAGTCTATATTGGGGCACCTTGTAAGTGGTGACTGGCTAAGCAAAATATGGCCATATTGTGTGACTAAGATCCCAATTTTATTTAAAAAGAATAGTTGTCCCTTGATGTTGTTCGCAGGCAATTTTTTGAAGCAGTTAAAAAAAAATGTTGTGCTTTTGAAAATGGATGTGCGCCAATAACCTTTTGTTTGTGTGTGTGTGTGTATATATATATATATATATATATATATATATATATATATATATATATATATCAAGTTAACATAATAAAGGATCATGTTAACTGGCACTTTAAAAGATTTAGAGATCCCCAGTCTGACAGTAGATCCTATCTTGCTGCCGGTGTTCTGTAAATATTTTCCTACCTTGTTATGTTGTACAGCAGCTCTGACTGAGTGAATTCAGCAGCTGACAGCATAGACTCAGCGTAGCCCGTGGGTCTTCTTGTAGTCATCACGTCACGTCTGACAGTTTTACAGGCAGAACGCATGGCGCAGGCAGAGGGGCACTGCAGAAGTAGAACACATCATCATCTGTGGTAGAGTTGAGTAGCAGTAGCGTAGGACTAGAAGGGGTGCCGGTGGACACGGGCTGCCAGAGCTGGGCTAATGGGTTACTAACTTACTGCTGGGTAGGTTGGCCCGGCCATGGACGTCATCCATAGTAAAAACAATGTCAAAATAAATTCAAAAGCAAACTAAGGCTATGCCCGTTTAAAAAAAAAAAAAAAAAAAGTAAACAGAAATAACGGACAGTCCGGTCTAATACCGGACACCTGGCAACCCTATATACAGTACTGGGCAGGGTGCTGTGTGTAAATGCAGAGGGAACCTCTCTATAATATCATACATTTGCATATAAGGTATTGGGTAGGGTGCCGTGGGTGTGTGTGATGCAGAGGGAACCTCTCTCTAATATTATATATCTAAATATACAGTACTGGGCATGGTGATGTGTGTAAGGCAGAGGGAACCTTTTTAATATTATTTATCTGTATATAAGGTGTTGGGGAGGGGGCTGTGTGTTTGTGATGCAGAGGGAACTTCTCTAAAATATATCTGTATATATAGTTCTGGGTAGGGTGCTGTGTGAGGAAGAGGGAACTGATCTATAATATTAAATATCTGTATATAATGTACTGGGGAGGGGGCTGTTTGTGTGGTACAGATGGAATTTCTCTTTAATAGTATATATGTATATATAAGGAACTTGGGAGAGGGCTCTGTGTGTGAGAGGCAAGGGAATCTCTCTATAATATTGTATAGCTGTATATAGGTTGAAGTTGCTCTTGGTGGGGCAGGCAAAGCTTGGGTGCCCAAATTTGTGGCACCAACTGCATAAGCGGGTATCCCCCCTAGACCGGCCGGCTCATCTCCCGGGAAGAGTATCTGCCGGTCGGTTGGCTACCTCCGCTCCCTGGGAAACTGCTCTGCCGCTGGGGAGGGAGAACGACTGTCTCCTCTCCCAGGTAAGGGTTCTGTGGAAGGGGAGGGAGGCCGACTACCTCCGCTCCCGGGGGATGGTTCTGCCGATGGGGAGAGAAGCCGACTGCCGTTCCTCTCTGCACCTGGCTTTGCTGCTGGGAAGAGAAACCGACTGCTGTCTCTCCCGGTACCGGGCTCTGCCGCTGCGGATAGAGACTGACTGTCTCCTCTCCCAGGAAGTGGTTCTGTTGATGGGGAGGGAGGACGACTACCTCCGCTCCCGAGGGATGGCTCTGCCGCCGGGGAGAGAAGCCGACTGCCGTCTCTCTCTGCACCTGGCTCTGCCGCTGGGGAGAGAAGCCGACTGCCGTCTCTCCCGGTACCTGGCTCTGTCGCTGGGGAAAGAGACCGACTGCCTTCTCTCCCAGGAAGGGGTTCTATTGACGTGGAGGGAGGATGACTACCTCCGCTCCCGGGGGATGGCTCTGCCGCTGGGGAGAGAAATCGACTTCCGTCTCTCTCGGTACCTGACTCTTCCGCTGGGAAGAGAGACAAACTGTCTCCTCTCCCAGGTAGGGGTTCTGTGGAGGGGGTGGGAGGACAACTACATCCGCTCCCGGGGGAGGGCTCCGCCGCTGGGGAGAGAAACCGACTTCCTTCTCTCACGGTACCTGACTCTTCCGCTGGGGAGAGAGACAGACTGTCTCCTCTCCCAGGTAGTGGTTCTGTGGAGGGGGTGGGAGGACAACTACCTCCCCTCCCGGGGGATGGCTCTGCCGCTGGGGAGAGAAACCGACTGCCGTCTCTCCCGGTACCTGACTCTGCCGCTGGGGAGAGAGACAGACTGTCTCCTCTCCCAGGTAGGGGTTCTGTGGAGGGGGTGGGAGGACAACTACCTCCACTCCCAGGGGATGGCTCCGCCGCTGGGGAGAGAAACTGATTGCCGTCTCTCCTTTTACCTGGCTCTGCCACTGGGGAGAGAAACAGACTTGCTTGATAAAGGCCTACAGGGCTGAAATGCGTAGACTTGCTCATTCTCTCTCTTTTAATTTGTGTTCAATCTGGTTATAGTAGGTGAGGTGCATGAAGCCGCTTACAAGAATTTAAGTGGATTACATATGCTTAATTCCTCACCCAGGATCTATATACCTTTCGTTCACCTATAACATATCGCTTGTCCAGTTACATAAAGTTTTGGGACATATACCTGATTCACACGGTGATTCAGTCCTTAACCTTCAACACCGGAACAGGTAGCAGGACCTGTAGGTACAGCTAGAAAGGAGATTATAGCTGCCAGCAAATACCTCGGTCCCAGGACCTACCTAATCCCTTTCTGAGACATTTGAATCTACATCCCAGTAAACTATACTGCTTCACTTAGTGGTCTTTCATTTAGTCCGAAGTACTTCACGTGATACATCTGTTCCGGAGTACCGCATTTGATACTTCTGATCCGGAGCTCTGAACAAGATACCTTTACTATACGGGACTCTTACTTCACAAGTGACAGTTATTTCCACTACAGGAGTGACGGTAACATTGTAACCATATTTGGAAGAGAACTGTATAAACTTGCGGCTCATATTGCAAGTTAAAAGTTGCGAGCAATAACATTTAATAATTTTACAATATTAGATTGGCATTCATCATCAGTATATATATTTTAATGTCATTTTTCTGTTTTTTAACCTTGCGAGTTCTATTGTAATAATTTGTTGTATCTGGTGTCGGTACCCTATGATTATTTTTATGTATATAAAATATATTTTTTAATCTTTGCTACATTATTCGTTCTTTATCTTATATTACACAAATCATTTTACTATACCATTAACACCAACTTCTGTAAACATATTACACATCATTTTTTCATTATTGGCATATAATTGCCTTATTTGTTTCACACGTCGCTCTATTATTCCTATAAAAATCACTTGGTCATATCTATTTTTTCTATATGATTGTACTAGCGCTACCCATACACTATTCTTTTGGAGAGAAACAGACTGCCATCTCTCCTGGTACCTGGCTCTGCCACTGGGGAGAGAGACCGACTGTTTCCTCTCCCAGGAAGGGGTTCTGTTGACAGGGAGGGAGGACAACTACCTCCGCTCCCGGGGGATGGCTCTGCCGCTGGGGAGAGAAACCGACTGCCATCTCTCCCTGCACCTGGCTCTGCCGCTGGGGCGAGAGACTCCCAAAAAGGGGTTCTGTTGAAGGGGAGGGAGAACGACTATCTCCGCTCCCGGGGGATGGCTCTGCCACTGGGGAGAGAGACCGACTGTCTCTTCTCCCAGGAAGAGGTTCTGTTGGTGGGGAGAGAGGTCAGTGACTTCCGCTCCCTGGTTTCCCGGAGCTGCTGCAGGTGCTGGGCAGAGGCCAGCGACTCTCTGCCCTGTTGCCAGTGCTTCTGCTGGGGTGGCTCCCTGGTCCAAGACCATAAGCTCGGGAGCTAGGCTGCTGATCTGTATCTAGCAGCTCTTCATCGCTTATTCCTTGTTGCCACTCCTCAGAGGCCAACCTCCATGAATCCCAGACTGCTGCACCACAGCTCCGTGCAAAATCCGTGGCATGCTGCTGAAGGAGGTCTAGTAGCCTTTTGTATTCCTTTTTAAGTGCCCACTCCTGGAAAATAAGCGATAACAGATCGACTACCAGCCAGGATACCCCCGAGAGATCCAGCAGCTTTTCTCAGGAAATGCAAATTTCCTCCACTCTCAGTTTTGCCAAGCTCCCAAATTCTGGGTCCTCTGTCATCTTTTCCAATAGTATTCCAGGGCCGCCAAAGCCCTTTGTGGGGGTGCCATCCTCCAGCCATGTCCGCGCTTGCATAGCGTGCCATCGGAGGGCCGGTAGCCGTCCTCCACCCACATCTCTGCCTAGACCAGTCTATCTAGGTCAGATAGCCATTCCTCCCTGGGCTGCATGCCCAGGAAAGGCACTCGCAAGTCCCGCCGGGCCCAGTACCTCTTATCATCCGTGGGAAAGACCATCACAGTCCTGTTCTTATTGAAGCCTCTACGTCTATAGTTGCTGGCGGACAATGCTCCTCCATTTCAGCTGCTCCTGTTTAGAACCAGGACCGTCCAGCTGGGCCAGCGCCACCTGTACTCTCCTTAGGAACTCGGCTTCCATATTTACCGACTACTTTGGAACTTCTCCTCTGTCAGCAGGAACCATGTGGAAGAAGCAGATCCCACCGCTGCCATCCAATGTGACAGAGGGCCCTGCTTCCTCCCTGCCGACTGCAGCTATGTAGCCGCCAAGGGATTACAGCCAGTATCCCACCCTGATACCAGACATCACCAGTATTCAGGATCCCACCCTGTGACAGACTCCGGCTACCCTGACTTAGTAGCTCTGCCAGAGGGTCCTTCCTATACCTGACAACAGGTCACTATGTAGCAGAGAAAGTGATTATAGCAAAGCCCACCCAAATAACTAGACAGACTAGCATTCAGGTGAAACAAGAAGTACTGATTTTATTAGTAAACACGCACTCCTTTTATACACAAACAAAGGGTCTTATCTTACTCCCAAATCTCCCGCCATTCCCGCCCCTCCAGACAGGCTGGCGCATGCCATAGCAGCCACAGTCCCACAGAGTCCCAGGACACAGAGGTGGCGGTTTCGGGGTGATCCTGGGGAAACTGCTGCACTTCCAGGGTGTCATTTTAAAGCTCAGTAAAGCAGGAGTTACAGCCCAGTAAAGATAGTGGGGTAGGGGTGTCCAAAACCCCCAGTTCCCAAAGGAGCTTCCCTCCAGGCAATTCCCCCACCTCTTGTCCTCCCTAGGGGCTACCAATTCCCAAAAGAGCAGAGCTCTGGGGCAAAGGGCCTCTAGAGCGACCAGGGGTAAAGTTAGCGGGTGTCCGGCATGATGTGGCCGACCTGGAGTTCCAGGAGCCTGGCCAGCCAGAGAGGAATTATCCCAGGAGAGCGGCGGCACTTCCAGTGTGTCATTTGAAAGCTCGCGGTCCCCAGATGCCACAGTCCAAAAAGTGGCGTGATTCGTTACTGGGGACCGGAGTTAAAGTCAAAAAGGGCAAAGGTCAACTCTAGAGACAGATTAGCTAATGTCTGCTTTCTGGGACAATCCTAGTGTTATTCTAGTTGCTAGCTTTCTTAGTTTATGTGATTATATACATGCATGCATTCCTATATATTCACTCATATTTTCTTGCAGATATATTTGGAGTATCAGGATAATAAGTTATTTAGGTGTTAACTGATACAGGTTGAAATGCAAGAATTTGGACAAGGATAAAAGATGATTAGATTTACAAAAACAGACATGCACTCAGAACTAGCTATAGTTTATAGCCCCCATTCAGACAAACTGGCCCCTGACTTTGCCTAGTTAACCCCTTCGAACCTGACTAAGCACAGCAAGGGAAAAAGAGACATACATTGTTTTTTTACATTGCTCTGTGTGTGAGAGACAGAGGGAACCTCTATATAATATTATATATATATATATATATATATATATATATATGGTACTGGGGAGGGGGCTGTGTGTGTGATGCATGGGGAACCTCTCGATAATATATCTGTATATATAATCCTGGTAGAGTGCTGTGAGAGTCAGAGGAACCTCTCTATATTATTATATATCTGTATTTAATGAATTGGGAAGGTTCTGTTTGTGTGAGGCAGAGGAAACCTCTGCATTGTATTCAATGTTTACATATACACTGTGTGCAGAATTATTAGGCAAATGAGTATTTTGACCACATCATCCTCTTTATGCATGTTGTCTTACTCCAAGCTGTATAGGCTCGAAAGCCTACTACCAATTAAGCATATTAGGTGATGTGCATCTCTGTAATGAGAAGGGGTGTGGTCTAATGACATCAACACCCTATATCAGGTGTGCATAATTATTTGGCAACTTCCTTTCCTTTGGCAAAATGGGTCAAAAGAAGGACTTGACAGGCTCAGAAAAGTCAAAAATAGTGAGATATCTTGCAGAGGGATGCAGCACTCTTAAAATTGCAAAGCTTCTGAAGCGTGATCATCGAACAATCAAGCGTTTCATTCAAAATAGTCAACAGGGTCGCAAGAAGCGTGTGGAAAAACCAAGGAGCAAAATAACTGCCCATGAACTGAGAAAAGTCAAGCGTGCAGCTGCCAAGATGCCACTTGCCACCAGTTTGGCCATATTTCAGAGCTGCAACATCACTGGAGTGCCCAAAAGCACAAGGTGTGCAATACTCAGAGACATGGCCAAGGTAAGAAAGGCTGAAAGACGACCACCACTGAACAAGACACACAAGCTGAAACGTCAAGACTGGGCCAAGAAATATCTCAAGACTGATTTTTCTAAGGTTTTATGGACTGATGAAATGAGAGTGAGTCTTGATGGGCCAGATGGATGGGCCCGTGGCTGGATTGGTAAAGGGCAGAGAGCTCCAGTCCGACTCAGACGCCAGCAAGGTGGAGGTGGAGTACTGGTTTGGGCTGGTATCATCAAAGATGAGCTTGTGGGGCCTTTTTGGGTTGAGGATGGAGTCAAGCTCAACTCCCAGTCCTACTGCCAGTTTCTGGAAGACACCTTCTTCAAGCAGTGGTACAGGAAGAAGTCTGCATCCTTCAAGAAAAACATGATTTTCATGCAGGACAATGCTCCATCACATGCGTCCAAGTACTCCACAGCGTGGCTGGCAAGAAAGGGTATAAAAGAAGAAAATCTAATGACATGGCCTCCTTGTTCACCTGATCTGAACCCCATTGAGAACCTGTGGTCCATCATCAAATGTGAGATTTACAAGGAGGGAAAACAGTACACCTCTCTGAACAGTGTCTGGGAGGCTGTGGTTGCTGCTGCACGCAATGTTGATGGTGAACAGATCAAAACACTGACAGAATCCATGGATGGCAGGCTTTTGAGTGTCCTTGCAAAGAAAGGTGGCTATATTGGTCACTGATTTGTTTTTGTTTTGTTTTTGAATGTCAGAAATGTATATTTGTGAATGTTGAGATGTTATATTGGTTTCACTGGTAAAAATAAATAATTGAAATGGGTATATATTTGTTTTTTGTTAAGTTGCCTAATAATTATGCACAGTAATAGTCACCTGCACACACAGATATCCCCCTAAAATAGCTATAACTAAAAACAAACTAAAAACTACTTCCAAAACTATTCAGCTTTGATATTAATGAGTTTTTTGGGTTCATTGAGAACATGGTTGTTCAATAATAAAATTAATCCTCAAAAATACAACTTGCCTAATAATTCTGCACTCCCTGTAAGATACTGGCGGTGTGTGTTTAAGACATATGGAACCTCTCTTTAGTGCTGTATATCTTTATATGAGGTTCTATAGCAGGGGCTCTGTGTGTGAGGCAGAAAGAACATCTCTATAACATTATACATCTGTGTATAAGGACTGGGAAGGGGCTGTGCATGTGAGCCAGAGGGGACCTCTCTATAATATTATATATCTGTATATATGGTACAGGGGAGGGTGCTGAGGTAGATAAAATATGCTGGTCGGTGGGTGTTAAAGACACATGGAACACCTCTGCATATCTCTCCATGAGGTGCTATAGGAGGAGTGGTGTATGAGAGGCAAAGGGATCTCTCTATAGGGTTAAGTGTCTGTACATATGGTGCTGGAGAGGATGTGTGTGGGTGAGATAGATACAGGGGGATGTAGAAGACTGGTGACAATGGTTATAAAAATGCATTACTAGTTACATAAAGCTTAAATAAAACTGTTTTATACACAGGAACCAATGCCTGCTACACCCCCTGCAGTACATTAGCCTTTAGTTTTAGTTCTGCAGTGTAATAGCAATTATACAATGTGCTGCAAAACTAATCAGAAAGCCTGATGTGCTGCAGAATATGAAGGTATTGGCGGCAGTGGGAAAAAATAAATAATCAACACCTAGTTATTTCGCCCCCACATACTGTAATTATTCTAACGTAAATTGTGAATGCGCTCAAGCGATAAAATTTACTTTTAACTTGAAATACCAGCAGTAAGCCTGTCAAACTCGAACATACGCGATAAACCCCTTATCGCTTGCGTGTAAACATTTGCGCCAGAGTGATAAGAGGGTTTGCGTTCATCTGTCTTACCACTTGTATTACTAATTGAAAGTAAACCCGATCGTGTGAGCACAATTGCGATTTACGCTAGAATGATTACCCAGACTTCAGAGCGCTGGTTAACTGTTTCGTGAATCATAAACGTCTCAGAAAACACATCAAAAATACTTTACAAAGTATAGTTACACTCATAATAACTCTAATAAGAATTATCCCAAAAATATATTGCACCAAAAATAGAAGATATTCTGTTATGTGAGGAACATTGAATTGGGAAATATTCATATTTTCATGTCTGGTTAGCTCAAATGAGTATATGCGATCATGTTTGCGCGAGAGTAGGGTGTTAGGTTTTTCCACTTTTTTTTCTCCATTGACTTCTAGGGGGGAATAAGTGAATGCGCACGCAATATTCTAACTTCAGAGTTTTGGCTCTTTGGGTTACCGCTAGAGCAAAAACAGTTTACTTTTACCTTATAATACGAGCGCAACCTGACGAGCGCAAAAATATTACTTCTAGCTTAAGCTGGAGTTTTAATTTGCTCATCACTCCTAATATCGCTCCATGTGTTTGAAGTGTTTGAAAAGTTTAGGAACTAATGTCTCCTATGCTGTTTGTCATGTACGTTATAAAAAAAAGTTTAAAAATCTATTTTGCATTTAAAATTTGCCATATTTTGTTATTAAAGTGATAGTAAACTGTCTCCTTTTTAAAAACATATCTGGAATGTTAGTAATATTTTAGATTGAGTTACATTCATCAGTTGTAATGAAGTTAGTTACGCTATAACTTACTTTTTATTATAGAAATAAAATTCTAATTCCCGCACTCCACCGCCCACTTCAAAAGTCAATTTTTCTCTAAGCTAACGGTTTGAATTGTTCTCCAATCAGCGCTCTAGCTAGAACAAAATTGCCATATGGGGAGAGCACTTATTGGACAACAATAATTCACACTATTTCCCCCTATGACAACAACTGTTGTACGTGAAACCGTCTCTCTCTCTCTCTGTTTAGGCTCCTGTTACTGTGAAGATCACGTACAATACACGTCACTGCGTTTACCAGCAAAGCAGAAACATTATAAGAATATCTGACAAATTCAGTTGCTGAACAAGACAATGTCTGACAAGAACCAAACTTCAGAGCTTCCTGATGCACACAGAGGTAAGCAGGATGTCACATGCATGTCACCTGGTTTTGTCATCAGAATGGGATAATATTTTCAGTAAGCAACCAGAAACCTCTGTGATCTGATAAAGGGACACAAACAGTCAGTAGTGTGCTGGTGATGTAGAGAAGTTTATACTAAGCAGGATATAAAAACCTTTAACACACTCTAAGAAACAGCTTGCACAGAAGAAGTAAAAAAAAGTAATATTCTTTATTATCCATTAAATATGCAGCAGACATCTCACTGGTGCTTCCTAATAGACTAATTCCTACATTTATTGTTTAAAAGATTGATAATCTCTTTATTACCCATTCCCCAGTTTTGCAGAACCAACACTGTTATACTAATACACTTTTTACCTCTGTGATTACCTTGTATTTAAAGGGACATGAAACCCAAAGTTTTCCTGTCATGATTCAGACAGAGCATGTGATTTTAAACAACTTTCCAATTTGCTTCTATTATCTAAATTGCTTCATTCTCTTGGTATCCTTAGTTGAAAAGCATTGCGATAAGAGGCAGCCTTCAAGGGCTTAGAAATTAGCATATGAGCCTACCTAAATCACTGAAGTTTAATTTTGACTAGACTGTCCATTTAAAGACCATCAACTTACCTTACACACCAGTTTAAAATAAACAGATCTAATAAAAGTACTCAGTAGCAAGAATTATGTAAACATTTAGCATAATTCAATTCAGCTGGAGTAACAAAAAGCTCATACAAAAATGTCTCATAAATAAGTGATAAATTATTTACACAAATAATTATATTAGACACAGCTAATATGTGCAAAAGATCAAAATATGATGACAATACATGTGGATTATACCAATATATAATGTCTGTTCTAACCTATGCCACAAAAAAGCTAATGTTCCCAATACTGGTTGAAATCAAGATGGTACCATGTTTTTAATTTAAATAGCCAAAAATGTTCTTTATTATTCAAGAGTCTATACTTATTACCTCCTCTAGGTGGCACCAACACTCTATCAATGGTTTTCACTGTAAATTGTTCAATATTTGTAAAGTGTATAGCATGAATGTTTTTTTACTCTTGTATGGGCCTCTCTTGTAGTTTTCTCAGCATATTGTTGGTGACAAAGTTGACATTCCAATAAATAAACAATGAAATTAGACTTGCAAATGGTTATAATAAATAATTAAGATTACAAGTGGGGCACTGTGCAAAATAACCAGCCATTACAAGTAGCTGGTTATTGATACCACAAGCTTGCAGTAGCAATTAGACCTCTGGTTAATTTTAGAAATAACCCCCAAACGCCCCCAAAATAAAGAGTATTTTTTTTTCTTTGTTAAAAAAAAAGATAAGCTCTTTTTTTAATTAAAAAAACCCTGCAAAATCAGTTATGGGGGGTTAAAGTTGGCAGGTGTGGGGTGTTAGAAAAAAACGGCACTGAAAAGTGCCTTTACATAGAGGTCTATGGGAACTGTATGTTCCCTGTATATATTCTTATATACTGTACATATATACAGTATTTACAATCTGATGCGTGACTTGCCCCCTTCACTGCGCTAGTTTGTATTCCATGTTTCACAACATGAGACCGCGGCTCCCATTGAAGCCCATGGAAGCGCTTTCTCATGAGTGCAAAGCTTCTGAACATTTGCATGCGCTGGTATTACTAAGTGGAGCGCAAATATCGCTTTCGCGGAAGCAATATTTTGTGCTCCACTAATAATTTAGCCCTAACTTGGTTTATGACGGATTTTTAAATACTTTATAACTAATAATAAACTATAAGAGTTGTTTCATAAAGCATCACTAAACATTTTATATAAAAATCTCAAGGTGTTTACTGTCCCTCTAAATGGGGGTTGATTGGTATATAAGCTTCTAGTGCATGGGTCGACAAACCTGTTTAACATTTAGGAGCCAGTAGGAATATAATGCCCTGCATTACTGTGCTGGGGTTGTACACTGCCAGAATGCTACTTAGTTCAATGTGCTTTTAATTAACTGAGTATTTGCTGGTTTAATAAGGTTTTTAGGCACAGAGCTGTGTAGTTACTATAATGAATATGTGGTGTTGTTGGTCACATGCAGGGAGCACTAAATCAGGGGATTAATAAGGTTTATAGGCACAGAGCTGTGTAGTTACTATAATGTGTATGTGGTGTTGGCCACATACAGGGAGCACTAAATCAGGGGATTTATAAGGTTTTTAGGCACAGAGCTGTGTAGTTACTATAATGAATATGTGGTGTTGTTGGTCACATGCAGGGAGCACTAAATCAGGGGTTTAATAAGGTTTATAGGCACAGAGCTGTGTAGTTACTATAATGTGTATGTGGTGTTGTTGGTCACATACAGGGAGCACTAAATCAGGGGTTTAATAAGGTTTATAGGCACAAAGCTGTATAGTTACTATAATGTGTATGTGGTGTTGTTGGTCACATACAGGGAGCACTAAACCAGGGGTTTAATAAGGTTTAAAGGCACAGATCTGTGTAGTTACTATAATGTGTATGTGGTGTTGTTGGTCACATACAGGGAGCACTAAATTAGGGGTTTAATAAGGTTTATAGGCACAGAGCTGTGTAGTTACTATAATGTGTATGTGGTGTTGTTGGTCACATACAGGGAGCACTAAATCAGGGGTTTAATAAGGTTTATAGGCACAGAGCTATGTAGTTACTAAAATGTGTATGTGGTGTTGTTGGCCACATACAGGGAGCACTAAATTAGTTTGTAAGTTACATAACATATGAAAAGGCCACATGAATAACAGAGCAATGCAGCCACTGAAAAAAAGAAATATGATGCACATTAAACACAAGTGCACAATACAGCTGTCAAATAACCAACATCACTAATCTGTATATGCTCAGCGCTTCTGTCACAGAGTACAAGATACCTACACTACAAGATGGCGCCACACAGTGTCTGTAATGCTCGTGGGATACTCCTCTATCAGACCGAACTCGGCCAGTAGTCTTGTTATCCCGGCGTCGAACCGGAATGATAGGGAATATCCCAGAGCAGAGTAGGTTTGCAAGATAAGATAAATGGCACTCACCACAGGCAGGACAGTCCTTGGCGGCAACAGGCAGGAAACCAGAGACAAACCACTAGGGTGGTCAGGCAGGCAAGGTTTGGCAACAGTAAGGCAGTCCAGGGTTAAACCACTAGGATGGTCAGGCAGGCAGGGTTCGGCAACAGTAAGGTAGTCCAGGGGTAAACTACTAGTATGGTCAGGCAGGCAGGGTCCGGCAACAGTAAGGCAGTCTAGGGGTAAACCACTAGGATGGTCAGGCAGGGTTTGGCAACTGTGAGGCAATCCAAGGCAGATATGGGTTAACAGGTAGAGTGGTCAGACTGGCAGAGTTTAGCAACAATATCAATCCAGCAGTTAAGGGTTAAAGAGGCAGAGTGGTGAGACAAGCAGAGTTCAGCAGAAGTATCAATCCAGCAGTTAAGGGTTAAAGAGGCAGAGTGGTCAGACAAGCAGGGGTCAGCAACAAAATAACAATCCAGCATACGAATCAATAACACCCAGGAGAACAGTAAGTAACACCTATACTTGGGCAGTGATAGGTAGGACTGACGCTACTTACATAGGCGCAGGATTCGCGCCACAGGAGATCCAGACCGGCTTCTGAAGGAGGAAGTGTGCGGCGATTACGTAATCGCCGCACGCAGAGAGGAGCCGACTCCCCCCTAGGCAACAAGCAGACAGCAGGCGCCGCGTCCCTAGCAACAGCTAGAGCGGCGCGATAGTGTCACATTTCAGAGCTTAACCTAGCACCTTGAAAAAAAATGATAAAATTGCTAATGAAACTGAAAAATCTCTGTTGTTTATATTAATTTGTGGCAGCTAAGCATGTTATAGGGACATTTAAGTCAAAATTAAACATTCTCTGTTTACTTAGAGTGTAAAATTTAACTAAAATCAAAGTTATTTTCATTATATTTAACACTTACTCTTGGTCTCCTTTATTGAAACTCAGCTTCTTTCCATGAAAGTAGGCCCAGGAGCGTGCTCTAAATATGGCAGCAGTGTTTGTCATGAGAGCATACTGAGGTAGGATCAGGAGCGTGCTCTAAATATGGCAGCAGTGTTTGTCATGAGAGCATACTGAGGTAGGATCAGGAGCGTGCTCTAAATATGGCAGCAGTGTTTGTCATGAGAGCATACTGAGGTAGGATCAGGAGCGTGCTCTAAATATGGCAGCAGTGTTTGTCATCAGAGCATACTATGGTAGACTCAAGAGTGCACTCTAAATATGGCAGCGGTATTTGGCATGAGAAACACACTTAGGTAGAATCAGGAGTGTGCTCTATAAATGGCAGCAATATTTATCATGAGAGCATACTGAGGTCGGCTCAGGAGCGTGCTCTATAAATGGCAGTAGTGTTTGTCATGAGAGAATACAGAGGTAGGCTCAGGAGTGTGCTCTTTATATGGCAGCAGTGTTTTTCATGAAAGCTTACTGAGGTAGGCACAGATGAGTGCTATATATATGGCAGCAGTTCTTGTAATGAGAGCATAATGAGGTAGAGTGTATTCTATATATGGCAGCAGTGTTTGTCATGAAAGCTTACTGAGGTAGGCACAGATGAGTGCTATATATATGGCAGCAGTTCTTGTAATGAGAGCATAATGAGGTAGGCTCAGGAGTGTATTCTATAAATGGCTGCAGTGTTTGTCATTAGAGCATACTGAGATAGGCTCAGGAGCGTGCTCTATATATGGCAGCAGTGTTTGTCATTAGAGCATACTGAGGTAGGTACAGAAGTGTACTCTATATACACTGCCAGTTCCATGTACTTCTGGGATGGAATTTCCTCCTTTTCAATTACACTTGTTTGGACTAATCTTTATTTTGCATTATTAGCTTCCAGCCTTGCAGGTTTACTGCACACTTATAGCTATATTATGATAACCTTCTGTAAGGGATTGGAAACTCTTCACCATTCCATGCACAAATATTGAATCATATAATTAATGCAATAGCAGTTCATATTAAAATGTTTCTCTTTTAGAGAACACATATAAATGCAGGCCAGTAAAGGCCTTGGAAATAAGGCTTTGTTTATATTCCTGCTCCATGGGCAACATTAAACTATATAGGCTTTCGGTATTGTATAGCACAATGATGGCCTGATATTCAAAACCTCCGCTCAGGTGAGATATTCTAAAATGATCCTCCAGCACTATGAAATACCTAGTGAAATATTCAAAAGACAGATTTTGCTTTACTTCTCCAGGGGACGTTTCCTGCATTTATGTACGGGAATTAGAGACAAGCCCAGTGCAATATATGATTACATGACATGGGAGATTTGCTGCATTTAAACTTTGTGCTTTGTATTTTATATCACTTTACACTTCAGATTAACTTTTATTACATTTAAACTTTGAACTTTCTATTCTGTATTTTATTTTGTAATCAGCAGTTTATTTAGGATTGTGATTTTACAAATTCTGATTGTGGTTTCACAGTTTCTATGTAACTTTAACAAATTAGTTTCATACTTTGTATATTTATTTGTATCTTTTACAAATTACATTGCACTTTGCATTTTTTTCTATTTAAATTGAAACGGAAAAGCTGTCAGTATCCCAGAGAGCGTCATTACTTTTTATAGTCCATATAATAAAACGTTCTCTAGTTTGGAGAAAGATTATAGAACATACTTCACAGGGGCTGAACTCACTGAAAGGGGAGGAACCTGGAAGTCCCAGAGAGATGAGAAATGCCTTCCATAGATTAAGTAATAAAGCTCTCTGGGATACAAAATTTCACATGGCAGGTAACTGGAGAAAACATGGGGCTTATATAAAGGCTCAGTTTGCATCAGTTACAAATTACAAATGCATCAGTTACAATCTAAAGTGTATAGTAATATAAAATACAAAGCACAAAGTGTAAGTGTAACAAAACTCTCATATCATACAGTGCTATATTGCACTGGGCTTATCACTCCTTCATATATAGAAATGAGAGAGATCTTGCAGTGCTGGAGAGTTCCGCCCTTTTTCTTTTGAATATTCAGTGAGTTTAGCCCCTGTGAAGTCTGAACTGCAATTTCTCTCAAAGCTGGAGAACCTTTGAATATCAGGGCCTGAGAAACTAAATTTATTATAACTAATTAATATATGGCTTGATTACGAGTGGAGTGCTAACAATTACGTGCGTGCGAAAAGGGGTTTATCGTGGATGTTTGAGTGTCATGTTCTTTGCTCATATTACAAGTTAAAAAAAAATGTGATTGAGTGCAGTTGAAGTTAACGCACCTCGGGATAAGGTGACCTCAGAACTCTTAACTGTTTCACAAAACAAAAACACAAAAAAACACCAAAAATACATTACAATTACACTCATAATAACACTATCTAATAAAAATGATGTTAAAAACCCAGCAGACAGGATGTTGGCGGATCTGGGCTGCTTTTTCCCATCTTCAGGGCTTTCACATTTTTTGGGAGACAAGCATAATAATGGTCTCTAAGTGATATATAATTGTACCATATATTGCACGTCCATAACATTGTACTTCAGTGTAATAATGTATATTAGGTTAATGCAGCATTACTAATATGTTTTCCACCATAAATGGCAGTTATTCTAACAAAAATTGTGCAGGAAAGGTACACTGCATTAGGCATGTAACAATGCTGGCTTTATGTGTTTGGCATCCTGCAGCATGGCTTACGTATTATGTGTTTGGTATAAACCAGTGATGGCTATCCTTGGCGCCCCAGATGTTTTGGGACTACATTTCCCATTATGCTTAGGCACTCTGCAGTCTACTTGAGCATCATGGGAAATGCAGTTCCGAAACTTCATGGGTGCCAAGGTTAGCTTTCATTGGTATAGACTATGAATTGGGAGGAGTTTGCAAGCGGTGAGCTTTCTCCAGCAAGTCTCACATAGATTCTGTGCCACTGTGTATAACAATATTACATTGTGATGCTCTATGAACTACAAACATGCTTTTGCTGCTATTTGTTCAGGGTTTGGTCTGACCTATAGGTGGCAACCCTACTTGACTCTCTTCCTGGCGCAAACACCTGCTTATCCTTTGTATTGTGAATATCTCAAAGCACAAAACAAGGTTTGCTTGACAATCTTTATTATATCAATTATGTAAAACCTCACAGCACACTGTTTAATAACTCACTTTAACCAATAAGGAGAATTCCTATAGGTGAATCAAGGAGTTAAAAACATACAAACTAACTGCACTAGTCAAAGCTCCTGGTTTATTTCGACCCATAGTTGTCCCCAACTTACACTTAAAGGGACAGTATACACCAATTTCATATAACTGCATGTAATAGACACTACTATAAAGAATAATATGCACAGATACTTATATAAAAAGCCAGTATAAAACCGTTTAAAAACGTACTTAGAAGCTCCCAGTTTAGCTCTGTTAAAAAGATCAGCTGGAATACCCACTGCAAGTGGTTCTATATCAATAAAAGCAGACACTTCCCCCCTCCCCCTTCCTCTGCATATGAAAAGACCCTTTACACAAACAGGAGCAAGCTGGAGTAGGTAGACATCAGTATTCTCCTAAAACTTTCAAGCTTGGTTAGGAGTCTGAAAATCAGCGCAATGTTTTTTTAAAAATAAGCAAAACTATACTTAAAAAAAAAAAAAAAAAAAAAGCTGTATAGGCTGTATAAATGGATCATCTGCAAAACATTTATGCAAAGAAAAAGCTAGTGTAAAATGTCCCTTTAAGGTGGATTTTTTTTAGTTGTGCTACTGTTCCTAATTCTTTGTTAGAATGTTTTAACTAAAATTTAATGTGTGCCAATTTCATTTCCAAATTTAAAGTAAAACGATATTACTCATTGTTATAAGTTTAATGAATTTAGTGGTGCCAAGGTTATCTATATTATTTTGTGCAAAACAATAAACTACAAGTGGCGCGGTAAACTTCGCTAGAGTTAAGTATTTTGCGCTAGTCGGGTTGTGCTCGTATTAAAAGTAAAAAAAAATGTATTTTTGCAAGCGTTACCCGAATAGCACATAAATCCTAACGCAAACGTGATCGCATTTTTCCATTCCTAATAGAAGTCAATGGAGAAAATAAAATTGTTGGAAAACACCCATCACAAAAACAACATAGCATAATTGCATTAGTATATAGAAAATATTTACAATAGTTACATAGTTAACCCCTTAACGACCAAGGACGTACAGGGTACATCCTACAAAAAATGTCACTTAGTGACCAAGGACCTACCCTGTACGTCGTCAGGGTTTTAAAGCACTGGAAGCGATCATGATTTTAGGGTATTGCAGTGATGCCTCGATGACTCTGTGGCCCTCTCTGCATCGGCAAGCATGGTGCCGATCGTTGGTAGGTGGGAGCAGCTGCAGGGAGGTGGGGGGGCGGCCCATGATGGTGCTTGTTTCTGATCCATTTGTCTTTGAGCACTCGAGGAGGCGGGGGTCGGGGCACGGGAGAGCGCGCACATGTGCGCGGCTGCGCGCACACGAACATAACCATTTTTAGCAGTAGGGAAACGTTTCAGTTTAGAATAGGGAAAGGGATCCAGGAGGGGCAAATAATGGTTTGGAAAGCGATCTGGGAAGGGGAGGGGGGTAGGGTATTGAGGGGGGGGGGAAGCTACACTACGGAAAATGTAGATTTCATATTTATTTTAATAAAATTGCACATTTGTAAGTAAAATGGGTACTGGCAGACAGCTTCCAGTACCAAAGATGGCGGCCATTAGGTCGAGTGGGGAGGCTGAGACAGCTGTATGGGGAGGGGGGATCAGGGAGGTTGGGGGGGGTAATGGGGGATCCTACACTTAAAATATATATATTTAAAAAAAAAAAAAAAAGCACCTTTATTTTTATACTGGCAGACTTTCTGCCAGCACTTAAGATGGCGGTGACAATTGTGCGGTGGGGGAGGGAAGGGAGCTGTTTGAGGGGGGTCAGGGGGTGGGATGTGTCAGGTGGGAGGCTGATCTTTACACTAAAGCTAAAATTAACCCTACAAGGTACCTAATTAACCCCTTAACTGCTGGGCATAATGCTCGTGTAGTGCGCAGCAGCATTTTGCAAATTACCAAAAAGCAATGCCAAAGCCATATATATATATATATATATATATATATATATATATATATATATATATATATATATATATATATATATGATAGAGAGTGTTTTTTCTAATAGCGCTTGCAGAAGATGTTCCTCACAGGCAAGAAATGGGAGAGAGGAAAACAAAAATGGGAAATTTTCCCAGATGAATGCGGGTAATGAAAGGTGACAAGCATGTGGCTGCACCTCACTGACGAGGCCCATAGGAGGCCGAAACGATCGTCTTTATTATTGTCTTTTAATCACCTTTCATTACCCGCATTCATCTGGGAAAATTTCCCATTTTTGTTTTCCTCTCTCCCATTTCTTGCCTGTGAGGAACATCTTCTGCAAGCGCTATTAGAAAAAACACTCTCTATCACAAGTCTCACAATTTTAGTCTGATTCAGGAGGAATTAGACAACACTAATAGCAGCAGGCACTGGACATCCTCTAAGGGCATTTAACTACTACACTACTATTACTCTTGTTGTGGCGCAACTACCTAAAACCCTCACCCTACATATATATATATATATATATATATATATATATATATATATATATATATATGCTTTTTCTGAATAAAGGGGATCCTATAGAAGAATTTACAACCACCTGTGCCATGATTGCACTAACTGTTTGTAAATAATTTCAGTGAGAAACCTAAAATTGGGAAAAAGTTAAACTATTTTTTTTATTTGATCACATTTGGCGGTGAAATGGTGGCATGAAATATACCAAAATGGGCTTATATCAATACTTTGGGTTGTCTTCTAAAAAAAATATATACATGTGAAGGGATATTCAGGGATTCCTGACAGATATCAGTGTTACAACGTAACTATCGCTAATTTTGAAAAAAAATGGTTTGGAAATAGCAAAGTGCTACTTGTACTTATTGCCCTATAACTTGCAAAAAAAGCAAAGAACATGTAAACATTGGGTATTTCTAAACTCAGGACAAAATTTAAAAACTATTTAGCATTAGTGTTTTTTGGTGATTGTAGATGTGCAACATATTTTGGGAGTCAAAGTTAGAAAAAGTGTGTTTTTTTCCATTTTTTCCTCATATTTTATAATTTTTTATAGTAAATTATAAGATATGATGAAAATAATGGTATCTTTAGAAAGTCCATTTAATGGCGAGAAAAACTGTATATAATATGTGTGGGTGCAGTAAATGAGTAAGAGAAAAGTTACAGCTAAACACAAACACAGCAGAAATGTAAAAATAGCCTTGGTCCCAAACGGTCAGAAAATGGAAAAGTGCTGTGGTCCTTAAGGGGTTAAAGAGACAGTTTAGTCAAAAATAAACTTTTATGATTCAGATAGGGCATGTAATTTTAAATAACTTTCCACTTTACTTTTTATCACCAATTTAGCTTTGTACTCTTGGTATTCTTAGTTGAAGGCTAAACCTAGGAGGTTCATCTGCTAATTTCTTAGACCTTGATGGCCGCCTCTTATCTGAATGCATTTTGACAGTTTTCGCCACTAGAGGGTGTTAGTTCACGTGTGCCATATAGATAAAATTGTGCTCACGAAGATGGATTTCCCTAGGAGTCAGCACTGATTGGCTAAAATGCAAGTCTGTCAAAAGAACTGAAATAAGGGGGCAGTTTGCAGAGGCTTAGATACAAGGTAATCACAGAAGTAAAAGGTGTATTAATATAACTGTGTTGGTTATGCAAATCTGGAGAATAGGTAATAAAGGGATTATCTATCTTTAAAAACAATAACAATTCTGGTATAGACTGTCCCTTAAAAATCTTTATTAAAATGAATATTGCATACCTATGTTTTTTTCATGTACTTAATGGCAAAGGGCTCTAATGGACTTATATACACTGTTTATGTCTATATGTGTGTACAAATATATTTGTGTTTATAGGTGTATATATGTATGTATATATACATATACAGTGTATATCTATGTATATCTTGTAATGTTTTTTTTAAGTGCTTTGTGCAACTTTTTTGTTTCGGAAAACAGTTAACCACAGCTCTGAGATCACGGTAAAGATTGTAGCGTAAATCGCTATTTCGCTCAACTTGTAATACAAGAGCAATGGAAAGGGACGCAAACGATTGCGATAACGCTAGCACAATCGTTTTGCCTCACTTGTAATCAAGCCCAATATCTTTAATCCTTATTGTTTAACAATATATAAAACAAAGGGAGGAAGGAAAAGAGTGTTATCTTTAGGTACAAGCTCCTGTTATATAAGTTTATGTTACAACCTGTACTGTGCTCTATCAGGTAACTTCCTGCTGTAATTACAGGGCGTCTAGAGGAAAACCCAGGCACTGGGCTATTAAATGTGAAGGAAGAGGATGAGACAGATGACATGAATAGTCATCAGACTGAAATACATTGCTCCCTCCCTGCCGGTGAGTAGTAATACGTGAGAGTCTGCCGGGGCTGTGCACACAGTTACTTACTGCTCTCCCTCCCTCAAAGCAAAGTGTGGAAAACAGCACCAACAGATATGTGGCTTGTGGGGCACGGAACCCAGGATCTGCCTTATCCTGCAAGTACTCCAAGTAGCAAAAAAAGATTTGTTCCAGCCACCAATAGTTAAAAAACCTTTATTTCTTCATATGGGGTCTTTTGACAAACATACAACGTTTCAGACCTGCTATAGGTCCTTAGTCATGTATTGCTCTCCCTCCCTGCCGGTGAGTAGTAATACGTGAGAGTCTGCCGGGGCTGTGCACACAGTTACTTACTGCTCTCCCTCCCTGCCGGTGAGTAGTAATACGTGAGAGTCTGCCGGGGCTGTGCACACAGTTACTTACTGCTCTCCCTCCCTGCCGGTGAGTAGTAATACGTGAGAGTCTGCCGGGGCTGTGCACACAGTTACTTACTGCTCTCCCTCCCTGCCGGTGAGTAGTAATACGTGAGAGTCTGCCTGGGCTGTGCACACAGTTACTTACTGCTCTCCCTCCCTGCCGGTGAGTAGTAATACGTGAGAGTCTGCCGGGGCTGTGCACACAGTTACTTACTGCTCTCCCTCCCTGCCGGTGAGTAGTAATACGTGAGAGTCTGCCGGGGCTGTGCACACAGTTACTTACTGCTCTCCCTCCCTGCCGGTGAGTAGTAATACGTGAGAGTCTGCCGGGGCTGTGCACACAGTTACTTACTGCTCTCCCTCCCTGCCGGTGAGTAGTAATACATGAGAGTCTGCCGGGGCTGTGCACACAGTTACTTACTGCTCTCCCTCCCTGCCGGTGAGTAGTAATACGTGAGAGTCTGCCGGGGCTGTGCACACAGTTACTTACTGCTCTCCCTCCCTGCAGGTGAGTAGTAATACGTGAGAGTCTGCCGGGGCTGTGCACACAGTTACTTACCGCTCTCCCTCCCTGCAGGTGAGTAGTAATACGTGAGAGTCTGCCGGGGCTGTGCACACAGTTACTTACTGCTCTCCCTCCCTGCAGGTGAGTAGTAATACGTGAGAGTCTGCCGGGGCTGTGCACACAGTTACTTACTGCTCTCTCTCCCTGCCGGTGAGTAGTAATACGTGAGAGTCTGCCGGGGCTGTGCACACAGTTACTTACTGCTCTCCCTCCCTGCCAGTGAGTAGTAATACATGAGAGTCTGCCGGGGCTGTGCACACAGTTACTTACTGCTCTCCCTCACTGCCGGTGAGTAGTAATACGTGAGAGTCTTACTGCTCTCCCTTTGTAGTTTACTGTCTGGTTTATAAGTGCAGATAACACAATGAGTTTAACCCTTGTTTAGTTCATGTTGTAGTTTTATACTGGAATATAGTGGATCACAGTCCAGAATAAAGGCCTTAACACCTTGTTTGCTGCCATTCTTTTTTTAGTAACAGATCTGGACTTGTTAATGGGGTAGACAAGACTAGGTACAGTCATTATGTTAGCAAAATATCTATTGTTTTGCAGTATTGTATGTTTTGCCATATTGTATCTAAGCATCTTTCCAGAGACCAATTAGGGCGGATATATATAGCAGGGTCAGGCTTGTAAAGTCTGCCATGTGCTCTTCTAAATTTGATTACTGGAAATCCCACAGGTTTCAGACTTAAAGTTATAGTAAACGCTCTTCTTTTTTTAAAAACAGATGCAGAATGTTAGTGATATATTATATGGAGTTTAATAAATCAGTTGTAATGAAGTTGCGCTATAACTAATTTTTTTATATAGATATAAAATTAAAATTCCTCACGTTCCGCCGCCCACTTTCTGTGAGCCAAAGGTTTAACTTGTTGTCCAATCAGCGCTCTTCCCATATGGCACTATTGTAGCTAGAGCGCTAACTGGACAACAATTCAAACCGTTAGCATTCACTTCAAAATCCAATTTTTCTGTGATTTGAATTTCATATCTATAATAAAAAAGTTAGTTATAACTCATCTTCATCACAACTGATGAATTAAACTCCACATAAAATATCACTAACATTCTGAATCTGATTTTAAAAAGGGGAGAGTTTACCATCACTTTAAATTACAGGAAAAGGAGCAACCTAAGTAATGAAAATATATTGCAACATTTTTGCTACACATAATTAATTTACAATCCACAGTTTTTATTGTTCAGTAAAGTCAAAATTAAACTTTCATGATTCAGACAGAGCTTTCTTTTGCTGTTTTTTTGTTGGAAAGCATAGCTAGTTAGGCTCAAGAGCAGTAATGCCCTACTGGGAGCTAGTTGCTGATTGGCAGCTGCACATATAAGGTTTTTGCTACTGGCTCATCCAGTGTGCTCAGCTAGCTCTCAGTAGCACATTACTGCTCCTTCTATAAAGGATAGCAAGCAAATGAAGCTAATTTGATGATAGAACTATAATGGAAAATTGTTTAAAATTCTATGGTCTATGTAAATCACAAAAGAATAAGGCATTCTTAAAAAAGTCACTCTCACCTTTTATGTTCATTTATTACCTGCAGAAAATCTTTTTATTATGTGTTGCTTACTGTCCCTTTAAGTAAAAAAAGTAAAAGAACAGATGGAAAACCCCAATGTAAGCATGTGTTGTTTTTCTCTATCTGGGAAATACACAAACTGTTTTATAGTAAAGTTATAAAAACTAGATCATGTGATATAAAAACTAGATCATGTGATATAAAAACTAGATCATGTGATATAAAAACTGAATCTGCTTTATTTGTACAGATGCAGATAACGCTGATATAGTGAAAGTTGAAATAACAGAAAATCTGTGTGTGAGACGTCAGCTGGGAACTCTGGATGAGGAAACCAGTGACAGTACCAGCTCAGGTGAGTGTGCACGCATGTTGTGTCTGAGGCATACAAGTTACAAGTGAGAGTGCACGCATGTTGTGTCTGAAGCATACAAGTTACAAGTGAGAGTGCACGCATGTTGTGTCTGAGGCATACAAGTTACAAGTGAGAGTGCACGCATGTTGTGTCTGAGGCATACAAGTTACAAGTGACAGTGCACGCATGTTGTGTCTGAGGCATACAAGTTACAAGTGAGTGTGCACGCATGTTGTGTCTGAGGCATACAAGTTACAAGTGAGTGTGCACGCATGTTGTGTCTGAGGCATACAAGTTACAAGTGAGCGTGCATGCATGTTGTGTCTGAGGCATACAAGATACACGTGAGAGTGCACGCATGTTGTGTCTGAGGCATACAATTTACAAGTGAGTGTGCATGCATGTTGTGTCTGAGGCATACAAGTTACAAGTGAGACTGCATGCATGTTGTGTCTGAGGCATACAAGTTACAAGTGAGAGTGCACGCATGTTGTGTCTGAGGCATACAAGTTACACATGAGAGTGCACGCATGTTGTGTCTGAGGCATACAAGTTACACGTGAGAGTGCATGCATGTTGTGTCTGAGGCATACAAGTTACAAGTGAGAGTGCATGCATGTTGTGTCTGAGGCATACAAGTTACAAGTGAGTGTGCATGCATGTTGTGTCTGAGGCATACAAGTTACAAGTGAGAGTTCACGCATGTTGTGCCTGAGGCATACAAGTTACAAGTGAGAGTGCACGCATGTTGTGTCTGAGGCATACAAGTTACAAGTGAGTGTGCACGCATGTTGTGTCTGAGTCATACAAGTTACAAGTGAGTGTGCACGCATGTTGTGTCTGAGGCATACAAGTTACAAGTGAGAGTGCACGCATGTTGTGTCTGAGGCATACAAGATACACGTGAGAGTGCACGCATGTTGTGTCTGAGGCATACAAGTTACAAGTGAGTGTGCATGCATGTTGTGTCTGAGGCATACAAGTTACAAGTGAGAGTGCACGCATGTTGTGTCTGAGGCATACAAGTTACAAGTGAGAGTGCATGCATGTTGTGCCTAAGGCATACAAGTTACAAGTGAGAGTGCACGCATGTTGTGTCTGAGGCATACAAGATACACGTGAGAGTGCACGCATGTTGTGTCTGAGGCATACAAGTTACAAGTGAGCGTGCATACAAGTTACAAGTGAGTGTGCATACTTGCTGTGTCTGAGGCATACAAGTTACAAGTGAGAGTGTACGCTTGCTGTGCCTAAAATTCCCTTTCAAATAAAAATATGTAAAGTTAGTAACAGACAAGTAAGGTAAAAGGACTAGTTTGTGTATTTGGTGCTATTGTTTGTCTGGGTAATACACAAAAAGCTAGATTATGAGTGGAGCGCTAATTTATCACGCACACGCAAACAGGCAACGTTGCCTGTTCGCTGGCGCGCAATAAATAACAGCCATTACAAGTTTGCAGCAGCTATTAGCGCCCAAAACATTAACTAGAGATCAGACCTCTGTTTAATTTTCTAAAAGTGCCCCAAATGCCCTCAAAATAGAGGGCATTATAGTTTTTATATTTTAAAAAAAATGTAGCATTTTTTTAAAATAAAAAACAACTGCACTAGGAAGTTTTTGGGGTCTAAAGTTGGTGGGAGTGGGGTGTTAAAACAAAAACGGCACAGAAAAGTGCCTTTACATTGCAGTCTATGGGAACTGTGTGTTACCAGTAAATATATATGTATCTGATTTTAAAAAGGGGAGAGTTTACCATCACTTTAAATTACAGGAAAAGGAGCAACCTAAGTAATGAAAATATATTGCAACATTTTTGCTACACATAATTAATTTACAATCCACAGTTTTTATTGTTCAGTAAAGTCAAAATTAAACTTTCATGATTCAGACAGATCTTTCTTTTGCTGTTTTTTTGTTGGAAAGCATAGCTAGTTAGGCTCAAGAGCAGTAATACCCTACTAGGAGCTAGTTGCTGATTGGCAGCTGCACATATAAGGTTTTTGCTACTGGCTCATCCAGTGTGCTCAGCTAGCTCTCAGTAGCACATTACTGCTCCTTCTATAAAGGATAGCAAGCAAATGAAGCTAATTTGATGATAGAACTATAATGGAAAATTGTTTAAAATTCTATGGTCTATGTAAATCACAAAAGAATAAGGCATTCTTAAAAAAGTCACTCTCACCTTTTATGTTCATTTATTACCTGCAGAAAATCTTTTTATTATGTGTTGCTTACTGTCCCTTTAAGTAAAAAAAGTAAAAGAACAGATGGAAAACCCCAATGTAAGCATTTGTTGTTTTTCTCTATCTGGGAAATACACAAACTGTTTTATAGTAAAGTTATAAAAACTAGATCATGTGATATAAAAACTAGATCATGTGATATAAAAACTGAATCTGCTTTATTTGTACAGATGCAGATAACGCTGATATAGTGAAAGTTGAAATAACAGAAAATCTGTGTGTGAGACGTCAGCTGGGAACCCTGGATGAGGAAACCAGTGACAGTACCAGCTCAGGTGAGTGTGCACGCATGTTGTGTCTGAGGCATACAAGTTATAAGTGAGAGTGCACGCATGTTGTGCCTGAGGCATACAAGTTACAAGTGAGAGTGCATGCATGTTGTGTCTGAGGCATACAAGGTACAAGTAAAAGCGCACACATGTTGTGTCTGAGGAATGCAAGTTACAAGTGACAGTGCACGCATGTTGTGTCTGAGGCATACAAGTTACAAGTGAGAGTGCATGCATGTTGTGTCTGAGGCATACAAGTTACAAGTGAGTGTGCATGCATGTTGTGTCTGAGGCATACAAGTTACAAGTGAGAGTGCACGCATGTTGTGCCTGAGGCATACAAGTTACAAGTGAGTGTGCACGCATGTTGTGTCTGAGGCATACAAGTTACAAGTGAGAGTGCACGCATGTTGTGTCTGAGGCATACAAGATACACGTGAGAGTGCACGCATGTTGTGTCTGAGGCATACAAGTTACAAGTGAGTGTGCATGCATGTTGTGTCTGAGGCATACAAGTTACAAGTGAGAGTGCACGCATGTTGTGTCTGAGGCATACAAGTTACAAGTGAGAGTGCATGCATGTTGTGCCTGAGGCATACAAGTTACAAGTGAGAGTGCACGCATGTTGTGTCTGAGGCATACAAGATACACGTGAGAGTGCACGCATGTTGTGTCTGAGTCATACAAGTTACAAGTGAGTGTGCACGCATGTTGTGTCTGAGGCATACAAGTTACAAGTGAGAGTGCACGCATGTTGTGTCTGAGGCATACAAGATACACGTGAGAGTGCACGCATGTTGTGTCTGAGGCATACAATTTACAAGTGAGTGTGCATGCATGTTGTGTCTGAGGCATACAAGTTACAAGTGAGAGTGCACGCATGTTGTGTCTGAGGCATACAAGTTACAAGTGAGAGTGCATGCATGTTGTGCCTGAGGCATACAAGTTACAAGTGAGAGTGCACGCATGTTGTGTCTGAGGCATACAAGATACACGTGAGAGTGCACGCATGTTGCGTCTGAGGCATACAAGTTACAAGTGAGCGTGCATGCATGTTGTGGCTGAGGCATACAAGTTACAAGTGAGTGTGCATACTTGCTGTGTCTGAGGCATACAAGTTACAAGTGAGAGTGCACGCTTGCTGTGTCTAAAATTCCCTTTCAAATAAAAATATGTAAAGTTAGTAACAGACAAGTAAGGTAAAAGGACCAGTTTGTGTATTTGGTGCTATTGTTTGTCTAGGTAATACACAAAAAGCTAGATTATGAGTGGAGCGCTAAATTATCACGCACACGCAAACAGGCAAAGTTGCCTGTTCGCTGGCGCGCAATAAATAACAGCCATTACAAGTTTGTGGTAGCTATTAGTGCCCAAAACATTAACTAGAGATCAGACCTCTGGTTAATTTTCTAAAAGTGCCCCAAATGCCCTCAAAATAGAGGGCATTATAGTTTTTATATTGTAGCATTTTTCTCTTGTTAAGTGTATCCAGTCCATGGATCATCCATTACTTGTGGGATATTCTCCTTCCCAACAGGAAGTTGCAAGAGGATCACCCACAGCAGAGCTGCTATATAGCTCCTCCCCTAACTGCCATATCCAGTCATTCTCTTGCAACTCTCAACAAAGATGGAGGTAGTAAGAGGAGAGTGGTGTATTATAGTTAGTTTTTTTCTTCAATCAAAAGTTTATTATTTTTAAATGGTACCGGAGTGTACTATTTTATCTCAGGCAGCATTTAGAAGAAGAATCTGCCTGCGTTTTCTATGATCGTAGCAGAAGTAACTAAGATCCACTGCCGTTCTCACATATGTCTGAGGAGTGAGGTAACTTCAGAGGGGGAATGGTGTGCAGGTTATCCTGCAATAAGGTATGTGCAGTTTAAATTTCTTTCATGTAATTAGCAAGAGTCCATGAGCTAGTGACGTATGGGATATACATTCCTACCAGGAGGGGCAAAGTTTCCCAAACCTTAAAATGCCTATAAATACACCCCTCACCACACCCACAATTCAGTTTTACAAACTTTGCCTCCTATGGAGGTGGTGAAGTAAGTTTGTGCTAGATTCTACGTTGATATGCGCTCCGCAGCAAGTTGGGGCCCGGTTTTCCTCTCAGCGTGCAGTGAATGTCAGAGGGATGTGAGGAGAGTATTGCCTATTTGAATTCAATGATCTCCTTCTACGGGGTCTATTTCATAGGTTCTCTGTTATCGGTCGTAGAGATTCATCTCTTACCTCCATTTTCAGATTGACGATATACTCTTATATATACCATTACCTCTGCTGATTTTCGTTTCAGTACTGGTTAGGCTTTCTACAAACATGTAGATGAGTGTCCTGGGGTAAGTAAGTCTTATTTTCTGTGACACTCTAAAGCTATGGTTGGGCACTTTTTTTATAAAGTTCTAAATATATGTATTCAAACATTTATTTGCCTTGACTCAGGATGTTCAACATTCCTTTTTTTCAGACAGTCAGTTTCATATTTGGGATAATGCATTTGAATCAATCATTTTTTCTTACCTTAAAAAATTTTGACTTTTTCCCTGTGGGCTGTTAGGCTCGCGGGGGCTGAAAATGCTTCATTTTATTGCGTCATTCTTGGCGCGGACTTTTTTGGCGCAAAAAATCTTTTCTGTTTCCGGCGTCATACGTGTCGCCGGAAGTTGCGTCATTTTTTTGACGTTCTTTTGCGCCAAAAATGTCGGCGTTCCGGATGTGGCGTCATTTTTGGCGCCAGAAGTATTTAGGCGCCAAATAATGTGGGCGTCTTATTTGGCGCTAAAAAAATATGGGCGTCGCTTTTGTCTCCACATTATTTAAGTCTCATTATTTATTGCTTCTGGTTGCTAGAAGCTTGTTCACTGGCTTTTTTTTCCCATTCCTGAAACTGTCATTTAAGGAATTTGTTCAATTTTGCTTTTTATGTTGTTTTTTTCTATTACATATTGCAAGATGTTCCACATTGAAACTGAGTCAGAAGATACTTCAGGAAAATCACTGCCCGGTGCTGGAGCTACCAAGCTAAGTGTATCTGCTATAAATTTTTGGTATCTGTTTCTCCAGCTGTTGTTTGTATTGCATGTCATGACAAACTTATTAATGCAGATAAAATTTCCTTTAGTACTGTTACATTACCTGTTGCTGTTCCGTCAACATCTAATTTTCAGAGTGTTCCTGATAAACATAAGAGATTTTATTTTTTAAATCCATTAAGAAGGCTATGTCTGTTATTTCTCCTTCTAGTTTACATAAAAGTCTTTTAAAACTTCTCTTTTTTCAGATGAATTTTTAAATGAACATCATCATTCTGATACTGATAAGTGGTTCTTCTGGTTCAGAGGTTTCTGTCTCAGAGGTTGATGCTGATAAATCTTTGTATTTGTTCAAGATGGAATTTATTCGTTCTTTATTTAAAGAAGTATTAATTGCATTAGAAATAGAGGATTCTGGTCCTCTTGATACTAAATCTAAACGTTTAAATAAGGTTTTTAAATCTCCTGTAGTTATTCCAGAAGTGTTTAATCTCCCTGATGCTATTTCTGAAGTAATTTCCAGGGAATGGAATAATTTGGGTAATTCTTTTACTCCTTCTGAACGTTTAAGCAATTATATCCTGTGCCATCTGACAGATTAGAGTTTTTTGGGACAAAATCCCTAAGGTTATGGGGCTGTCTCTACTCCTGCTAAATGTGCTACTATTCCTACGGCAGATAGTACTTCATTTAAGGATCCTTTAGATAGGAAAATTGAATCCTTTCTAAGAAAAGTTTACTTATGTTCAGGTAATCTTCTTAGACCTGCTATATTTTTATCGGATGTTGCTGCAGCTTCAACTTTTTGGTTAGAAGCTTTAGCGCAACAAGTAACAGATCATAATTTTATAGCATTATTATTATTCTATAACATGCTAATAATTTTATTGGTGATACCATCTTTTGATATCATTAGAGTTGATGTCAGGTATATGTCTCTAGCTATTTTAGCTAGAAAAGCTTTATGGATTAAACTTGGAATGCTGATATGTCTTCTAAGTCAACTTTGCTTTCCCTTTCTTTCCAGGGTAATAAATTATTATCTCAACTGTTTCTGGAAGGAAGGGAACTTTTTTACCAAAGGATAAAAAATCTAAGGTAAATTTAGATCTAATAATCATTTTTCACAACAAGGAACAAAAGCCTGATCCTTCATCCTCAGGAGCGGTATCAGTTTGGAAACTATTTCCAGTTTGGAATATATCCAAGCCTTATAGAAACCTATAGCCAGCTCCTAAGTACCCATGAAGGTGCGGCCCTTATTCCAGCTCAGCTGGTATGGGGCAGATTACGTTTTCTTCAAAGAAATTTGGATCAATTCCGTTCTCAAGCTCTGGTTTCAGAACATTGTTTCAGAAAGGTACAGAATTGGCTTCAAGTTAAGGCCTCCTGCTAAGAGATTTTTTTCTTTCCCGTGTCCCAGTTAACACAGCAAAGGCTCAGCATTTCTGAAATGTGTTTCAGATCTAGAGTTGGCTGGAGTAATTATGCCAGTTCCAGTTCTGGAACAGGGGCTGGGGTTTTATTTTATCTCTTCATTGTACCAAAGAAGGTCAATTCCTTCAGACCAGTTCCGGATCTATCAATATTGAATCGTTATGTAAGGATACCAACATTCAAGATGGTAACTGTAGGACTATCCTGCCTTTTGTTTAGCAAGGGCATTATATGTCTACAATAGATTTACAGGATGCGTATCTGCATATTCCGATTCATCCAGATCACTTTTAGTGTCTGAGATTCTCTTTTTAGACAAGCATTACCAGTTTTGTGGCTCTACCGTTTGGCCTAGCCTCAGTTCCAAGAATTTTTTTCAAAGGTTCTCGGTGCCCTTCTTTCTGTAATCAGAGAACAGGGTTTTGGTATTTCCTTATTTGGACGATATCTTGGTACTTGCTCAGTCTTCTCATTTTCGAAGAATCTCATACGAATCGACTTGTGTTGTTTCTTCAAGTTCATGGTTGGAGGATCAATTTACCAATCAGTTCATTGATTCCTCAGACAGGGGTAACCTTTTTAGGTTTCTAGATAGATTCAGTGTCTATGACTCTGTCCTTGTCAGACAAGAGAAGTTTAACATTGATCAGCTTGTCAAAACCTTCAGTCACAATCATTCCCTTTGGTAGCCTTATGCATGGAAATTTTAGGTCTTAGGACTGCCGCATCAGATGCGATCTCCTTTGCTCGTTTTCACATGCGACCTCTTCAGCTCTGTATGCTGAACCAATGGTGCAGGGATTACTCAAAGATATCTCAATTAATATCTTTAAACCGATTATACGACAATCTCTGACATGGTGGACAGATCACCATCGTTTAGTTCAGGGGGCTTCTTTGTTCTTCCGACCTGGACTATAATCTCAACAGATGCAAGTCTTACAGGTTGGGGAGCTGTGTGGGGGTATCTGACGGCACAAGGGGTTTGGGAATCTCAGGAGGTGAGATTTCCGATCAATATTTTGGAACTCCGTGCAATTTTCAGAGCTCTTCAGTCTTGGCCTCTTCTGAAGAGAGAGTTGTTCATTTGTTTTCAGATAGACAATGTCACAACTGTGGCATACATCAATCAATTTTGGTTTGGGCGGAATCCAGCTCCTGTCTAATCTCTGCGGTTCATATCCCAGGTATGGACAATTGGAAAGCGGATTATCTCAGTCGCCAAACGTTGCACCTGGGCGAATGGTCTCTTCACCCAGAGGTATTTCCTCAGATTGTTCAAATGTGGGAACTCCCAGAAATAGATCTGATGGCTTCTCATCTAAACAAGAAACTTCCCTGGTATCTGTCCGGATCCCGGGATCCTCGGGCGGAGGCAGTGGATGCATTATCTCTTCCTTACAAGTGTCATCCTGCCTATATCTTTCCGCCTCTAGTTCTTCTTCCAAGGGTATTCTCCAATATTCTAAAGGAATGCTCGTTTGTCCTGCTGGTAGCTCCAGCATGACCTCACAGGTTTTGGTATGCGGATCTTGTCCGGATGGCCTCTTGCCAGCTGTGGACTCTTCCGTTAAGACCAGTCTTTCTGTCTCAAGGTTCTTTTTTCCATCAGGATCTCAAAACCTTAATTTTAAGATATGGAGTTTGAACGCTTGATTCTTGGTCAAAGAGGTTTCTCTGACTCTGTGATTGATACTATGTGACAGGCTCGAAAATCTGTATCTAGAGAGATATATTATAGAGTCTGGAAGACTTATATTTCTTAGTGTCTTTCTCATCTTTTTTCTTGGCATTCTTTTTGAATACCGAGAATTTTACAGTTTCTTCAGGGTGGTTTAGATAAAGGTTTGTCCGCAAGTTCCTTGAAAGACAAATCTCTGCTCTTTCTGTTCTTTTTCACAGAAGGATTGCTAATCTTCCTGATATTCATTGTTTTGTACAACCTTTGGTTCGTATAAAACCTGTCATTAAGTCAATTTCTCCTCCTTGGAGTTTGAATTTGGTTCTGGGGGCTCTTCAAGCTCCTCCTTTTGAACCCATGCATTCTTTGATCGTTATATTACTTTCTTGGAAAGTTGTTTTTTTTGGTCATCTCTTCTGCCAGAAGAGTCTCTGAATTATCTACTCTTTTTTGTGAGTCTCCTTTTCTGATTTTGCATCAGGATAAGGCGGTGCTGCGAACTTCTTTTGAATTTTTTACCTAAGGTTGTGAATTCTAACAACATTAGTAGAGAAATTGTGGTTCCTTCATTATGTCCTAATCCTATGAATTCTAAGGAGAAATCATTGCATTCTTTGGATGCTGTTAGAGCTTTGTAATATTATGTTGAAGCTACTAAGTCTTTCCGAAAGACTTCTAGTCTATTTGTCATCTTTTCCGGTTCTAGAAAAGGCCAGAAAGCTTCTGCCATTTCTTTGGCATCTTGGTTGAAATCTTTATTTCATCATGCCTATGTTGAGTCGGGTAACACTCCGCCTCAAAGGATTACAGCTCATTCTACTAGGTCAGTTTCTACTTCCTGGGCGTTTAGGAATGAAGCTTCGGTTGATCAGATTTGCAAAGCAGCAACTTGGTCCTCTTTGCATACTTTTACTAAATTCTACCATTTTGATGTGTTTTCTTCTTCTGAAGCAGTTTTTGGTAGAAAAGTACTTCAGGCAGTGGTTTCAGTTTGAATCTTCTCCTTATGTTTTTTCATTAAAATTTTATTCTGGGTGTGGATTATTTTCAGCAGGAATTGGCTGTCTTTATTTTATCCCTCCCTCTCTAGTGACTCTTGCGTGGAAAGATCCACATCTTGGGTAATCATTATCCCATACGTCACTAGCTCATGGACTCTTGCTAATTACATGAAAGAAAACATAATTTATGTCAGAACTTACCTGATAAATTTATTTCTTTCATATTAGCAAGAGTCCATGAGGCCCGCCCTTTTTTGTGGTGGTTTTGATTTTTTTGTATAAAGCACAATTATTCCAATTACTTATTTTATATGCTTTCGCACTTTTTTCTTATCACCCCACTTCTTGGCTATTCGTTAAACTGAATTGTGGGTGTGGTGAGGGGTGTATTTATAGGCATTTTAAGGTTTGGGAAACTTTGCCCCTCCTGGTAGGAATGTATATCCCATACGTCACTAGCTCATGGACTCTTGCTAATATGAAAGAAATGAATTTATCAGGTAAGTTCTTACATAAATTATGTTTTTTCTAGGGATGGAATTGCTAGAAAATGCTGCTGATACTGGATTAATGTAAGTTAAGCCTAAATACAGTGATTTAATAGCGACTGGTATCAGGCTTATTACCAGAGATACATACTCTTATAAAAGTGCAATATAAAACGTTTTGCTGGCATGTTTAATCGTTTTTATATATGCTTGGTGATAAAACTTATTGGGGCCTAGTTTTTTTCCACATGGCTGGCTTGATTTTTGCCTAGAAACAGTTTCCTGAGGCTTTCCACTGTTGTAATATGAGTGGGAGGGGCCTATTTTAGCGCTTTTCTGCGCAGCTAAAATTACAAACAGAGACATTCAGCTTTCCTCAGCAGTTCCCTGCATGATACAGGACTTCTCTGAAGGGCTCAAAAGGCTTCAAAAGTCGTGTTTGAGG
The DNA here is from genome assembly GCF_027579735.1 of Bombina bombina. Classification (NCBI taxonomy): domain Eukaryota; kingdom Metazoa; phylum Chordata; class Amphibia; order Anura; family Bombinatoridae; genus Bombina; species Bombina bombina. The sequence goes on from NC_069502.1 coordinate 835,359,399, forward strand.
AAGGTAACAGCCACAGTAGAGCTGTGGCAGTTGTTGTGACTGTTTTAAAAAACGTTTTTTTCATTTGTTATTCCGTTTTTGGTATTAAGGGGTTAATCATCCATTTGCAAGTGGGTGCAATGCTCTGCTAACTTGTTACATACACTGTAAAAATTTCGTTAGTGTAACTGCCTTTTTTCACTGTTATTTAAAATTTTGACAAAATTTGTTTTTCTTAAAGGCGCAGTAACGTTTTTTATATTGCTTGTTAACTTGGTTTAAAGTGTTTACCAAGCTTGCCAGTCTCATTGCTAGTCTGTACAAACATGTCTGATACAGAGGAAACTACTTGTTCATTATGTTTAAAAGCCATGGTGGAGCCCCATAGGAGAATGTGTACTAAATGTATTGATTTCACCTTAAACAGTAAAGATCAGTCTTTATCTATAAAAGAATTGTCACCAGAGGGTTCTGTCGAGGGGGAAGTTATGCCGACTAACTCTCCCCACGTGTCGGACCCTTTGCCTCCCGCTCAAGGGACTCCCGCTAATATGGCGCCAAGTACATCAGGGACGCCCATAGCGATTACTTTGCAGGACATGGCTGCGATCATGGATAATACCCTGTCAGCGGTATTAGCCAGATTGCCTGAATTTAGAGGCAAGCGCGATAGCTCTGGGGTTAGACAAAATACAGAGCGCGTAGATGCTGTAAGAGCCATGTCTGATACTGCGTCACAATATGCAGAAGCTGAGGACGGAGAGCTTCAGTCTGTGGGTGGGAAACCTGATTCAGATATTTCTAATTTTATTTTTTAAGCTTGAGAACCTCCGTGTATTGCTTGGGGAGGTGTTAGCTGCTCTGAATGACTGTGACACAATTGCAGTGCCAGAGAAATTGTGTAGACTGGATAAATACTATGCAGTGCCGGTGTGTACTGATGTTTTTCCAATACCTAAAAGGTTTACAGAAATTATTAATAAGGAGTGGGATAGACCCGGTGTGCCATTTTCCCCCCCTCCTATATTTAGAAAAATGTTTCCAATAGACGCCACTACACGGGACTTATGGCAGACGGTCCCTAAGGTGGAGGGAGCAGTTTCTACTTTAGCAAAGCGTACCACTATCCCGGTTGAGGACAGTTGTGCTTTTTCAGATCCAATGGATAAAAAATTAGAGGGTTACCTTAAGAAAATGTTTATTCAACAAGGTTTTATTTTACAGCCCCTTGCATGCATTGCGTCTGTCACTGCTGCGGCGGCGTTCTGGTTTGAGGCCCTGGAAGAGGCCATCCATACAGCTCCATTGACTGAAATCATTGACAAGCTTAGAACACTTAAGCTAGCTAACTCATTTGTTTCTGATGCCTTTGTTCATTTGACTAAACTAACGGCTAAGAATTCTGGATTCGCCATCCAGGCGCGTAGGACGCTATGGCTTAAATCCTGGTCAGCTGACGTGACTTCAAAGTCTAAATTACTCAACATTCCTTTCAAGGGGCAGACCTTATTCGGGCCTGGTTTGAAAGAAATTATTGCTGACATCACTGGAGGTAAGGGTCATACCCTTCCTCAGGACAGGGCCAAATCAAGGGCCAAACAGTCTAATTTTCGTGCCTTTCGAAATTTCAAGGCAGGTGCAGCATCAACTTCCTCTGCTTCAAAACAAGAAGGAACTTTTGCTCAATCCAAGCAGGCCTGGAAACCTAACCAGTCCTGGAACAAGGGCAAGCAGGCCAGAAAGCCTGCTGCTGCCTCCAAGACAGCATGAAGGAACGGCCCCCTATCCGGCAACGGATCTAGTCGGGGGCAGACTTTCTCTCTTCGCCCAGGCGTGGGCAAGAGATGTTCAGGATCCCTGGGCGTTGGAGATCATATCTCAGAGATATCTTCTGGACTTCAAAGCTTCTCCTCCACAAGGGAGATTTCACCTTTCAAGATTATCTGCAAACCAGATAAAGAAAGAGACATTCTTACGCTGCGTACAAGACCTCCTAGTAATGGGAGTGATCCATCCAGTTCCGCAGACGGAACAAGGACAGGGTTTTTATTCAAATCTGTTTGTGGTTCCCAAAAAAGAGGGAACCTTCAGACCAATTTTGGATCTAAAGATCTTAAACAAATTCCTCAGAGTTCCATCTTTCAAGATGGAAACTATTCGGACCATCCTACCCATGATCCAAGAGGGTCAGTACATGACCACAGTGGACTTAAAGGATGCCTACCTTCACATTCCGATTCACAAGAATCATCATCGGTTCCTAAGGTTTGCCTTTCTAGACAGGCATTACCAATTTGTAGCTCTTCCCTTCGGGTTGGCTACAGCCCCGAGAATTTTTACAAAGGTTCTGGGCTCACTTCTGGCGGTTCTAAGACCGCGAGGCATAGCGGTGGCTCCTTATCTAGACGACATCCTGATACAGGCGTCAAGCTTTCAAATTGCCAAGTCTCATACAGAGATAGTTCTGGCATTTCTGAGGTCGCATGGGTGGAAAGTGAACGAGGAAAAGAGTTCTCTATCTCCTCTCACAAGGGTTTCCTTCCTAGGGACTCTTATAGATTCTGTAGAAATGAAAATTTACCTGACGGAGTCCAGGTTATCAAAACTTCTAAATGCTTGCCGTGTTCTTCACTCCATTCCGTGCCCGGCGGTGGCTCAGTGCATGGAAGTAATCGGCTTAATGGTAGCGGCGATGGACATAGTACCATTTGCGCGCCTGCATCTCAGACCGCTGCAATTATGCATGCTCAGTCAGTGGAATGGGGATTACACAAATTTGTCCCCTCTACTAAATCTGGATCAGGAAACCAGAGATTCTCTTCTCTGGTGGTTATCTCGGGTCCACCTGTCCAAGGGTATGACCTTTCGCAGGCCAGATTGGACGATTGTAACAACAGATGCCAGCCTTCTAGGTTGGGGTGCAGTCTGGAACTCCCTGAAGGCTCAGGGATCATGGACTCAGGAGGAGAAACTCCTCCCAATAAATATTCTGGAGTTAAGAGCAATATTCAATGCTCTTCTAGCTTGGCCTCAGTTAGCAACCCTGAGGTTCATCAAATTTCAGTCGGACAACATCACGACTGTGGCTTACATCAACCATCAAGGGGGAACCAGGAGTTCCTTAGCGATGTCAGAAGTCTCCAAGATAATTTGCTGGGCAGAGACTCACTCTTGCCACCTATCAGCGATCCATATCCCGGACGTAGAGAACTGGGAGGCGGATTTTCTAAGTCGTCAGACTTTTCATCCAGGGGGGGTGGGAGCTCCATCCGGAGGTGTTTGCTCAATTGGTCCATCGTTGGGGCAAACCAGAACTGGATCTCATGGTGCCTCGCCAGAACGCCAAGCTTCCTTGTTACGGATCCAGGTCCAGGGACCCAGAAGCGACGCTGATAGATGCTCTAGCAGCTCCTTGGTTCTTCAACCTGGCTTATGTGTTTCCACCGTTTCCTCTGCTCCCTCGACTGATTGCCAAAATCAGACAGGAGAGAGCATCGGTGATTCTGATAGTGCCTGCGTGAAAGCATGACCTGGTGGACATGTCATCCTTTCCACCATGGACTCTGCCTCTGAGACAAGACCTTCTAATACAAGGTCCGAATCTAATTTCTCTGAGACTGACTGCATGGAGATTGAACGCTTGATCCTATCAAAGCGTGGCTTCTCCGAGTCAGTTATTGATACCTTGATACAGGCACGAAAGCCTGTCACCAGGAAAATCTACCACAAGATATGGCGTAAATATCTTCATTGGTGTGAATCCAAGAATTACTCATGGAGTAAAGTTAGGATTCCTAGGATATTGTCCTTTCTCCAAGAGGGTTTGGACAAAGGATTATCAGCTAGTTCTTTAAAGGGACAGATTTCTGCTCTGTCTATTCTTTTACACAAACGTCTGGCAGAAGTTCCAGACGTTCAGGCATTTTGTCAGGCTTTAGTTAGAATTAAGCCTGTGTTTAAACCTGTTGCTCCTCCATGGAGCTTAAACTTGGTTCTTAATGTTCTTCAAGGGGTTCCGTTTGAACCCCTTCATTCTATTGATATCAATCTTTTATCATGGAAAGTTCTGTTTCTGATGGCTATTTCCTCAGCTCGAAGAGTCTCTGAGTTATCTGCCTTACAATGTGACTCTCCTTATCTGATCTTTTATTCAGATAAAGTAGTTCTGCGTACAAAACCTGGGTTTTTACCTAACAAGAATATCAATCAAGAGATTGTTGTTCCATCCTTGTGTCCTAATCCTTCTTCAAAGAAGGAATGTCTTTTGCATAATCTAGACGTAGTTCGTGCCTTGAAGTTTTACTTACAAGCTACTAAAGATTTTCGTCAAACATCTAACCTGTTTGTTGTTTACTCTGGACAGAGGAGATGTCAAAAGGCCTCGGCAACCTCTTTTTTTGGCTTCGGAGCATAATCCGTTTAGCCTATGAGACTGCTGGACAGCAGCCCCCTGAAAGGATTACAGCTCATTCTACTAGAGCTGTGGCTTCCACCTGGGCCTTTAAAAATGAGGCTTCTGTTGAACAGATTTGCAAGGCTGCGACTTGGTCTTCGCTTCACACCTTTTCAAAATTTTACAAATTTGATACTTTTGCTTCTTCGGAGGCTGTTTTTGGGAGAAAGGTTCTACAGGCAGTGGTTCCTTCCATTTAAGTTCCTGCCTTGTCCCTCCCATCATCCGTGTACTTTAGCTTTGGTATTGGTATCCCACAAGTAATGGATGATCCGTGGACTGGATACACTTAACAAGAGAAAACATAATTTATGCTTACCTGATACATTTATTTCTCTTGTAGTGTTTCCAGTCCACGGCCCGCCCTGTCCTTTTAAGGCAGGTCTAAATTTTAATTAAACTACAGTCACCACTGCACCCTATAGTTTCTCCTTTCTCGGCTTGTTTCGGTCGAATGACTGGATATGGCAGTTAGGGGGGAGCTATATAGCAGCTCTGCTGTGGGTGATCCTCTTGCAACTTCCTGTTGGGAAGGAGAATATCCCACAAGTAATGGATGATCCGTGGACTGGATACACTACAAGAGAAATAAATTTATCAGTAAGCATAAATTATGTTTTTTTAAATAAAAAACAACTGCACTAGGCAGTTTTTGGGGTCTAAAGTTGGTGGGAGTGGGGTGTTAGAACAAAAACGGCACAGAAAAGTGCCTTTACATTGCAGTCTATGGGAACTGTGTGTTACCAGTAAATATATATGTATACGCTTATATACATTTATATATATATTTATGTGCTCGCGTTTGCATTGCGCTATACTCATAATACCAGCGCACATTAGCGTACGCTAATATTACTCAGTGGAGCGTTAATATTGCTTGCATACAAGCGATATTTAGCGCTCCACTCGTAATCTAGCTTAAACTGTTTTATGGTAAAGTTATAAAAAAAATTGATAATGTGTGCATGGGCAGTGTGCAGTTTCATAATAGCATATATTCACATTTCTCTTGTAAGGCTTATCCAGTCCACGGATCATCCATTACTTGTGGGATATTCTCATTCCCAATAGGAAGTTGCAAGAGGATCACCCACAGCAGAGCTGTCTATATAGCTCCTCCCCTAACTGCCACCTCCAGTCATTCTCTTGCAACTCTCGACAAGCATGGAAGCAGTAAGAGAGATGTGGTGAAATGTAGTTTTTTTTTCTTCAATTCAAAAGTTTGTTATTTTTAAATGGTACCGGAGTTGTACTATTTTGGTCCCAGGCAGAAAATAGAAGAAGAATCTAACAAGAAAGAAAAAGTATACACTTCTAGCACTCCTAGGTCTAGAGGTGAATAGAATCTGAATCAATATCACTAATTATTCCCTAAGGAATAAATGAAAGGGGGGGGGAACAAAATAGATAGAATTATTAAAATATAACTTTTATTGGGTTAAATTAAAATAGGAATAACACTTAAAAACACACTTGGTTACCGACTGTGTATATGTCCAACAAACTACTATTGGGAATATTAATTTTAGCCAACACTTTGTATCACCTATATGTGGTAGATCTCAGCGTCATAAGTAGACTCCAGTGGTGTGATATTGAATATGTAATATCTTAACTTATCTTATTCAAGTAAAAACCACCTTCTGATGGAATGGGGGTGAACCTCTCAATGTGAAAGGTGATACCTAGTACTAATGCGACTTATTAGTTAAATTAGGATTAGCAATTACTCAATAGAAATGTGATGTGCTGTGGAGTACAAATCAATTGATTTGTACTCCACAGCACATCACATTTCTATTGAGTAATTGCTAATCCTAATTTAACTAATAAGTCGCATTAGTACTAGGTATCACCTTTCACATTGAGAGGTTCACCACCATTCCATCAGAAGGTGGTTTTTATCCCGCTCAAGGGACTCACGCTCAAGAGGCACCAAGTACATCTAGCGCGCCCATGACGTTTACTTTACAAGACATGGCGGCAGTCATGGATAATACACTGTCAGCGGTATTATCCAGACTACCTGGGTTACGAGGAAAGCGAGACAGCTCTGGAGTTAGAAGAAATACAGAGCATACTGACGCTTTAGTAGTTATGTCTGATACCCCCTCACAATATGCAGAAGCTGAGGAAGGAGAGCTTCTTTCTGTGGGTGATTGTTCTGACTCAGGGAAGAGGATTCAACCTGATTCCGATATGTCAACATTTAAATTTAAGCTTGAACACCTCCGCGTGTTGCTCAGGGAGGTTTTAGCTGCTCTGAATGACTGTGATACAATTGCAGTGCCAGAGAAATTGTGCAGATTGGATAAATACTATGCAGTGCCTGTTTACACTGATGTTTTTCCAATACCTAAAAGGTTTACAGAAATTATTACTAAGGAATGGGATAGACCAGGTGTGCCGTTCTCTCCCCCTCCTATTTTTAAGAAAATGTTTCCAATAGATGCCGCCACACGGGACTTATGGCAAACGGTCCCTAAGGTGGAGGGAGCAGTTTCTACCCTAGCTAAGCGTACTACTATCCCTGTCGAGGACAGTTGTGCTTTCTTAGATCCAATGGATAAAAAGTTAGAGGGTTACCTTAAGAAAATGTTTATTCAACAAGGTTTTATTCTACAGCCTCTTGCATGCATTGCCCCAGTCACTGCTGCTGCGGCCTTCTGGTTTGAGTCTCTGGAAGAGGCTTTACAGGTAGAGACTCCATTGGATGATATACTTGACAAGCTTAGAGCACTTAAGTTAGCCAATTCTTTTGTTTCTGATGCCATTGTTCATTTGACTAAACTAACGGCTAAGAATTCTGGTTTTGCTATTCAGGCGCGTAGGGCGCTATGGCTTAAATCATGGTCAGCTGACGTTACTTCAAAGTCAAAGTCTAAGCTGCTTAATATTCCCTTCAAGGGGCAGATCCTATTCGGGCCTGGTTTGAAGGAGATCATTTCTGATATCACGGGAGGAAAAGGTCATGCCCTTCCTCAGGATAGGTCCAAATCAAGGGCCAAACAGACTAATTTTCGTGCCTTTCAAAACTTCAAGGCGAGTGCGGCATCAACTTCCTCTAATACAAAACAAGAGGGAACTTTTGCCCAGTCCAAGTCGGTCTGGAGACCTAACCAGACTTGGAACAAAGGTAAGCAGGCCAAAAGGCCTGCTGCTGCCTCTAAGACAGCATGAAGGATTGGCCCCCGATCCGGTAACGGATCTAGTAGGGGGCAGACTTTCGCTCTCCGCCCAGGCTTGGGCAAGAGATGTCCAGGATCCCTGGGCGTTGGAAATTGTATCCCAGTGATATCTTCTGGACTTCAGAGCTTCTCCTCCAAAAGGGAGATTTCACCTTTCACAATTATCTGCAAACCAGATAAAGAGAGAGGCATTTTTACACTGTGTTCAAGACCTCCTAGTTATGGGAGTGATCCACCCAGTTCCAAAGGAGGAACAGGGACAAGGATTCTATTAAAATCTGTTTGTGTTTCCCAAAAAAGAGAGAACCTTCAGACCAATCTTAGATCTCAAGATCCTAAACAAATTTCTCAGGGTCCCATCATTCAAGATGGAGACTATTCGAACCATCCTACCTATGATCCAGGAGGGTCAATACAGTGGATTTAAAGAATGCTTATCTTCACATTCCGATACACAAAGATCATCAAAGATTCTCAGGTTTGCCTTCCTAGACAGGCATTACCAGTTTGTAGCTCTTCCCTTTGGGTTAGCTACAGCCCCAAGAATCTTTACGAAGGCCGCGGGGCATAGCAGTGGCCCCTTATTTAGACGACATTCTGATACAGGCGTCAAATTTCCAAATTGCCAAGTCTCATACGGACATGGTTCTGGCATTTCTGAGGTCGCATGGGTGGAAAGTGAACGAAGAAAAGAGTTCTCTATCCCCTCTCACAAGAGTTTCCTTTCTGTAGAAATGAGGATTTACCTGACAGAGACCAGGTTATCAAAACTTCTAAATTCCTGCCGTGTTCTTTATTCCATTTCTCGCCCTTCGGTGGCTCAGTGTATGGAAGTAATCGGCTTAATGGTAGCGGCAATGGACATAGTGCCGTTTGCCCGTCTGCATCTCAGACCGCTGCAACTCTGCATGCTCAGTCAGTGGAATGGGGATTACACAGATTTGTCCCCTCTACTAAATCTGGATAAAGAGACCAGGGATTCTCTTCTCTGGGGGCTATCTCGGGTCCATCTGTCCAAAGGTATGACCTTTCGCAGGCCAGTTTGGACAATTGTAATGACAGATGCAAGCCTTCTAGGCTGGGGGGCAGTCTGGAACTCCCTGAAGACTCAGGGATCGTGGACTCAGGAGGAGACACTCCTTCCGATAAACATTCTGGAACTAAGAGCTATATTCAATGCTCTTCAGGCTTGGCCTCAGCTAGAGACAATGAGGTTCATCAGATTTCAGTCGGACAACATCACGACTGTGGCTTACATCAACCATCAAGGGGGAACAAGGAGTTCCCTTGCGATGTTGGAAGTTTCAAAGATAATTTGTTGGGCAGAGATTCACTCTTGCCACCTATCAGCTATCCATATCCCAGGAGTAGAAAACTGGGAGGCAGATTTTCTAAGTCGTCAGACTTTCCATCCGGGGGAGTGGGAACTCCATCCGGAGGTGTTTGCACAATTGATTCATCGTTGGGGCAAACCAGAACTGGATCTCATGGCGTCTCGCCAGAACGCCAAACTTCCTTGTTACGGATCCAGGTCCAGGGTTCCCAAGGCGACGCTGATAGATGCTCTAGCAGCGCCTTGGTCCTTCAACCTGGCTTATGTGTTTCCACCGTTTCCTCTGCTCCCTCGTCTGATTGCTAAAATCAAGCAGGAGAGAGCATCGGTGATCTTGATAGCGCCTGCGTGGCCACGCAGGACTTGGTATGCAGATCTAGTGGACATGTCATCCTTTCCACCATGGACTCTGCCTCTGAGACAGGACCTTCTACTTCAGGGTCCTTTCAACCATCCAAATCTAATTTCTCTGAGACTGACTGCCTGGAGATTGAACGCTTGATTTTATCAAAGCGTGGCTTCTCCGAGTCAGTCATTGATACCTTAATTCAGGCACGAAAGCCTGTCACCAGGAAAATCTATCATAAGATATGGCGTAAATATCTTTATTGGTGTGAATCCAAGGGTTACTCATGGAGTAAAGTCAGGATTCCCAGGATATTATCTTTTCTCCAAGAAGGATTGGAAAAAGGATTGTCAGCTAGTTCCTTACAGGGACAGATTTCTGCTCTGTCTATTCTTTTGCACAAGCGTCAGGCTTTAGTTAGAATCAAGCCTGTGTTTAAACCTGTTGCTCCGCCATGGAGTTTAAATTTGGTTCTTAAAGTTCTTCAAGGGGTTCCGTTTGAACCTCTTCATTCCATAGATATCAAGCTTTTATCTTGGAAAGTTCTATTTTTGGTAGCTATTTCCTCGGCTCGTAGAGTTTCCGAGTTATCTGCCTTACAATGTGATTCCCCTTATCTGATCTTCCATGCAGATAAGGTAGTTTTGCGTACCAAACCTGGGTTTTTACCTAAGGTGGTATTTAATAAGAATATCAATCAGGAGATTGTTGTTCCGTCATTGTGCCCTAATCCTTCTTCAAAGAAGGAACGTCTATTACACAATCTTGACGTGGTTCGTGCTTTAAAGAATTATTTACAAGCTACTAAAGATTTTCGTCAAACATCTGCTTTGTTTGTTGTCTACTCTGGACAGAGGAAAGGCCAAAAGGCCTCGGCAACTTCTCTTTCACTTTGGCTAAGAAGTATAATACGCTTAGCTTATGGGACTGCTGGCCAGCAGCCTCCTGAAAGGATTACAGCTCATTCTACTAGAGCTGTGGCTTCCACTTGGGCCTTTAAAAATGAGGCTTCTGTTGAACAGATTTGCAAGGCGGCGACTTGGTCTTCGCTTCATACTTTTTCAAAATTCTATAAATTCGATACTTTTGCTTCTTCGGAGGCTATTTTTGGGAGAAAGGTTTTACAGGCAGTGGTACCTTCCACTTTAGCTTTGGTATTGGTATCCCACAAGTAATGGATGATCCGTGGACTGGATACACCTTACAAGAGAAAACATAATTTATGCTTACCTGATAAATTTATTTCTCTTTTGGTGCATCCAGTCCACGGCCCGCCCTGTCATTTTAAGGCAGGTATTTTTTAACTTTAAACTACAGTCACCACTGCACCCTATAGTTTCTCCTTTCTCTTGCTTGTCTTCGGTCGAATGACTGGAGGTGGCAGTTAGGAGAAGAGCTATATAGACAGCTCTGCTGTGGGTGATCCTCTTGCAAATTCCTGTTGGGAATGAGAATATCCCACAAGTAATGGATGATCCGTGGACTGGATACACCACAAGAGAAATACATTTATCAGGTAAGCATAAATTATGTTTTCTTAAGTGAGCATTTTGTATGTGAGTCCCTGTATTATCTCCTGCTTTCTGGTGCTTTTCTCCTCTGTGTAACTCTTTGTGTAAGTGAATTGGGCATATGACTATAGGCTGTTAATCAATTCCTGTATTTATTGTGATGTTATTTCCAATGTCTTTGTCAGTTGCCATATGATGTCCAATCCTTGTCAATACTTACTATTTTTATTACATTTACAGTTCAATCTCCTGGCCAGAATCAAATTTTCCAATTGGTCTTTTTGACTCTCTCTGATCATGTAATCAACTAATTTAGTGGATCCAGCTGACTGCGCTGTCTATAAATATAACACTAACTTGGGGTGTGAATTGCATGGGGTGTGTGCAGTTTCATGATAGCTTATGTTCACATTTCTGACATGAGCAGTTTGTGAGGCAATTAAAGGGACACTCGGGTCAAATTAAATTTTCATGATTCAGATACAGCATGTAATTTTAAACAAATTTCCAATTTACTTCCATTAAAAAAATATGTGCACAGTCTTTTATATTTACACTTTTTGTGTCACCAGCTCCTACTGAGCATGTGCAAGAATTCATAGACTATACATATATGCATTGCTGATTGCTATCACATGGTACAGGGGGGAGTGGAAATAGACATAACTGAAATTTGTTATAAAAAAAATCTACTACTCATTTGAAATTCAGAGTAAATGCTATTGAATTGTATTGTTATATTGCATTTGTTGATTATGCAAATCTGCTGTGTTTACTGGTCCTTTAAGCAAAGCATTATACAGGAATTGAACAAAGATAGAACAAGGGACAAGACCCTAGGCAAATACTCCTGTAATATTGTGTTTTCTTTTTAATGACATGGTGAGTCCACGGATCATCCTCAATTACTGTTGGGAATATCACTCCTGGCCAACAGGAGGAGGCAAAGAGCACCACAGCAAAGCTGTTAAGTATCACTTCCCTTCGCACAACCCCCCGTCATTCTCTTTGCCTCTAGTGCAAGGAAGAGGTAAAGTAATTAGGTGTCCTGATAATGATTCTTCTATCAAGATTTTTTTATTTTGAAGTCTGGGCAAGATTGCTCTGGCCTTCCATCACAATTGGGTCTAGCTGTACTCCACGTTAGTCTCTTCAGTAGGGCAGTGGTGGCTTTAAAGCAGTTAGGAACTTGTAAAGTAGGCTTTGCTATGTTTTTCTAACATGTTGCCGCCCTGGTATAGAAAGCCTGAGTAAGTTTACTCTATCTTTCTTTATTTCACAGGTCTCTGTGAGGAGCAGCATCCTCTCAAGCCAGGTGAGCTGTCCTCCTGCCGGCCGGCTGGATGCAGGTCAGTGCTTGGTCTTCTATGTTTGGGGAACATGCACTTTTTAAAAGGTTTTCTTCTGCATTATTCTGGGACATATATATATCCTGAGGCAGGATATCATAGGCAGGAAGCAGGCACTTATTGTGACTTGGGAGGCGAGGGGTTAATACTTTTTGGAAGTATCCCTGACTTATTATTGTTTTTATATTTGAGCTCATCATTATTTTTATGTGACTATGCTTAGATAGAACTAATTCAGCACAGAGCGCTTTTCAATGTCTGAACAGACTTTTAGTTTATACAACAGAGTCCTAGAGGTTCTGACGTTTTGTTATGCTTTTTTATTAACAGCTTTCTTAAGATAGGCACATATATGTTTTTTATTATCTAAGGGTACTGACATAGAGTATAGGGAAGAAGTGCTTAGGTTCCCTTTTTAGCGAGTGTTGCTGACAGTGTGAGACGCGCAGTTAATTTTAGATGCGTGCTTTCTGTGGGCTATGATTGTTCCCGCCCTCTTTTTCCCTCAATATGGCAGATAAGCGCCATTTGCTTCAGTACGGAGTGATGTTCTGAACAGGGACACAACCTCTTTTTGTTTTCTCTGTTGCAACGGTACTATGTGCCGTAGTAGTGTGTATGTGTTATACTACGGAGCTGAAAGTAGCTTCTGTCTGCTGAGTGACACAATACTAATATAATTGGGACAGTCAGAAGGCATTATAGATTTTGCAGATGTCGTTCAATCTCTAATATTTTAAGCCTTGCTTAGTGCTCTCTCATGTAGTTTTGGCTCCTTATGTTAAGGGTAATATTCTTTTAATATAGGTTTGTTTTCATTCACACCTATCTTGGGGGCATTTTTTCCATGCATTAATATACGGCTAGATTTAGAGTTTTGTCGGTAACGACCCGCGTAGCTAACGCCGGCTTTTTTCTGGCCGCACCTTTAAAATAACTCTGGTATTGAGAGTCCATATAATGGCTGCGTTAGGCTCCAAAAAAGGAGCGTAGAGCATTTTTAACGCCACTCCAACTCTCGATACCAGAGTTGCTTACGGACGCGGCCAGCCTCAAAAACGTGCTTGTGCACGATTCCCCCATAGAAAACAATGGGGCTGTTTGAGCTGAAAAAAACCTAACACCTGCAAAAAAGCCGCGTTCAGCTCCTAACGCAGCCCCATTGTTTGCTATGGGGAAACACTTCCTACGTCTGCACCTAACACCCTAACATGTACCCCGAGTCTAAACACCCCTAACCTTACACTTATTAACCCCTAATCTGCCGCCCCCGCTATCGCTGACCCCTGCATATTATTTTTAACCCCTAATCTGCCGCTCCGTAAACCGCCGCTACTTACATTATCCTTATGTACCCCTAATCTGCTGCCCCTAACACCGCCGACCCCTATATTATATTTATTAACCCCTAATCTGCCCCCCACAACGTCGCCTCCACCTGCCTACACTTATTAACCCCTAATCTGCCGACCGGACCGCACCGCTACTATAATAAAGTTATTAACCCCTAATCCGCCTCACTAACCCTATAATAAATAGTATTAACCCCTAATCTGCCCTCCCTAACATCGCCGACACCTAACTTCAAACATTAACCCCTAATCTGCCGACCGGAGCTCACCGCTATTCTAATAAATGTATTAGCCCCTAAAGCTAAGTCTAACCCTAACACTAACACCCCCCTAAATTAAATATAATTTTAATCTAACGAAATTAATTAACTCTTATTAAATAAATTATTCCTATTTAAAGCTAAATACTTACCTGTAAAATAAATCCTAATATAGCTACAATATAAATTATAATTACATTGTAGCTATTTTAGGATTAATATTTATTTTACAGGCAACTTTGTAATTATTTTAACCATGTACAATAGCTATTAAATAGTTAAGAACTATTTAATAGCTACCTAGTTAAAATAATTACAAAATTACCTGTAAAATAAATCCTAACCTAAGTTACAATTAAACCTAACACTATACTATCATTAAATTAATTAAATAAAATACCTACAATTACCTACAATTAAACCTAACACTACACTATCAATAAATTAATTAAATACAATATGTACAAATAACTACAATGAAATAAACTAACTAAAGTACAAAAAATAAAAAAGAACTAAGTTACAAAAAATAAAAAAATATTTACAAACATAAGAAAAATATTACAACAATTTTAAACTAATTACACCTACTCTAAGCCCCCTAATAAAATAACAAAGACCCCCAAAATAAAAAATGCCCTACCCTATTCTAAATTACTAAAGTTCAAAGCTCTTTTACCTTACCAGCCCTGAACAGGGCCCTTTGCGGGGCATGCCCCAAGAAGTTCAGCTCTTCAGGATGGAGCCGGTCCTCATCGGATGAAGATAGAAGATGCCAGATCTACTCTTCTTCCCGGATAGGATGAAGACTTTGGAGCCTCTTCTGGACCTCTTCAGCCACCGGATGATGGATCGCCAGCCCCCGCTTGGGTTGGATGAAGATTTTGGAGCCAGGACGGATCGGTGATACCTGGTGAGGTGAAGACAAGGTAGGATGATCTTCAGGGGCTTAATGTTAGGTTTATTTAAGGGGGGTTTGGGTTAGATTAGGGGTATGTGGGTGGTGGGTTGTAATGTTGGGGGGGGGTATTGTATGTTTTTTTTTACAGGAAAAAGAGCTGAACTTCTTGGGGCATGCCCCGCAAAGGGCCCTGTTCAGGGCTGGTAAGGTAAAAGAGCTTTGAACTTTAGTAATTTAGAATAGGGTAGGGCATTTTTTATTTTGGGGGTCTTTGTTATTTTATTAGGGGGCTTAGAGTACGTGTAATTAGTTTAAAATTGTTGTAATATTTTTCTTATGTTTGTAAATATTTTTTTATTTTTTGTAACTTAGTTCTTTTTTATTTTTTGTACTTTAGTTAGTTTATTTCATTGTAGTTATTTGTACATATTGTATTTAATTAATTTATTGATAGTGTAGTGTTAGGTTTAATTGTAGGTAATTGTAGGTATTTTATTTAATTAATTTAATGATAGTATAGTGTTAGGTTTAATTGTAACTTAGGTTAGGATTTATTTTACAGGTAATTTTGTAATTATTTTAACTAGGTAGCTATTAAATCGTTCTTAACTATTTAATAGCTATTGTACATGGTTAAAATAATTACAAAGTTGCCTGTAAAATAAATATTAATCCTAAAATAGCTACAATGTAATTATAATTTATATTGTAGCTATATTAGGATTTATTTTACAGGTAAGTATTTAGCTTTAAATAGGAATAATTTATTTAATAAGAGTTAATTAATTTCGTTAGATTAAAATTATATTTAACTTAGGGGGGTGTTAGTGTTAGGGTTAGACTTAGATTTAGGGGTTAATACATTTATTAGAATAGCGGTGAGCTCCGGTCGGCAGATTAGGGGTTAATGTTTGAAGTTAGGTGTCGGCAATGTTAGGGAGGGCAGATTAGGGGTTAATACTATTTATTATAGGGTTAGTGAGTCGGATTAGGGGTTAATAACTTTATTATAATAGCGGTGCGGTCCGGTCGGCAGATTATGGGTTAATAAGTGTAGGCAGGTGGAGGCGACGTTGTGGGGGGCAGATTAGGGGTTAATAAATATAATATAGGGGTCGGCGGTGTTAGGGGCAGCAGATTAGGGGTACATAGCTATAATGTAGGTGGCGGCGCTTTGCGGTCGGCAGATTAGGGGTTAATTATTATAGGTAGCTGGCGGCGACGTTGTGGGGGGCAGATTAGGGGTTAATAAATATAATACAGGGGTTGGCGGTGTTAGGGGCAGCAGATTAGGGGTACATAGCTATAATGTAGGTGGCGGCGCTTTGCGGTCGGCAGATTAGGGGTTAATTATTGTAGGTAGCTGGCGGCGACGTTGTGGGGGGCAGATTAGGGGTTAATAAATATAATACAGGGGTCGGCGGTGTTAGGGGCAGCAGATTAGGGGTACATAAGTATAACGTAGGTGGCGGTCGGCAGATTAGGGGTTAAAAAAATGTAATCGAGTGGCGGCGATGTTGGGGGGCCTCGGTTTAGGGGTACATAGGTAGTTTATGGGTGTTAGTGTACTTTAGAGTACAGTAGTTAAGAGCTTTATGAACCGGCGTTAGCCCAAAAAGCTCTTAACTACTGACTTTTTTCTGCGGGTGGAGTTTTGTCGTTAGATTTCTAACGCTCACTTCAGACACGACTCTAAATACCGGAGTTAGAAAGATCCCATTGAAAAGATAGGATACGCAATTGACGTAAGGGGATCTGCGGTATGGAAAAGTCGCGGCTGAAAAGTGAGCGTTAGACCCTTTTTTGAGTGACTCCAAATACCGGAGGTAGCCTAAAACCAGCGTTAGGAGCCTCTAACGCTGGTTTTCACAGCTACCGCCAAACTCCAAATCTAGGCCATAGTTTTTTTTCTGATGTGTCTCATACTCTCTCCTTGGTTATATAAATATAATAAATATCAGGATGTGGGGGCCTCAGGATTATTATAGACTATTATGCCCTGCAGAATTTTTTTGCTTGTCATAATTGTTCTGCATGCCTATTAGGTGAACTCATGTCTATTAGTAGGATACTGTTTTTGACTGTACAACAGTTTTTTTCTCCTTTATGTCCCAAGCCTTAATTGAGTCACATGAAGTGCCCTGCGGTTCCTCTCAATCTCCAAGAGGAGTATTTTGCATACAGAATTGAGCCCAGATATTCTCTACGGTATTTGCGGCTTCGTCTGTTTTCCTTTTCTCAGGGAAAGTGCAAAGGAACATTTATAATTCAGAATTTGAAGGTTTCTGTTTCACATTTGGCTACACAGATATCCATCTCCTAGACGAGGAGATTTCGGTAGTTTCTGAGGGTGAAATCTCAGACTTGAACGGTATAATCCCTTCATCTCAGGTGGAAGTTGTATACTTCAGATTTAAGCCTGAACACCTTTGTGATGTTAAAGGTTTTGTGACATTATCTGCTTTTCCTTTCTTAAAGGGAAATCACTAGAGGAAATTTAAATTTACCAGAGAGTAAGGTTTCTGCTCCGCTTGCTACTATCTTTATAGTCTGCCAAGAAGGATAGTCGGTAGTATCTGAGGGTTAAATCTCCGTTCGCACAGCATAATTCCTTCATCTGGTGCTGAAGTAGTCCTTTTGAGTTTCAAGTTTGAACTTATTTTTCTTTAGGAAGGGCTGGCTACTTGAAAGCAGTTAGGAACTTGTAAAGTGGGCTTTGCTGCATTTTCCTTACATGTTGCTGCCCTGGTATAGAAAGTCTGAGTAAGTTTACTCTGTCTTTTTACACAGGTCTCTGTGAGGAGTGGCATCCTCTCATACTTTGTGAGACTTCCGACTGCCGGATGGCTAGAATGCAGGTAAGTGCCTTTTTGTTCTTCTAGGGCTAGAAGGCTGGCACTAAAGGGGTTAACACCCTCTGCCTTTTAATGGGGCAAAATCCTTTATGGAATGTGTTGGAGACTTAGGGGTTAACCTCCTTCTTAGAAAGAAGGGGTTAACTGTCTTTGGGGTTCAGATCGAATAGGAGCATTTTTATTATGTTCCTGTACAGAATGTAAATTATGTGGCACTAGCGTTATCATGTAAGCTAAGCGGCCCAGTTTAGTACATGAGTGTCTAGGAAGCTTCAAATTTTACGTTCCTCCAAACCCTAGCTTCTGATTTTGTCCTTTTTAAGTATGGGACCTTGTTTGGACTTGGTCTGGCAGATTTATTGTCTGACTTTTTGGTAAAAAAAAAAAAATCTACCTCTCAACTAGAGAATGAGTCAAAAGGACAGTTTTTCCTGTTTCTTCTCTTATGCTGTGCCAGTCAGATCTTCTAGAGTCCAATTTAAAGTTTCCCTCTCTAAGACAGATTTCTCTTTCGAGAGCATCTGCAATCCAGATATGGTGAAAGACATTCTTTGAACTGGGTTCGGAAATTCCTCTCTGGGAGTGATAGTTACAGTTCTAGTCTAGGAAAGGGACCCAGGTATTTTCCTCAAGTTTCTCAGTTTTTGACCTTTAAAATAGTAGCCTTTCTCTTTGGTTCGAATTTAAGCCTGGAGGAGGAGGTTATTTTATCATTCTCAGTCGTGTCATCTAAGAAGAGGGTGCCCTTCTGGACTATTTATGAATCAGGTGTCATCCATCTTCGAGCAGTAGCTCTTTCAGGAGGTCTGGTCCAATCTCCTTTCTCATGGATGGCAGATGAATTCGGAGTTTTCCTTTACAAGGTGGAATTGTTAGCTTAATAGGATCTTCTCCTAGATAGAGAATCTAACAAAGGTCAGATATCTAGGATTTATTCCTTTTCCTTATTTACATGCCCAGCTATCAACGAATAGCTTAGCCATTTTACATCCTAAAGGTTGGGATCTTCCTGAAGTTGATTTTTTCTCACTTCAGTGACTCAATGTATGGAATCGGTATGAGGGTTACAATGGTCATCAATTTGCTATTTTCCATGGAATGGTGAGGTTGAATAGAGATTCTCTTCCATATTGGTTTCTCAGAAATATCTGTCTCAGGGCGCATGTTTCTAGAGACATTCCTGGGTGATGTGACCATGAACGCCAACGATCTGGACTGGATGTCTGGGTCTTGTTTTAACGCAGAAGTGTCTGCTCTCCTCCTTATCATATTGGAGTTGAGAGCATTTTACAATGCTCTTATAGCTTGGCCTCAGTTGTCCCTAGCTTGATTCCAGTCGGACAATACCTCCTTAATGGATTACATCAATCACCAGGGAGAAATTTGGAGTTCCTTAGCCATGTTGGAGGTGACTTGGATTGTTCAGTAGGCGAAAGCTCTCATTTGTTGTCTTCTTTTTGTCATCCACTTTCATGGAGTGGACAACTGGGTAGCATCCTGGGGAGTAGAAAAACTTCCAGAGGTATCCTCCAACTTAGCCTTCAAATGGGGGTGTCGGAGTTAGATCTGATGGCGTCTCAGAAAATTGCCAAGTGGCAGACGTATAGTTGTTAGAGATCCTCAGGTCACTTTGATAGATGCTCGGACGGTTCCTCAGAGTTCAGGCTGACATACCTGTTTCCTCCGGTTGCCCTCCTTCCACGAGTTATTGCTCGTATCACACAGGAGAGAGCGTCGGTAATTTTTATTGTCCCTGCGCGACCTTTGCAGGACCTGGTATGCAGACCTAGAGGAGATGTCATTTCTTCCTCCTTGGAGACGGCCTCTGAGTAGGGTCCTTCTGATCAGGGTCCTTTATCTCTTCCAAATTTAGTTTCTCTATTTGGGGATGGTACGCTTAGTGCTCTATAAGCGTGTTTTTTTCTGAGTCGGTCATTAAGACCATGATTCAGGCTTACTAGCCTGTTACTGAAGATTTACCATAACCTATGGCGTAAATATCTTTAAAGGTGTGAATCCAGGACTACTTTTGAAGTAGGATCAGGATTCTTAGAATTTGTCTTTTCTACTGGAAAGGGTCAGATTTCTACATTTCATTTGTTGCTGCATAAGCCTCTGGCGGACATGCCAGATGTGCAATCTTTTTGTCAGGCCTTAGCAGGCCTGTGCTTTTAAATCTGTTGCTCCTCCTGGGAGCCTTATCTTTGTTTTTAAAGTTTGCAGCAAGCTCAGTTGAATCTTTGCGTCCCATAGATATTTAGTTGTTATCTTGGAAGGTTTCGGACGGAATATTTAGTCAGGAAATTGTTGTTCCTTTTCTTTGTCATAGTTCTTTTTGTTGAAGAACGTTTGTTATACAACTTGGAGGTTGTACCTGCTTTCAAATTTTCTTTTCAGGCGACTAGCGAGATGTGGTGTAGTGGTTAGCTCCACCGCTCCTGAAGCAGGAGGCTGTGTGTTGAATTCAGGTAGAGCTCCTGTTTTCCCATCCGTCTCTTTCGCTAGTTTTCTGTCCCATTTGTTGTTTCTCTAAGAAACTTATAGGTCAGAAAACTTCTATTTCTTCTTCTTCTTTCTGGTTGAGAAGTATAATTGGTTTTGTGTATGAGACTGCTGGTCAGCAGTTTGAAGCCAGTTGCAGCTATTTGCACCTTGAATGAACAGCAAACTGTTTTACTGTCTCTTCTTAGTGGGTTTCAAAAATGAAACTTCTCTGGAACAGTTTTGCAAGGCCACAACTTGGCCTTCTCTGCATGCCCTGTCCAAAATTTTACAAATTGGATTTTTTGCCTCAGCTGAGGGTTTTTTGGGAGAAAGGTTCTTCAAGCAGGGGAGCCTTCTGTTTAGGTTCCCTGTCTTGTCCCTCCCTTATCATCTGTGTCCTCTAGCTTGGGTATTGATTCCCAACAGTAATTGATGATGATCCGTGGACTCACCGTGTCATTAGAAAGAAAACAAAATGAATGCTTACCTGATAAATGTATTTATTTCTTGACATGGTGAGTCCATGGCCCGCCCTATTTTTCAGACAGTTTTTTGGTATATAAACCTCAGGCACCTCTGCACCTTGTGTTATTTCCTTTCTCTCCTTTTCCTTAGGTCAAATGACTGGGGGTTGTGGGAAGGGAAGTGATACTTAACAGCTTTGCTGTGGTGCTCTTTGCCTCCTCCTGCTGGCCAGGAGTGATATTCCCGTAATTGATGATGATTCGTGGACTCACCGTGTCAAGAAAGAAATACATTTATCAGGTAAGCATAAGTCTGGAAACAGACAAGGAGGTGGCGTATTTTACTTTCCTCTTGTTTCACCTTTCAACAAATACAACCCATCTTTTCCCTCACATTTTCTTCTTTCGAAACGCACATGATTGACTTATTCTCTCCTCTCTATTTACATGTTGTTTACAGTTATATATTGCCCCCCTGGCTTTTCAACTCAATTTATTTACCAGTTTACAGCCTGGCTACCTTATTTCCTCTCCTCAGGCATCCTTGTCCTTATTCTTGGGGATTTCAACCTCACTGATGACAATCCTGCTGCCCCTGCTGCAAAAAAACTTCTCAAGCTCACTTTCTTTTATGGTCTGTCACAAAGGTCTGACCCTCCCACTCACAAAGATGGACGCTCCCTTTATCTGATTTTCAGCAATCGATGCACTCTCTCAAATTTCGAGAATTCCCCTTTTCATCTCTCTGACCATCATCTCCTCATTTGTAACATCACAGCACTTCCTACTGCTCTCCCTCCTTCTAACCCTCACACCAAATTCCACAGGTGTATTAAGTCACTAGATCAGCAACATCTTTGAATCTCTCTCAAACCTCTGTTCTCTTCCATCTCTTCCTTTTTCTGCCCTGACCAATCTGTCACTATAATTCCACCCTTACATCGGTCCTTGACAATTTGGTCCTGACATACTCCTCTGACACGCTACCTACACAGATGTTCTGCACTTCTGAGCGACACTGGAGAAAATCCCAGTGTTTAGCTGACATTTCATTTCATTATTTACATTTTATTTAATTACATTATTCTGCCCTTAACCTCTCTAAGCAGGATTACTTCTCTGCTCTTATCTCTACTCTTTCTTTAAACCCAAAATGTTCTCCACTTTTCATACCATTCTCTGCCCACCCCCACCTATTTCCACTTCTCTCTTAGCTCAAGATTTTCAAACCACTTCGCCAAATAAAAATTGATTCCATTAGAATTAAATCATCTTTCAACATACTACCAGTCTTCAAACCACAAAGCCACACATTCAGCTCTTTTGCTTCTGCTACTAATGAAGAAGTTTCTGCCCTTATATCTTCCTCTCACTCCTGTCCCTTTTATCCCATCCCCTCACAACTGCCACTTTCCCTTTCTCCTACTCTTATTCCAATATTTTTAATCTCTCCCTTAGCACTGGTATATTTCCCCCATCCCTTAAACATGCACTAATCACACCTATCCTCAGAAAATCTCTCGATCCATCATCCCCATCCAACTACAGCCCTATTTCCCTACTCCCCCTTGACTCGAAACTTCTAGAATGGCTTGTATATACACGTTTATCACATTAATTCACAACAAACTCCTTCATTGATCCATTGGATTTTGCCCCCAACACTACACAGACACCACAATCACTAAGGTTACTAATGACCTAGTTTAATTAGTTAGTGCAAAATCAAAACTGTCAACACAGTCATCTTGCGGTTCTCCACCTACCTGTCTAACCAAACCTTTAGTGTAACCTTTTCCGGCAGATCCTCTAACCCTTTACCACTTTCTGTTGGGGTACCACAATGTTCTGTGCGTGGTACCCTTTTCTTCTCAATCTATACATCATCCTTAGGTTTGTTAATAAAGTCCCACAGGTTTCAATATCATTTAGCTGCTGATGATACCCAAATCTACCTCTCTGCACCAGTCCTATCCCCTTCCTTACTAACTTGTGTCACTAACTGTCTAATATTTCATCCTGGATGTCCTCCCGCTACCTTAAGCCAAATCTCTCCATATCCCCCCTCTTCCAAGATCCCTACCCCTAGGGTACTCCACACTCTTTCATTCCCCACATCCAGTCTTTGGCCAATTCCTTCCACCTTAAAAACAAAATTTGCCACTTCCTCACACAAGACACAAATAAGATTTTAAAGGGACAGTCTAGTCAAACATAAACTTTCATGATTCAGATAGGGCATGCAATTTTAAACAACATATCAAATTGTCTTTGTTCTTTTGGTATTCTTGTTGAAAGCTAAACTTAGGTAGGCTTAAACTGATTTCTAAGCCTTTGAAGGCCGCCTCTTATCTTAGTGCATGTTGACAGTTTTTCACAGTAAGACAGTGCTAGTTCATGTGTACCATATAGATAACCTTGTGCTCACTCCTGTGGAGTTATTGCTGAGTCAGCACTGATTGCCTAAAATTCAAATCTGTCAAAAAAAACTGAGATAAGATGACAGTCTGCACAGGCTAAGATACAAGGTACTCACAGAGATAAGACGTGTTTTAATATAACAGTGTTGGTTATGCAAAACTAGAGAAGGTTAATAAAGAGATTATCTATCTTTATAAACAATACAATTTTTTCAAGTAGACTGTCCCTTTAATCCATTCTTTTATCTTTTCCTGCCTTGACTATTGCAATTCCATCCTCTCCGGCCTCCTTAGCTGCTGTCTATCTCCCTTACAATCCATAATAAATTCCTCTGCCAGGCTGATCTTCCTTACTCGTCACTCTTCATCTGCTGCACCGCTCTGACAATCTCTTCACTGGCTCCCTCTAACCTCCAGAATAAAACACAAAATCCTTACTCTGAAATTCAAGGCTCTTAATAACACTATCTCCAACCTTTTCTCCAGATACTCTGCCTCCCATCCTCTTCACTCTGCTTACAACCTCCCTCCTCTTTTTTTACCTCAATTACATTCCCATCTATAAGACTTCTCCAGATTGGACCCTATTTTGAGGAACTCTCTGCTTCTCTCCACAAGACTCTCCCCATGTTTTCACATTTTCAAGCGCTCCTTAAAGACTCTACTGTTCAGAGATGCGTACAATATACACTAACATTTCTTATCTTAGTTCTCCTCCTTTAGATATCCACTTAAACCCTCTTAGCATTTAAGCCTACAAGTCCAGCTGCTTTGTAGAAATAATTTACAACAGTGTAACTCCTGGCAGGGCCCTCTACCTATTTGTCTCCATGATTCTTAATTTGCATATTAGACCCATGTTTATACTGCTGCAGAATCTGTTGACGTTCTACGAATAACTGATAATAATAATAATCATGGGATATAAAAACTAGATTATGTGATATAAAAACTGAATCTGCTTTATTTGTACAGATGAAGATATCACTGATATAGTGAAAGTTGAGATAACAGAAGATCTGTATCCGTGTGATCAGGTGAAGACTGAGGAGGATGAAGTTCCTATAAATACAGCTACAGGTGATTAGCTCATATTAAGTAAAGGGAAGATTCTGTGATGGTGAAATTTTGTCTCATGTAAATAACAGTTATATTTGCTCAGATGGTTATACTGCAGACACAAGTTAGCCTTTTAATAAGGATAAAACAGACAGAATAATGTGATTCTTTAGAGACAAGTTGAACAGTAATATGCAGTTTATAGGTCAGTAGTGTATTTATATTTCTGCTGCAGTAATCCTCTCTCCAACCACAGATGATATACACTATGTAGCATCAGAAATTAGTCACTACTCAAAGCCCTAATAAACATACTTATATAAGAAATATATAAACTTGGAACTTTAAGATAGTTGCCTTTTCCACCCAACAATATTATTTATCAGTGAAATTGTGAATATTTCTTTTTTTATAGCCTACTTCCTTTTTGACCCTTCAGAATGTTCCTTAGGCCAAAAAGAACATTCAGCCTTTGTTCAGGCTAGATACATGTAAATGTAGCAGAGATCATTATGATATACTATAGTGTCCAAAATAAACAGCAGCCATCAGGCAGTGCTAGAGAGTCTTGTCACAATACCCCCAGGTGTGGTGACAGTGATTCTCTTCTTCCTGACCATGCAGTGTCTGGAGACAAATCGGTTTCTCTCTTTGGCCTGGGTCATAGGAGGTGGTGAGTGCCCCAGCCATTGGTGCCATTTATCTTTGTCTTTAGTCCTTTTTACAAGCGCAAGCTATAGAGGACTCTGATATGTTAGAGGGTACTCCCTCTTCACCTTAAGATAATGCCTGTCTATATTGTGAGGAGGCCACATTATACCCGCCTGCTCAATTATGTTCCTCATGCCTTGATAAAGTAATCTTATCAAAGAAAGCTAATATATTTAGTATTACTGAGCCTTCTACCTCTGAGGAGTCTCCGTCCCATGAGGTGTGCACCCTACATTCATCTCCTAATACACATGCAGCTTCCCGTAGCATTTTTATTCCTCCATCTTGAGGGACCCTTTTACCGCCAGACTTTACTGAACAGTTACAGACGGCAGTGTCTGCGGCTTTTACTGCTTTACCTCACACTGCTAAGCGCAAGCGAAAGGTTAAATATTGCTGTCTTTCCCAGTGGTCATCTACTAACTTATTGGATTTATCTGATACAAGATTATCCGATGATGAAGGCGCCTCTGATACTTCAGAGGATGCTCTTTCTAGGTCGGAATCTGCTGCCTCTAAGCCTCCAGCTGCGGAGGAACCAGACTTTAGATTTAGGATTGAACACTTACGCTTTCTGCTAAAGGAGGTGTTGGTCCCAGAGGTCCCAGAACCTAAATTACCTGAGGAACCTTGCATTCCTAAATTAGATAAGGTCTACGAGGGCAGGGTTGTAACACAGAAGTTCCTGGTTCCCGTAAAGATGGCAAACATTATTAAGAATGAATGGGAAAGACTCGGTTCTTCTTTTTCCCCTTCTTCTTCCTTTAAGAAATTGTTCCCGGTTCCGGACTCTCAGTTAGAGTTGTGGGGCTCCGTCCCTAAGGTAGACGGTGCTATCTCCATGCTTGCTAAACTCACTACTATCCCACTTGAGGATAGTTTGTTGTTTAAAGAGTTGTGGGGCTCCGTCCCTAAGGTAGACGGTGCTATCTCCATGCTTGCTAAACTCACTACTATCCCACTTGAGGATAGTTTGTTGTTTAAGGAGCCCATGGATAAGAAGCTGGAAACTCTATTAAAAAAGATGTTTCAGCAAACAAATTATTGTTCCAACCAGCAACGGCTGTTGCTGTGGTTGCGGAAGCGGCTATCTACTGGTGCGACTCCTTATCTGAGTTGATCAAGGTGGAGGGTCCCCTCGGCACGATCCTGGAAAGAATTAGGGCCTTAAGGTTAGCTTTTTCTTTTATTTGTGATGCAAATATGCAGATTATTCACCTAAACGCCAAGGCTTCAGGTTTTTCTGTGCTAGCCCGTAGGGCACTCTGGCTGAAATCTTAGTCTGCGGACATGACTTTGAAGTCTAGACTTCTTTCCCTCCCATTCAAGGGAAAGATTCTTTTTGGTCCAGGCCTTGACTCTATTATATCCACAGTTACTGGAGGCAAAGGTGCCTTTTTACCGCAGGATAAGAAGAATAAGCCTAAGGGACAAGGTCCTAATTTTCGTTCCTTTTGTTTGGACAAATCCCAAAGTCAGCAGCCCACTGCAAACCCGGAGCAGTCCAAGGGAACTTGGAAACCTCCTCAGTCCTGGAATAAATCCAAGCAGAATAAGAAGCCAGCCGAGTCAAAGTCATCATGAAGGGGCAGCCCCCGATCAGGCTTTGGATCTGGTAGGGGGCAGACTGTCATTTTTTCCAGAAGCTTGGTTTGGGGATGTGCAAGACCCGTGGGTACTGGAGGTCATCGCTCAGGGATACAGGATAGGTTTCAAGTCTCATCCTCCCAGGGGCAGATTCCTCTTATCAAACCTGTCTTCAAGGCCAGAAAAGAGAGAGGCTTTTCTAGGGTGTGTGAGGGATCTCTCCACCCTGGGGGTCATTGTAACGGTACCTCCAGCAGAGAGAGGTCTGGGATACTACTCAAACCTGTTTGTGGTCCCAAAGAAGGAGGGTACTTTTCGTCCAATTCCTAAGGTGTTCAAACAAATTCCTGTCTGCCCCTCGTTCAAGATGGAGACAATAAGGTCCATTCCGTTTAGTCTAGCTACTGCTCCAAGAGTTTTTACGAAGGTTCTAGGGGCTCTGTTCGTAGTGGCCAGAACCAGAGGGATTGCAGTGGCGCCATACTTCAACGATATTTTGGTTCAAGCACCGTCCTGTCGTCTCGCAAAGGACCATTCGAAAGCTCTTCTTTCTCTTCTTCGATCTCATGGATGGAAGATAAACTTAGAAAAGAGTTTTCTTATTCCCAGTACCAGGGTGGAACCAAACCAAATGCTATCCTAACCAAGTCAGACGAGTCCCTCCTAGAACATTCATGAAAAAAGCAAGGTTAGCCTCAAGTTTTATATACTTATGATTTTACTATGCCAATCCATTAGTTATTAACCCTCCCCCCCCCCCCTCTCTCTAGAGTGCCATCTTAGAGCTGGCTAGGTATATAACATATTCCAGCTCTCCATAAGATCTAGAATCATTTGAGCCACCCTCCCCCTCTATTGTATATACAATTATCTTAGAGAGGACTAGAACATTAAGGTTCATATACTCATTCACTAAATAGAGCGAAGTCTATTTAACAGCCAAATGTTTCTTAGAGGACATCCAATACAGAGAGGCATACACATTCCCCCCTCCTTATAGATTTAAAACGTAGTATTCACACATTAGAATATACATAGGGTGTATAGAATGTTATTAAGGTTTTAACTAATTGATGCTTTATACACACTGAGAGGACTCTTGGAGGCCCATACAATGTCATGTTTAGTATAGTATTGACATAGCATTATTTCAGATCAAGGGGCCCCACTCAATCTAAAATTTGCTAAATAATTTTGTTGCATTATTATAGCATAAGTTGTCATTGACATTGAAAGTGAAATCATAACCAATGCTTAACATTTATTTAGCATACTCTATATGGTTTTCCCATAGAGACCCCTGTTAAGATTGTTTTTATTTAAATGCTAATACTTTTGTGTCTGAAATATTGAGCATAAGCAAGTATTACTCACATTGACAATTGTTTATAAATAATCTGTTCTGTCTGTCTCATGCCGACCAGGATCCATGTGATCATATTGAGGGTGTTTTTCCATCACGTCTGTAACACACCTGTTTTCTAATGGCCAATTATCCGAATCAAACTGATTGGTCCACTACACCTTCATATGGATCCTGGCCGGCAGAGACTGACATCTCTGATGAAGCGCATGTGCCCATGCGCGAAACGCGTAAGATAGGAGCTCACCTGATATGCTGAAGTCTGCTCCATAATAAACTCTTACTAAATTGACTCCAGGACTCAGCCTCCTTTTTCCTCATCTTGTATGATAATAGATTCCATACCTATGAGGATATTTCTTACATGCCAGATTCCATCTCAGACCTCTTCAGCTGTGCATGATGAGACAGTGGAACGGCAATCATTCAGATCTGTCTCAACAGATTTCTCTGGACATCCGGTAGAGAGTATATCGCTCTCCTGGTGGCTTTGTCCATATCACCTGTCCCGAGGGACGTCCTTCATGAAACCATCCTGGGAGATATTGACTACGGACGTGAGTCTCTCAGGATGGGGAGCTGTTTGGGGTGCCAGGAAGGCTGAATCTCTCCTCCCGATCAACATCATCTTCAATGCTCTGAAAGCTTGGCCCCTTCTGGGTTCGACCCAGTTTATCAGATTCCAATTGGACAACATAACCTCAGTGGCTTACATCAACCATCAGGGGGGAACGAGAAGCTCCCTAGCAATGAGGGAAGTATTATTATTATTATTATCGGTTATTTGTGGAGAGCCAACAGATTCCGCAGTGCTAAGTATCTCGGATTCTGGAGTGGGCTGAGGCTCACAGCTGTTCGCTGTCAGCAATTTACAGTCCGGGTGTGGACAACTGGGAAGCAGATTTTCTCAGCAGACAATCCTTTCGTCCGGGGGAATAGTCTCTCCCTCCTGAGGTGTTTGCAGAGATATGCAACAGGTGGGGGACGCCGGAGATAGATCTCACGGCATCTTGTCTCAATATCAAGCTACCCAGATATGGGTCGAGGTCCAGGGATCCTCAGACGGAGCTAATAGATGCATTAGCAGTGCCTTGGAGGTTCAGTCTAATCTACCTGTTCCCGCCGTTACCACTCCTTCCTCATGTAGTGGCCGCATCAAACAGGATCAGGTGTCAGTGATACTGATTGCTCCATCGTGGCCGCGAAGGATGTTTCACGGATCCAGTGGGGATGTCATCTTCTCCTCCATGGAGGTTGCCTTGTCACAGGCATCTGCTGGAACAAGGTCCTTTTGTTCATCAAAAATTCTCTGAGGCTGACTGCATGGTGATTGAACGCTTAGTTCTAGCCAAGAGAGGTTTTTCTGAGAGAGTTATTGATACTCTCATTCAAGTCCGTAAGCCGGTTACTCGTCGCATCTATCATAAAGTGTGGGGGACCTACTTATTCTGGTGTGAAGAGCATGGATTTCCCTGGCATAAGGTCAGGGTTTCCAGGATTCTTTCTTTTCTCCAGGATGGTCTTTCGGCTAACTCTCTTAAGGGATAGATTTCGGCTCTATCTGTTTTACTGCACAAGAGGCTTACTGAGCTTCCAGATGTCCAGTCCTTTGTTCAGGCTCTGTCTAGAATCAGACCTGTGTTTCGACCTAGCGCTCCTCCTTGGAGCTTAAATCTTGTTCTTAAGGTTTTGCAGAGGGCTCCGTTTGAGCCTTGGAAGGCTCTCTTTTTACTGGCTATTGCCTCGGCATGCAGAGTATCTGAGATGGCTGTCTTGCGATGTAAGCCCCCTTATCTAGTATTCCATGCTAATAAGGCTGTTCTTCGTTCTGGGTTAGGTTTCTTCCTAAGGTTTTTTCTGATCGCAACATCAATCAGGAGATTGTTGTTCCTTCCTTGTGTCCTAGCCCTTTTTCTTCGAAGGAGCGGTTACTTCATAATTTGGATGTGGTTCGGGCCTTGAAGTTCTATCTTCAAGCCACTAAGGAGTTTAGACAGATTTCTTCTTTGTTTGATGTCTATTCTGGGAAGCGTAAGGGGCAGAAAGCCTCATCCACTTCCTTGTCCTTTTGGTTGAGGATCATTATTCGCTTAGCTTATGAAACAGCGGGACATAAGCCTCCTCAGAGGATTAAGGCTCATTCTACTAGAGCAGTCGTTTACTCTTGGGCCTCCAAGAATGAGGCATCTATGGAGCAGATTTGTAAGGCAGCTACCTGGTCCTCCTTACATACCGTTTCAAAATTTTACAAGTTTGACGTTTTTGCTTCGGCTGAAGCATCTTTTGGGAGAACGGTTGTAGGCTGTGGTGCCCTCAGAATAGGGTCTGCCTCTCTTTTTACCCTCCCATTTCATTTAGTGTCCTCTAGAGCTTGGGTATATGTTTCCCACAAGTAAGGAATGAAGCCGTGGACTCTCCTCATATTAAGAAGAAAAAACGGCCCCGCCCATTTTCTCAGTTGGGCGGACCAAAATTTTTTGTTCTTCTGGCACCATTTATACCCTGATATTTCTACTATTCCTTGTCCCCTCGGCAGAATGACTGGGGTATGAGGGAAGTTGGGGAGGTATTTAAGCTTTTGGCTGGGGTGTCTTTGCCTCCTTCTGATGGCCAGGTTTAGTAATTCCCACAAGTAAGGAATGAAGCCATGGACTCTCCTCATACATAATAATATGTTTTATATTTATGTTTCTCTTGTAAGATGTATCGAGTCCACGGATTCATCCATACTTGTGGGATATTCAACTTCCTTACAGGAAGTGGCAAAGAGAGCACCCACAGCAGAGCTGTCTATATAGCTCCTCCCTTAGCTCCACCCCCCAGTCATTCTCTTTGCCTACTCTAAGTACTAGGAAGGGTAAAGTGAGTGTGGTGACAAAAATGTTAGTTTTTATTTTCTCAAGCAAAAGTTTGTTATTTTAAATGGTACCGGTGTGTACTATTCACTCTCTGGCAGAAAAGGGATGAAGATTTCTGCAAGGAGGATGATGATCTTAGCACTTTGTAACTAAGATCCACTGCTGTTCTCACAAGGGCTGAAGAGTACAGGAAAACTTCAGTTGGGGGAACGGTTTGCATGCTAAGCTGCATTGAGGTATGTTCAGTCTATTTTTTTCTAGACAGACTGTGATAATTCAAGAAAAGGCTGGCAATATCCCCATGAGGGAAGGGTAAGCTGTATTCAGACATTTAGTAGGAATCCCAGCTTGCATAAAGGGCTCATTGGTTACTGGTGACACTGATAGGAAAAGACGTTTTTTTCTATTGAAAACATAATGTTTTTTGAGGGACTTTAAGGGGTAATTGTGGCTTATTTAAGGGTTATTAACCCACATGGCTAGTTTAGAAACACTTTGGTGTGTTTCTTTTAGGCCCCATAACATCGAGTGAGGTGGGAGGGGCCATTTTCGCGCCTCAGTTGCACAGTTTCTTTTACTCAGAGACATCCAGCTGCTTCTCCAGAGGGTCCTGCTGTGTTTGAGGGCTTAAAAGAAGTTTTTTTCCCCCACAAATCTATCCTAAAGGGCAGGTAGGCCCCACAGCAGAGCTGTTGCAAGGTGCTGAACATTTTTTTACCGGTTTTTGAGGTTTTGTCAATCCGGTTTTTACATTAAGGGGTTAATCGTTTATTTGTCTGGCTATGCAAACTTACTAAGGCTTTATAATGCTACTGTAAAAAATTCATTAAGTTTACTGCTTTTTTACACTGTTTTGCAGAGTTTGTGCATCTTTTTTTCTCTTAAAGGCACAGTACCATTTTTTTTTATTTATTTTTTATTTTTTTCCTAAGTATTATTTGCTTTGATTAAAGTGTTTTCCAAGCTTGCTTGTTTCATTACTAGCCTGTTTAACATGTCTGACATCAAGGAAAATCCTTGTTCAATGTGTTTAGAAGCCATTGTGGAACCCCCTCTTAGAATGTGTCCCACTTGCACTGATATGTCTATAAATTATAAAGAGCATATTTTAGCACTTAAAAATATAGCAATAGATGATTCTCAGACAGAAGGAAATGAGGGTTTGCCATCTAGCTCTCCCCAAGTGTCACAACCAGTAACGCCCGCACAAGTGACGCCAAGTACCTCTAGTGCGTCAAATTCATTTACTTTACAAGACATGGCCACAGTTATGAATACAACCCTCACAGAGGTTTTATCTAAGCTGCCTGGTTTACAAGGAAAGTGTGACAGCTCTGGGTTAAGAACAAATGCTGAGCTGTCTGACGCTTTAGTAGCCGTATCCGATATACCCTCACAATGTTCTGAAGTAGGGGTAAGGAATTTGTTATCTGAGGAAGAAATTTCTGATTCAGGAAAGACGCTCCCTCAGACAGATTCTGATATGACGGCCTTTAAATATAAGCTTGAACACCTCCGCTTATTGCTCAGGGAGGTATTAGCGACTCTAGATGATTGTGACCCTATAGTGGTCCCAGAGAAATTGTGTAAAATGGACAAATACTTAGAGGTTTCTGTTTACACTGATGTTTTTCCAGTCCCTAAGAGGATTGTGAATATTGTTACTAAGGAGTGGGATAGACCAGGTATTCCGTTCGCTCCCCCTCCTGTCTTTAAGAAAATGTTTCCCATATCTGACACCATGCGGGACTTGTGGCAGATGGTTCCTACGGTGGAGGGAGCTATTTCTACTCTTGCTAAGCGTACAACTATACCTATCGAATACAGTTGTGCTTTCAAAGATCCTATGGATAAAAAATTAGAGTGTCTCCTGAAGAAAATTTTTGTTCATCAAGGTTTTCTTCTCCAACCTATTGCATGCATTGTTCCTGTAACTACTGTAGCTGCTTTCTGGTTCGAGGCTCTAAAAGAGGCTCTTCAGATGGAGACTCCATTAGAGGATATTATGGATAGAATTAAGGCCCTTAAGTTGGCTAATTCTTTCATTACAGATGCCGCTTTCCAACTGGATAAATTAGCGGCAAAGAATTCAGGTTTTGCCATTTTAGCACGCAGGGCGTTATGGCTTAAGTCCTGGTCTGCTGATGTGTCATCAAAATCTAAACTTTTGAACATCCCTTTCAAAGGAAAGACCCTATTCGGGCCTGAACTGAAAGAGATTATTTCAGACATCACTGGAGGGAAAGGCCATGCCCTCCCTCAGGATAAAACAAATAAAATGAGGACCAAACAAAATAATTTTCGTTCCTTTCGGAACTTCAAGGGTGGTCCCGCTTCAGCTTCCCCTGCTGCAAAGCAAGAGGGGAATTTTGCCCAATCCAAGTCAGTCTGGAGACCTAACCAGGCTTGGAACAAGGGTAAACAGGCCAAGAAGCCTGCAGCTGCCTCTAAGACAGCATGAAGGGGTAGCCCCCGATCCGGGACCGGATCTAGTAGGGGGCAGACTCTCTCTCTTCGCTCAGGCTTGGGCAAGAGATGTTCACGATTCCTGGGCTTTAGAAATTGTGTCCCAGGGATATCTTCTGGACTTAAAAGACTCCCCCCCCCCCCCCCCCAAGGGGGAGATTTCACATTTTTCAATTGTCTGCCAACCAGACAAAGAGAGAGGCGTTCTTATGCTGTGTAGAAGACCTACATACCATGGGAGTGATCCGCCCAGTTCCAAAAGCAGAAAAAGGGCTAGGGTTTTACTCAAACCTGTTTGTGGTTCCCAAAAAAGAGGGAACATTCAGACCAATCTTGGATCTCAAAATTCTAAACAAATTCCTCAGAGTACCATCATTCAAGGTGGAGACTATTCGGACTATTCTACCGTTGATCCAGGAGGATCAATATATGACTACCGTGGGCTTAAAGGATGCATATCTACACATCCCTATTCACAGAGATCATCATCAATTCCTCAGATTCGCCTTTCTGGACAGGCATTACCAGTTTGTGGCCCTTCCCTTCGGGTTGGCCACGGCTCCCAGAATTTTCACAAAGGTGCTAGGGTCCCTTCTGGCGGTTCTAAGACCGCGGGGCATAGCAGTGGCGCCTTATCTAGACGACATCTTAATTCAGGCTACGACTTTCCAGCTAGCCAAGTCTCACACGGACATCGTGTTGGCTTTTCTGAGATCTCACGGGTGGAAGGTGAACATAAAAAATAGTTCTCTCTTCCCTCTCACAAGAGTGTCCGTCCTAGGGACTCAGATAGACTTGGTAGAAATGAAAATATTTCTGACGGAGGTCAGAAAATCAAAACTCTTAACCACTTGCCGAGCTCTTCATTCCATTCTTCGGCCATCAGTGGCTCAGTGTATGGAGGTAATCGGACTCATGTTAGCGGCAATGGACATAGTTCCTTTTGCCCGCCTACACCTCAGACCACTGCAACTATGCATGCTCAAACAGTGGAATGGGGATTATGCAAATTTATCTCCTCAACTGCATCTGGACCAGGAGACCAGTGATTCTCTTCTCTGGTGGTTGTCTCAGGACCACCTGACTCAGGGAATGTGTTTCCGCAGGCCAGAGTGGCTCATAGTAACGACAGATGCCAGCCTGCTAGGCTGGGGTGCAGTCTGGAACTCCCTGAAAGCACAGGGCTTATGGTCTCGGGAGGAAACTCTCCTCCCGATAAACATTCTAGAACTGAGAGCGATATTCAATGCGCTTCAGGCGTGGCCTCAGCTAGCTGCGGCCAAATTCATCAGATTTCAGTCGGACAACATCACGACTGTAGCTTATATCAATCATCAAGGAGGAACACGGAGTTCTCTAGCGATGATGGAGGTAACCGAAATAATCCGATGGGCGGAGGATTTCTATCTTGGAAAGTTCTGCTTTTAGTAGCTATCTCTTCGGCTCGAAGAGTTTCTGAGTTATCTGCTTTACAGTGTGACTCACCTTACCTTGTTTTCCATGCAGATAAGGTGGTTTTGCGTACCAAACCTGGATTCCTTCCTAAGGTTGTTTCTAATAGGAATATCAATCAGGAAATTGTTGTTCCTTCGTTGTGTCCTAATCCTTCTTCAAAGAAGGAACGTCTGTTGCACAATCTTGATGTGGTTCGTGCTTTAAAGTTCTACTTACAAGCAACTAAAGATTTCCGTCAAACATCTTCATTGTTTGTTGTTTATTCTGGTAAGCGGAGAGGTCAAAAGGCTACGGCTACCTCTCTTTCTTTTTGGCTGAAAGCATCATCCGTTTGGCTTATGAGACTGCTGGCCAGCAGCCTCCTGAAAGAATTACTGCTCATTCTACTAGAGCAGTGGCTTCCACATGGGCTTTTAAAAATGAGGCTTCTGTTGAACAGATTTGTAAGGCGGCGACTTGGTCTTCGCTTCATACTTTTTCCAAATTTTACAAATTCGATACTTTTGCTTCTTCGGAGGCTATTTTTGGGAGAAAGGTTCTACAAGCAGTGGTGCCTTCCGTTTAAGGTACCTGTCTTGTCCCTCCCTTTATCCGTGTCCTAAAGCTTTGGTATTGGTATCCCACAAGTATGGATGAATCCGTGGACTCGATACATCTTACAAGAGAAAACAGAATTTATGCTTACCTGATAAATGTATTTCTCTTGTGATGTATCGAGTCCACGGCCCGCCCTGTTTATTTAAGACAGGTAGTATATTTTTATTTTAAAAACTTCAGTCACCTCTGCACCCTATAGTTTCTCCTTTTTCTTCCTAGCCTTCGGTCGAATGACTGGGGGGTGGAGCTAAGGGAGGAGCTATATAGACAGCTCTGCTGTGGGTGCTCTCTTTGCCACTTCCTGTAAGGAAGGAGAATATCCCACAAGTATTGATGAATCCGTGGACTCGATACATCACAAGAGAAATAAATTTATCAGGTAAGCATAAATTCTGTTTTTGTTTAGTTTTTTTGCATTTTTCATACGATCCCAACTTTTTTGGAATTGGGGTTTTATTTATATATATATATATATATATATATATATATATATATACACACACACACACAAACAAAAAGGTATTTGCGCACATCCATTTTAAAAAGCACAACATATTTTTTGAACTGCTGCAAAAAATTGCCTGCAAAAATCATCAAGAGACAACTATTCTTTTTAAATATAATTGGGATTTTAGTCACACAATATGCCTATATTCTGCTTAGCCAGTCACCAACTTACAAGGTGCCCCAATATAGACTGGTCCTAACACTACAGACAGTGGAGGGCAGAATAGCCCGTAACAAACATAAGAAATAAGGCCCTTAGGAGTGTGCTGCTGTGAAGTGGCAATGATGTTGCATTAGTGTGGGTGGGGATTTAGCTTACCTATAAGAAGCTAGGTTACAGGCCCCAGACCCTCTCGTCTTCACAGCTTGCAGGGTCTTCATTTTTTCGGTCTTCTGCAGCATGGATCGCTTTGCCGGAGTACCTGTGAGGATGGAAGAGTTGGAGGAGCTGATGATTGGGGACTTTGACTCTGAGTAGGACGTCATACCGCCATCCCCTAAGGCCCGGTCTCTTCCTTATTCCCTGAGGTGCGCGTAGTCCCCCCTCTCAGGCCCCACCTACCGCGGCGGTGCTCTCATCCACTTCCCTTGCTTCCCTCGTTTGTCCGTGGTTGGGTCCGGGGTCGTTATCCCTCCATCCCAAATGCTGCCCCCCAATGTGTCGGTAGCTGGAGATAGTGGGAGCGTTGTAGCCTTACCTTCTCCGTCGGTTACCTTGTCTGGTGATGCGGTATCGGCCATGGTCACGCTTCTTCAGTCCCTCTCGTCGATCCTGTCAGGTGATGGTCTCCCTCCTGCGGTCACAAGTTTTGGGTCCCCTCTGCCATCTCCGGCTCGTCCGGCGGTGTCGGTGTCAGCGCAGGAATCTTCCTCCATGCGTGCGGCCATGTCCGCTCCAGATGATGTCACTTCCGGTTTCACCGCTTCTGGTGATGTCATTTCCAGTATGGCCATTCGGGAACAGGCATCTAAACGGGCAGCATTGTCTTTGCCTCCAGGGTGCTCAGGTAAGAGAGGAGTGCTTGGGGGGGGTGAGGCCCGTTGGGGGGCGCAGCTTGCCACTGAGGATCAGCGCTCGCGTGGGGGCAATGTTATTGGTACTCTAGGGGGTCACAGCTGTGAGCCACGTGGGGACAATTCACAGGGTGGTGGGCCTTGACTGGTCAGCAATTATCTGGGCAGGCAGGGGGTAATAAGCGGGCCGGTGGAAATTCTCGGCCTAGGAGCCGTGCGGCCACATCGCGGTGCACTCAAAGCGCAACGCGGGGCGTACGTGGCTCATCCGCGGGTGTCCCCCCCCAGCGAGGCCTTTCCGGGTGTCACTACTAGGGCCTCTGCTAAGAAGGTTTCTAGCGTTCTTCTCAGTCATGGGACTGCGCTAGGCGCAGAGCAGGGCCCTGTCAGGCAAGTTCAGTTTGCTAATGCGGTGTTGGATGTGCAAGTGGGCAGTGTGTCTGAAAGCATGGAGACCGTGTGTGGCGCAGAGCGTAGGAGTGATAGCCCAGGTGGGATTGATGCTATTGTTAATCGGCCCTTGTCCTCCCCCCATGGTACTCCTCTCTCTCATTTTTCCTTTCAGGATACCATGGAGCCTCAAGGAGCAATTATAGCTATGCATTCAGGTCCAGATGGTTGTGGCGATGAGGAGCAGAGCCATGAGCAGCCATCAACTTCATCCGGTCCCCTGCCTGTGCCTCGTTCTCTGGGATCTGGTAAGGCCATTTTATCTTGCGGGCATAGGGGGTTTAGTTCATCGTCTGATGATTCTGGGTTTGAAAGTGATAGGTCACCAGACTCTTGATGACCAGGATGGGAGTCCCTTTGGCTGAGGATAAGACCAAGGGTCCTTGTACATGCCTCACTTTTCTGGACATGGAAATCGACTCAGTGGCAAAGCAGTGTCGTTTGCCACAGGATAAAATTGCCCGCATGTTGGGGTCTGTCAGGTTCATGAAATCGGAGGTCTGTAAAGGACCTTCAGACCCTCCTGGGCCTTCTGAATTTAGCCGGCAGAATTATTCCTATGGGTAGGATGTTCCTCCGACGGCTTGAACGGCAGTTGTGCGAGGAGCGGTCTCAAATGTGTAGGTTTCGCGTGTCACCTGAAATGGTGGATGACCGTGTGGTATGAGAGCATGTTCTGAGTCATTTTAATGGAATCTGCCTAATGGCTGAGGGCTGTTTCTTCCAACTCGGTGATTCAGTTGTTCACTGATGCGGCAGGGTCCCACAAGAAGGGTGCCTTTTTGTCCAGTCGATGGAGTGCAGGCCCATGGCTTTGGTCATGGATCGATAAGGGGCTTGTCATCATAGTGGCCCTCAAAGTTTGGGGCGAACAGCTTCAAGACCACAAGGTGGTATTCTGGACAGAAAACATGAGCGTTGTTTTCGCCATTAACAAGCTCACGTCTGGGTCTCCTCCGGTGGTGGGATACTTAAAGCTGCTGGTGCTGAGGTGTCTGCACCTGAATATTGTGTTCCAGGTTAAACATGTGCCTGGTGTCCAGAATAGGATTGCTGATGGGCTTTCCCGCTTTCAGTGGGAAGCCTTCTATGCGTTAGTTCCTCAGGCGGATACTAACTGATAGCTTTGTCCTGATTATCTATGGCAGGTAGCGCTGAATGGGGACCTTTGATTGCCATGATCCATTCTTCACTTGCCCCTTCTACCTGGAACACTTATGTGAAGCACTGGTCTGAGTGGATCGCTTTCTGCGATAGGACTGGCCGACCATCTTGCAATGGCGACCAATGGGGTCTTCTGGATTGGATCACCGAGATTAAAGGTAATGGGATATCTAAAGGGGCAGTCTGTTCTTGACTGACTGCCGTGTCCTCCTTCTGTAAGCTATACAGCCTCGCTGACTCTTCAAAAACCTTCCTGGTTAGACAGGTACTGAGGGGTTGGGAGTGTATGGTGCCCAGAACAAAGGAAGTTAGGGAACCCGTTATAATCGAGCGATTGGTTGTCCTTTGTCAAGCTTTGCCCATGGTGTGTTCTTCTGCCTACAAAGCTACCCTGTTCTCCGCCGCCTTCGGGTTGGCTTTTCACGGGGCACTCAGGGTGGGAGAATTGGTCCCCCCCTTGAGGAACAAGCCTGGAGGTCTTCTGGCCTCTCATGTCAAGAATGACGAGTCGTCTATTCTTGTATTTCTTCCCAGATCGAAGACTGACCAAGAAGGGAAAAGAGTTTGGATGTCGTTACTGGCCCACGAGGGCTAAGTTTATTGCCCAGTCGGGCTCATTAGGACCTACATGGACGTGCATCCAGAGGGTCTGTCACAATTCCTTGTCCACAGAATTGGTTCCCTGTTGACAAGATTCCAATTTTGGAGAGCCCTGGGCTGGGCAGCGTCTAGAATAGGCCTTGACCCGAGGGTCATTGCTCCTCATGCATTCAGGGTTGGAGCGGCTACCACCGCCACGGGTCTGGGTTGGTCTGCTGACCACATTAGATCGCTAGGGAGATGGAGGTCTAAGAGATACCTGCTGTACGTTAGGCCTTTGACTGAGTGACTGTTTTTTTTTCAATTTGCAATGTTTCTTGTTTTAACTGTTGTTTCTTTGCAGGGGTGAGGGGCGGTCCGTTGAGACTGTGAATCACGGGTCACTCCTACATCCATTGAGCGGAGCTAAGAGCAATCACAAGATCTGATGGGCACCAGCTGGGATTCCCTTCCTCTAGGGTCACCATTAGATGGCTAGTGCGTAGGGGTCTGTCTTGGCAGGGTCTACCTGGGTTATTGCATGGGACATTGCACAGGTGGGAGAAAACCCACGTTATGATCATTCACGCTGGGGGGAATGATATGGGGCTCTTGCCGTGCAAGCAGCTCAGTGCGGTGATCTAGTCGTGGGTTCCCGATTTGAGGTTAGGGTGGTCCAACATTATCCCTAGAATTGAGTGGCACCATATGCAGCCCCACAGGGCGGCCTTTCAGGTTTGTAAGAAACTGAATAAGAAAGTTAGGATTTTCCTGGCCCAGTTAGGAGATATTGTTTTGGAACATGGGAACATCACAACAGCTGAGAGGAGCCTCTACAGGAGGGACGGGGTGCACCTCTCTGAGAAAGGCATTTACCTTTTCCTGTGTAATTTGAGGCGTGCTATTTTGTTACATCTATGAGGGTGGCGGCAAGAGCTGTGCCTGTTAAACTGTTTCTTCTGGCGGTTGGTCCACACCCCGGTTTGCCATCAGAGGTAGAGTGACGGATGCCCCGGGGGGGGTAGTTTCCGCAGGCGAGCGCCAGTCTGACAATGCCGAGAACTTCCTAAGCCTTCTGTGTGCAGCTAAGCTCCGCTTGTGTAGGCATTCACAGGCGCAGCCCATCTTCCTAGCAGGGGGTTGCTTACTCTCCTAGCTAGATTGCTGGCACCTGGTATAGGTTTGCCTTGTTTCTTCCAGACGGTTCTTTTGTTTCATAATTAATGTGACTCAAAGGTCTTTTCCCACACTCTGTGTTTTGTGTTTATTTTTAAGTTATAAGTATATAAGTTATTGTTATTACTGTTATTGTTCAGTCAGTTCTATAACTGTTATGTTATAATACAGCAAACCAGGAGGATTACTGTTATTGTTCAGTCAGTTTTATGACTGTTATGTTATAATACAGCAAGCTAGGAGGATAAGGCATTTATTTACTTAAGACAGTGGAGGGCAGAATAGCCTGTAAAAAAAACATAAGAATTAAGGCCCTTAGGAGTGTGCTGCTGTGAAATGGCAACAATGTTGCATTAAAGTGGGTGGGGATTTAGATTACCTATAAGAAGCTAGGTTACAGGCCCCAGACTCTCTTTCCAGCTCGTCTTTACAGCTTCCCTCCCACCCCTTTAATCTAGTAAGGCGGCAATCTTTAGGCTGGGCATCACTATGGTGTTTTTCAGCAGGGGTCTGAGGCAGGATGAGGGCTACGCGGCTCGTTTCCTTAAGTCCAAGGACGGTAGTTTTTGACTCTCCAGGTAGTGGCATGCACATGCGCCTAGTCACACCTGGTCCTACTGGTTCGGAGTTCTATGTTTTACACCCTGGTTGGGCGGTTGGCCCGCGTCCCGGGTTGCCATCAGAGGTAGAGTGACGGCTGCCCCAGGGGGAGGGTAGTCTCTGCAGGCGTGGGCCTGGGGGCCCTCCCCCATTCTGAAGATGCCTCCCTAAGCCTTCTGCATGCAGCTAAGCTCCGCTTGTGTAGGCATTCACGGGCACAGCCCATCTTCCTAGCAGGGGGTTGCTTACTCTCCTAGCTAGATTGCTGCCACCTGGTATAGGTTTACCTTGTTGCTTCCAGCCGGTTCTCTTGTTTCATAATAAACGTGACTCACGGGTCTCTGTGTTTTGTGTTTATTTATAATTTATAAGTATATAAGTTATTGTTATTACTGTTATTGTTCAGTCAGTTCTATGACTGTTATGTTCTAAT
Organism: Bombina bombina; assembly: GCF_027579735.1. NCBI lineage: Eukaryota > Metazoa > Chordata > Amphibia > Anura > Bombinatoridae > Bombina > Bombina bombina. The sequence goes on from NC_069502.1 coordinate 835,400,313, forward strand.
ACAGCAAGTCAGGAGGATAGGGCATTTAATTACTTAAGTCCTTTGCCTCAGAGGGCTGAATGACAGTGTAATAGAGTTGTCAATATTAAGCTAGGGAGTCTCATTATATTATGAAGAGTAAAAGCAGGAATGATTCAGCCCTCTGAGGCAAAGGACTGTAGTGTTAGGACCAGTCTATATTGAGGCACCTTGTAAGTGGTGACTGGCTAATCAGAATATAGCCATATTGTGTGACTAAGATCCCAATTAAAACAAACAAATTTGTTGCAGCAGTTAAAAAAATATGTTGCGCTTTTGAAAATGATGTGCACTAATACCTTTTTGTTTGTGTATTGACTAGGTCATATTGACAGCACTCCCAAAGATGTGTGTATAAACTTTTTGTAAGGTGTGCTAAACCAAATGTTGTATATATATATATATATATATATATATATATAAAGATTCAAAGGGGTACTGGACAAACGTTTGATGTAAATACAAAAACCTTATAATAATAGACTAATAATAGTATAGTTGTACATGGTGCAGACCCTATAAGTAATATTTTTACAGCAAACTATAAGACAAGAAATAGGACATACAATTTAATGAACTATATAGGAGATAGGGAATCAAGCACTCTTTTATAAATGAATCAAAAGATTTAATATCTTAATAATGGAGTTACATCTCTAATCCATATATCACCAATAGTCAAGACATAATATATGTATACCAACACATGACATCAAATTATTTAACCCTGAAGGTGTGCACACCTAGTACAAATAGCACAAAATATGCTAATGGTTTATAAATATTCCAAACACACTATACCCTAGCTGCACATGCTATCCTATATTAGTGAGGGATAATGTCAGACAGGTAACATATGAGATCTGAATGTGATGGAATATTGATAATGGACAGCTAGCACACAGTGGTTAGCTAGCACACAGTAGCAAATATTATAGGCAGTCCCATGCAATAAGCACAATGTTTAAGCGTTATGATACTGGACAGCTAGCTCACAGTGAAAAAATGTTATTGGCAATCCCATGCAAAGAGCACAAAAATGTCAGCGTTATGCATATGACAATATGAATCATTTAGAGAGACCTCAAAACATACTACACCCTACTGCACTCGGTACCCAAGAAATTACAAGGGATAATTACCGGGCAGAAACAATCTTGGGATCTAAGTATGATGAGGTGCCTTATATATGGCATACATATGATCCTATCATAGCAATAGTAAAACAGCAGTTACGTGCAGATATTTTCAAACAGATGCATGCCAGCAAGGAAAAAGTTGTAACAGTTCACATGTAGCATATCCAACACAGAGCAATCAAAGTCAGACCAGGCTGACCCTCCACAAATAGCGGTTATTGCAAAGTTAAGTTATTTTCCAGATATTAGCAAATGTAGGTGTTGTTACACTTATCTGACATATAATTGTAATCCACATGAACCGTCAGGTCTCTGCTGTAGTATTCGCTTCCAGTGCTCCTTCAATATCCCAGCTGCTACTTAGTGTGCTTTACACGCCGAAATCCACATGGCAAAAGCAAACAGCATCATCACTTCCGGGTTAGTCATGTGAGTAGTTCATCCAATGCCTACGATCGTTTCACCCTTAGTGTCAATTCAAAAGACAGGGCTTCCTCAGGGCAGATGAACTTATGCCCTGTACATGGAGATTATAAAGGCAAAAAAACTCCTCCTCCTATTAACTTGTTATTTGCCATATAAAACAGAATAGTGAGGTATATGTATACATATAAAGAACTATTGTCAACATTTGGTTCTATATAAACCCATTCTTATATAAGTAATATCATTAAAAGGGAGTTCACTAATTTGTCAAAACTAAAGAATTTCATTATTTTCTATTATACCCAATTTTTACATATTATTTACATTTTCCACAAGCACAAAATCACAAGAGAGCAAGAAGGCATCAGAGAGAATGCCTACAACATATAATGACCTAAGCTAGAATACCAGCGTTGATCATTTTCAAAAGATATTATTTGCAACAAAATTGCAAAGTGAATAGAGGGCAACATCCAGTGCCTTAAACATAAGCAGCGCATAGAAGATACTTAGATAAAACTAGCCATGTCTAGTTTTTCATTCATACCATTCGGGGAAAGTGTCTTAAGGGTGTAAATCCACTTGCATTCTTTTTGGAGGAGGCATTTGTTATTATCTCCTCCCCTCCCATGCAAAATACCCTTGTCAATCCCTGTGAATTTTAGACAACTCGGATTACTTTTGTGTTTTTCTTGATAATGTCTAGCAACACTGCTCGTTTGAATTTGTCCTTTTATATCGTCCCTATGCTCTTTAATACGGTCCTTAAAGATCCTTTTCGTTTTCCCCACGTAAAACGCCGGGCATGAGCATTCTAGGAGGTAGACTACCCCTTCCGTGTTGCAGTTGAAAAAATGATTAATATGAAATACCTTATCACAGTTACCCGAGAACACCTTCGTCCTTTTCATATATTCACAGGTGACACACTTGCTCTGTGTTGGATATGCTACATGTGAACTGTTACAACTTTTTCCTTGCTGGCATGCATCTGTTTGAAAATATCTGCACGTAACTGCTGTTTTACTATTGCTATGATAGGATCATATGTATGCCATGTATAAGGCACCTCATCATACTTAGATCCCAAGATTGTTTCTGCCCGGTAATTATCCCTTGTAATTTCTTGGGTACCGAGTGCAGTAGGGTGTAGTATGTTTTGAGGTCTCTCTAAATGATTCATATTGTCATATGCATAACGCTGAAATTTTTGTACTCTTTGCATGTCAATAACATTTTTTCACTGTGAGCTAGCTGATCACTGTGTGCTAGCTGTCCAGTGTCATAACGCTTAAACATTGTGCTTATTGCATGGGGCTGCCTATAATATTTGCTACTGTGTGCTAGCTGACCACTGTGTGCTAGCTGTCCATTATCAATATTCCATCACATTCAGATCTCATATGTTACCTGTCTGACATTATCCCTCACTAATATAGGATAGCATGTGCAGCTAGGGTATAGTGTGTTTGGAATATTTATAAACCATTAGCATATTTTGTGCTATTTGTACTAGGTGTGCACACCTTCAGGGTTAAATAATTTGATGTCATGTGTTGGTATACATATATTATGTCTTGACTATTGGTGATATATGGATTAGAGATGTAACTCCATTATTAAGATATTCAATCTTTTGATTCATTTATAAAAGAGTGCTTGATTCCCTATCTCCTATATAGTTCATTGAATTGTATGTCCTATTTCTTTTCTTATAGTTTGCTGTAAAAAAAAAAATATATATATATATATATATATATATATATATATATACTGTGTGTGTGTATGTATATGTATATATATATATATATATATATATATATATATACTGTGTGTGTGTGTGTATATATATATATATATATATATATATATATATTATCCGTAAGTTTTAATTTTTGTCCTTGGTGAAAAAATAGTTAAATATATAGGGCCAGATTACGAGTTATGCGCAAGTTATTTATAAGCCTGTACAAGCATATTTTCTTCATAAACGGCGAGAGTCCACAGTTGCATTCATTACTTTTGCAAAATACAGAACCTGACCACCAGGAGGAGGCAAAGACACCACAGCCAAAGGCCAAAACACCTCCCCCACTTCCCTCATCCCCCAGTCATTCTTTGCCTCTCGTCACAAGAGGTTGGGAGAGAAGTGTCAGAAGTTTTCGGTTAGTCTCTTATGGAGGGTAGTACTCTTCGGAATGGGACTGGAGTTTTAAGTAGTCCTGTCAGCCTCTCAGTGAGAGCTTGGATGAAATTTAGAGTCCGGAGATGCAGGGAGAGTCTTTCTGCGAAACCATCCCGACTCATATTAACAGCTCCATAAGCAATCAGCATTGACAAATTTCGCTGCCGGCTTTCTTCTCTCAAGTCCATGTCAGAAGCGATGCTACTATCTGTCACACTTGAAGGACCATGTTCCCGTTCTACGGAGTAGATTCTGGTAAGATTGTTTCATTTTACTTTCAATATGGAAATGTAATGTATATAGAAAAAGACAGGGTCTCAGTGGGACTCCTTTTATCTTATGGAATCAAGGGTCTCCTGAGGGGGGTTATTGAACAAGGGGGGGGCTTTAATCATGTTTGTTGTGTATTCTGTCTGCTAATGTGTATTGATACTTGGGCTCGTGGCTATTTTGGAACATAGGCCTTTATTGAAGGCTGCGCGGTCTTTACGGACTGGCAGGCTTTTTCTTGGACTGCACGTTGCACCTTGTGACCAGATGTGGTCACGCTTCTGTCCTTCTTTTCCGTATTCCTGACCGTGTGACGACGAAGAGAGTCTGTTTCGCTAGAGTCTGGGTCATTGGAAGTGGTGAGTGCTCCAGCCACTGGGGGTGTAAGGTGCCGTTTATTTTTTGTCCATATTTACAATCTCCAAGTTATGGAGGATTCTGATTTTTTGGAGAAGGATGTCTCTGATTCAGATTCTACTTCTTGCGAAGAATATGAAATGGCCCTGGTGATCCATGCCCATCAGTTATGTTCCGAATGCCGCTTTAGAGTGCTCTACTCTACGGAATCGAGGAACTTAGAGTGCGCTGAGCCATCTACCCCTGGGGATTCCATATCCCGTGAGGCACACGCCCTAGAACTTTCTTTTGCTACGCAAGCAGGGGTCCCAAACGCCGTTTATCTTTCTCCGGAAAGCGGCGTGTTTGCTCCAGAGGTTACAGCATGGTTCTGCATGGCCATATCGATGGCGTTGGCGCATTTACATCTTCCAGGAAGATATTGTCCATGTTCTGTTAACCAGGGCTCGTCAGGCGTGCGATCGTCTGGTTCAGATATGCCCTCTGGGGAAGCGATTTCCTCTGAGGTAAGTTTTGCTTTTCGTTATAGAATAGCGCACCTTCGTGTCCTGCTGAGGCATGTTTTGGCAGTGCTGGAGGATCCCAGTCCTAATGGGTTGCTGGATCCTCTGTCTTCTGTTCCAGACGGCAAGCAGAGTTAGATGAATGGGGATGAATCAATCTTCTTGTTGTATATTTCTTTTTGAGTATCTTCTTCCAGTTCTGAGCTTTGGAAGAATTGGATCTCTGACCGGCTGGTCCTGTCAGTGTGTCCGTTCTTGTTGGGCATTAACCTACGGGTGTTGCCCTCTTTTATTTTGATCCGGTTAGGATGTATTTTATTTAATTTTGAAAGCTCATGTTGTTATAAATTTTTCCTTTGGAAACATTTCTTCTCTGGAATTTGATACTAGCGATTTTGTGGTCGCATTGGTGCTTCTGCGGAAGTTATATGAAAAGTTAGGACATGTTATGTCTGCCGTTTGTCTGTTTAAATTGTCTATCCCTTTAGGGTTGCAACTTTCTGTGGCCTTGGACAGTTCTTGGGTGCCCTACGTATCAGGCTGGTCTTGGTTGGGTACTAGTTTTCTGTCCCTAGTGGCCTATATCAGACACCTGGATGGTCCGGTTGGGGTGCCAAGTGTCTCACTCTAGTTTTGTTTTCTTGTTCCTGTTACAAGTTATAGGTTTCATTCCTTGACACCAGGCTGGTCCTAGTTTTTATTCTGGGGGCATCAGAGGGTATTGTGCTCAGTCCTACTTGTCCCATCAATGCTTATCTGGGGTTTCCGAGGTTCAGATCCTGCTACGGTGTACTCTGTAGGCTCCTGTGTTTTTTTGGTTCAGTTGCTAGAGTTTTTTCTCCTTCCCAGAGGGGGTTGGAGGTTCCAGGTTTTCCAGGGAAATCCGTCTTGCCAGGTTCTGGTGGCGTTTACTTGTCTCCTCTTTTGGGGATTCATTTGGGATTGTTCTCTTGGACTCTGTTTCCTTGATGATGGTACCTCTTCCTTTGGGTCGAGGCTGTTTGGGCCTTTTGTCCCCTTTCCTTGGGGCTGGCCTTCTGGTCATCCGTTTCAGGAAGTTAGGGCCTTTTTGGCTTGCTCTGTCCGGGGTGCGAATTAGCACACTGCGTAGGGGATGGGTTCTACCTTTCTCCCTTTAGTTTTCAGGTCTTTACTTTGGTCCCTTGGACTCCATGCAGATAGGGGTCTGGGATTTTCCTCCCTTTGCTCTGCTAGGTCGGTAGGGTCTTTCGTCGTTTTTTCCCTGTCTTATCCTTGTTTACTCTCTTGGAGTTTCTCTTGGGTTTTATTCTTTATTGCCCTAGTCTTTGTGTGTTTCTGGGGGTCCTTTCAGACTTCCTTATCTGAGTCCTTCTTCCTTTCAGGGAGAATGTGGATGCTTCTGGTCGGGGGTGAGTTTATTTGTGGGCTGAGAGCCTGCAGGATTTTGTCTCCTCAGAGGCTTTTGGGCTCGATCGAGTCTAATCATTCTGAGCGGTCTCTAACAAGGGCCTTGCTGGTTCTATCTGTTGGGCAGTTACTTGTGCCTTTTCCTTTTTCTTCTTAAATGGGGAGACGCCACATCTGCATGCATTACTTTTGGGAATTCAGAACCTGGCCACCAGGAGGAGGCAAAGACACCCCAGCCAAAGGCTTAAATACCTCCCCCACTTCCCTCATCACCCAGTCATTCTTTGCCTTTCGTCCCATGATCTCGGATTCTGGAGTGGGCGGAGACCCACGTTTGTTCACTGTCAGCGATCCACATTCCTGGTGTGGACAACTGGAAAGCGGATTTCCTCAGCAGACAATCCTTTCATCCGGGGGAATGGTCTCCATCCCGAGTGTTTTTGGAGATTTGCAAGAGATAGATCTTATGACTTCTCAATTCCAAGCTACCCAGATATGGGTCGAGGTACAGGGAGCCTCAGGCGGAGCTAACAGATGCATTAGCGGTGCCTTAGAGGTTCAATCTAATCTATCTTTTCCGGCCGTTACCACTATTTCCTAGTGTAGTGGCTTGAATCAAGTAGGCATCAGTGATACTGATTGCTCCGTCTTGGCCGCGAAGGATATGGTTCGCGGACTAGTGGGGATGTCATTATCTCCTCCGTGGAAGTTATCTTATCGCAGGGATCTGCTGACCAAGGTCTCTTTGTTGATTTATGTCTAGATCTCTGAGGCTGACTGCGTGGAGATTGAACGCTTAGTCCTAGCCAATAGAGGGTTTTCTGAGAGAGTTATTTTTACTCTCATTCAAACTCATAAGCTGGTTTCCCGTCGCATCTATCATAAGGTGTGGTGGACCTACTTATCCTGTTGTCCAGGATGAACTGGAGAAGGGATTTTCTGCAAGTCCCCTGATGGGACAGATTTCGTCCCTGTCTGTGTTAGTGCACAAGAGGTTCGCTGAGCTTCCTGATGTGCAGTCATTTGTTAAGGCTCTGCTAGGATCAGACCTGTGTTTATATATATGTATTGCTCCGCCTTGGAGTTTAAATCTTGTTTTGTTTTTTTTTAAGTTTTGCACGGACTCCGTTGGAGCCTATGCATGAAGTAGACATTAAATTATTGTCTTGGAAGGTTACTTTTTATGGGCTATTGCTTCTGTGCGCAGTGTCTGTGATTGCTGCCTTGCAGTGCGTCCCTCCTTATCTGGTTTTCCATGATTATAAGGCTGTTCTACGAACCAAGTTAGGTTTTCTTCCTAAGGTTGTGTCACTTCGCAACATTAATCAAGAGATTGTGGTTTCTTTCTTATGTCCTACTCCTCCTTCATCGAAGGAATGTTTTCAACGTAATTCTGGATGTGGTTTGTGCCTTGCAGTCCTATCTTCATGCCACGTAGGTATTTAGACAAATTTCTTAACTGTGTTCTCTTTTCCGGGAAGCAGCCTACGTTAGAAAGGTTTTGCAGGCTGTGGTGTCCTCAGATTAGGGTCCGCCTCTCTTTTTTCCCTCCCGTTTTGCATTCAATGTCCTCTATAGCTTGGGTATTGTTTTCCCAAAAGTAATGAATGCAGCTGTGGCCTCTTCCCGTTTAAGAAGAAAAAAATAAATTATGTTTACCTGATAATTTTCTTTTCATCTGACGGGGAGAGGCCACAGCTCCCCGTCTATTTTTATCTATGAGGCGTGTTATATTGTATTGTTCTTCTTGCACCTTTTTCACCCTGATATTTCTCCTACTGTTCCTTGTTCCCTCGGCAGAATGACTGGGGGATGAGTGAAGTGGGGGAGGTATTTAAACCTTTGGCTGGGGTGTCTTTGCTTCCACCTGGTGGCCAGGTTCTGAATTCCCAAAAGTAATGAATGCAGCTGTGGCCTCTCCCCGTCAGAAGAAAAGAAAATTATCAGGTAAGCATAATTTATGTTTTTGTCCCTTCTGCTTCTGGTGAAGCATTTTTTTTGTCAGGAGTTTGGGTGTTTTAATGCTATGGTGTCCTCAGAATGGGCTGCCTTTTGTACCCGCCCATTTTGCATTCAGTGTCCTCTATAGCTTGAGTATTGTTTTCCCAAAAGTAATGAATGCAGCTGTGGACTCTCGCCGTTTATGAAGAAAAACTTAAATTATGCTTACCTGATAATTTCCTTTTCTTCAAATGGGGAGAGTCCACAGCTCCCCGCCCGCGTTTTTATCTATGAGGCGGCTGTAATTTTTTGTTCTTCTGGCACCTTTTTTCACCCTGATATTTCTCCTACTGTTCCTTGTTCCCTAGGCAGAATGACTGGGGGATGAGGGAAGTAGGGGAAGGGGTTTAAGCCTTGTCTTTGCCTCCTCCTGGTGGCCAGGTTCTGTATTTCCCAAAAGTAATGAATGCAGCTGTGGACTCTCCCCGTTTGAAGAAAAGGAAATTATCAGGTAAGCATAATTTAATTTTCATGCAATATTCATTTTTTATAAAGTGTCATACTGTGTATTTACCGT